>NW_004444179.1:2143985-2193097 GCF_000243295.1 Trichechus manatus latirostris
TGAAGATAAAGCACTTGACACCAACTTATTTGAGGAAAAATCAGATAAAAGGATTTAAAAAAATGAAGAAACTCTAAGAATTATGTGGTACTCTATCAAGAGGAATAACCTACGAGTGATTGGAGTACCAGAACACAGGGTATAACAGAAAATACAAAGATAATTGTTGAAGATTTGTTGGCAGAAAACTTCCCTGATATCATGAAAGATGACAATATATCTATCCAAGATGCTCATTGAACCCCACATAAGGTAGATCCCAAACTTGCCGAAACCAATGATAGAATTCTAAGAGTGGCTAGGGATAAACAAAAAATCATCTACAAAGGAGAGTCAATAAGAATAAGCTTGGACCTCTCAGCAGAAACCATGAAGGCAAGAAGGCAGTGGGATGATGTATATAAAGCCTTGAAGGAAAAAAAAAATTGCCAGCCAAGAATTATATATCCAGCAAAATTGTCTCTCAGATTTGATGGTGAAATTGGGACATTTCCAGATAAACAGAAGTTTAAGGAATTCGCAAAAACCAAACTAAAATTATAAAACATACTAAAGGGAGTCCTCTGATTAGAAAATCAATGCCATCAAATAACAACCCAAGACTAGAACACAGGAGACACCAACCAGATATCAACCCTGATAGGGAAGTCACAAAAATAAACCAAAGCTAAAACACTGAAAATAGAGAAACAGATGTCAATATGTAAAAGATGACAACATTAAAACAAAAAAGGGGGACTTAAAAAATGTAGACATAGATTTTTTATATGGAGAGGAAGTCAAGGCGACATAAAGAAATAAAAGACTGGTATAAACTTGGAAAAATAGGGGTAAACATTAAGGCAACCACAAAGGAAACTAACAATCCTACAAATCAAAATAAAAAACTAGAAAACTATAAAGACTCAGAAAACTCAAAATCAATAACAATGAAAAAGATGAAAAGAAAATACACAAAGAAAAACGACTCAACAGAAAATTAAGTGCAACAAAGAAACTGCAAACAACACACACAAAAATAAAGACATCAAAATGACAACACTAAACTCATATTGATAGCAATAATTACGCTGAATGTAAATGGACTAAATGCACCAATAAAGAGACAGAGAGTGGCAGATTAGATAAAAAAACACGATCCATCTATATGCTGCCTACAAGAGACACACCTTAGACTTAAAGACACAAACAAACTAAAACTCAAAAGATGGAAAAAAATATGTCAAGCAAACAACAGTCAAAAAAGAGCAGGAGTGGCAATATTAATCTCTGACAAAATAGACTTTAAAGTAAAAGCCACCACAAAGGATAAGGAAGGACACTATATAATGATTAAAGGGTCAATACACTAGGAAGACATAACTATAATAAATATTTACACACCCAGTGACAGGGCTCCAAAATACATAAAACAAACTCTAATGGCATTGAAAAGAGAGATAGCTCCACAATAGTAGTAGAAGACTTCAACACACCACTTTCGGTGAAGGACAGAACATCCAGAAAGAAGCTCAATAAAGACATGGAAGATGTAAATGCTACAATCAACCAACTTGATCTCATAGACATATACTGAACACTCCACCCAAGAGTAGCTAAGTATACTTTCTCTTCCAATGCACATGGAACATTCTCCAGAACAGACCACATATTAGGCCATAAAGCAAGTCTTAACAAAATCCAAAGCATCGAAATATTACAAAGACACTTTTCTGACCATAAAGGCATAAAAGTAGAAATCAATAACAGAAAAAGCAAGGAAAAAAAATCAAACACATGGAAACTGAACAACACCTTGCTCAAAAACTACTGGGTTATAGAATAAATTAAGGAATAAAGAAATTCACAGAATCAAATGAGAATGAAGACACATCCTACCAGAACCTTTGGGACACAGCAAAAGCAGTGCTCAGAGGTCAACTTTTAGCAATAAATGCTCACATCCAAACAGAAGAAAGGGCCAAAATCAAAACATTAACCCTACAACTGGAACAAGTAAAAAGAGAGCAGCAAAAGAAGCCCTCGGGTGCCAGAAGAAAGGAAATAATAAGAATTAGAGCAGAATTAAATGAAATAGAGAATAGAAAAACAATTGAAAGAGTTAACAAGACCAAAAGCTCGTTCTTTGAAAAGATCAACAAAATTGATAAACCATTGGCCAAACTGACAAAAGTAAAAGAAAAGTGGAAGCAGGTAACCTGTATAAGAAATGAGATGGGTGATATCACAACAGATCCAACTGAAATTAAAAGAATCTTAACAGAATACTATGAAAAATTGTACTCAAACAAATATGAAAACCTAGAAGAAATGGACAAACTTCTAGAAACTCAATACCTACCTAAACTAACACATAGCGCCCAAAACACTGTTTTCTTTTGTTTTCCACTTCTGAGGTTGTAGGACCTGCTTCCCTGGAAATACAAACCTTGATAAATGGAGTAGAAACAGCTTGCCATTTGTATACTAGGCACAGATTTTCAATGAACAAATTTAATTTTATTAAACCTGCTGAGATGCCATATGAATCTTTCTGTTATGATTGGCTACAATTAAAATATAACTAGTTCAAGCAGAATATTTTACATTGGAGAAAACAGATCACCTTCTAATTCTAATGTGGAACAACATGTTTACCTGGTTACCAGAAGAAAAACAACTGCTGTGTAGTCAAGTCAGTTCTCCTCTCCCTTCAATATAGTTCAGAGTGGAGGATAGAGCTACGGGTGACAGGGTTTGATTTGGCTCAAAAAATTGTAATACGGTAAAAATAATAGAAATTAACCTAAGATTAACATCAAGAGCCTGGAAACCCAGAAACTTCTGTCAAGTACTCGAAAAACAAAAAAAGGACAAAAACAAATAGCAGAGGAATGAAAAGTACAGTAAAATGTTAATAATCCTGAAGGAAAGCAAGATAAATATGATAGCATAATAATTGTTTTCATTTCTTATAAACAGAAAAATCTAATGATTCAAAAAGAAGGAAAATATAACTGTTATATACAAATTAATGAAATGAAAGAGGATGAAGACCTATTTAAAATTCCCAATCCCTTAAAAGAGATTCAATAACATTTTATTGAAATTTATTTGAAGAAACATAAGTTATCATACAAAGTGGGTATGTTTGTGGAAGTGAGGGGATTCCAGGAAAAAAACAAATACCTTTTGAAATTCTTCAGAATCATAGAATCACCAGGGATAGCCACCAAACGTTTTGTTCCCTAACTGTTTAGCTATATTTAAACATATTTTCAAGTCTATGTGTCCTAAATCATAAATGCAATTGCAAAAAATGTAAATTAATTATAGTTCTATCACAAACACATGAATAATTTTTCTATTGCATTTCAATTTCTCTTTAAACAAAGGATTGTTTATAAATTATCTAAAATATCTTACCAAGTTGGTGCCACTATTACTCACAACGTATTATAGATGTCTTTATACAGTGAAGAAATTCTGGTGGCAGAATAGTCTGGCTCATTTCTTGAGATCATAACACAGAATAATTTCATTTTTAAAGTGCCTATCTGATATGTAAAACAATTATTTCAGTTTGTCACACTGAGCTTGAATTGTCAAGTCCAATACATAGACAACTCACATAAATAGGTATTGTTCTTGATATGATCATTATACATAGGTTTAAATTGTCAGGAAGATGAGAAAACCTATGAGCTACTTCTTTGATTCATAGTCGTTCTTTCTTTTTTGGTTTTCCCATTATAGATTTTATTTAACCTTACAAATGTAAATGTCAGTTTTCTGGGAGGAGGCTGGTGGCAACATCATTAGACTGTTGGATGGATTTAATGTGAGCCTGTAGGAAATATGCAAACCTCATATGTGCTTAAACAAGAATCTTCACCTTGAACAAATTGCTTGTTACATGCAGATAACTCCAAGGGAGTCTCAGACTGTTAAATGTACATTACCCCACCGGACTGTTTTAGAAATCATGATTCCTCAAGCTTAAGCTTCAGGAAAATTTAAATAGAGTAATTTATACATGGTGACTATTTTATCTTATAATAATTTAAGTAAGTTGTATAAAAATGGAAACAAATTCTAATGAAATTATTCAAAATTAAGTTACGACTTTTACAGAAAAAAAGAAGCATCTAATTTAATTAATTGACCTTTTATAATCATGACAAGTGAAGGGAAAATTGATTGCTGATTTATGTTTTTAAGGAAAAAAAATCTATGCAAGATATTACCTCAATAGCATTTTCAATAAAATCTTTTAATCCGATAAATATACTGGAATTTTTTTGCCACATTGAAGTCGCCTCTGTTGATTTATTTACCATACCATGACAAAAAAAGAATTCAAAGCTATTTTTCTGACTCACTTATCACATAAAATTTGCTGTGGGAATACAATTTTCTTCATGAAGATGTTAACCATTTTTAAACCTTGTATATAAGGAAGTCAATCATGAAAGATGTACTGGTGACGTCACAGGTGTACACTTAGATACCAGTTATGACTTTTTGGAAAATGTCATCATCGTTTCCATAGTAAGCATCTTCTTATTTTAAACTGGCAGCTTTACATATATAGCAACTATAGAGAGAACTCAAAAGAAATTTTTTTTTAATAATGTATGGCTATTTTTTGTAAGACTTGTTTAATAACATTTTATCTCCTTTACACATTTGTGTAATGTATGTTAATATATCGTTCACATTTTCTTTGATAAATATTTTGATAGAAAATAAAATCTAAATATTTGCATGTGACATAACGAAAACTTGTCTGAAAAGTTTAGAAGTCCTTTGGAGACTGCAACCAACTAATGAAGTCATGATTGTACAGGTTTAAGAGCAGTACAAATGCAGAGACATACAGGAGAACTGAGCTTCCACCCTACTTGGTCTGCTTTGTATTCAAAGCACCAAGAGTACACAAATGATTGAAAAATATTACAGTCTGCATTCCAGAGTAAATCATTTAATCATTTTTATTCTGTATATGGGTATAGAAAGCTTTCTGTTTGACCCTGCATTAAAAGTTACCCTAGCAAAATTCAGTATGCAGATTAGAGTAACAACGTCTGCTAATCTTTGGAAAAGAGAATGAGTCTGTCAAGAACTTAAGCAGGAAACAACTTACAGCCTTATTTAGTTGATCCAGTAAACGGAGCTCTTGCCGTATGTATGGAAGGCATTTACGTTTCCTGTCACAAAGGTCACACGGTAGGTAACAGGTACAGCCTTGATCCCAGGACGAGGAAATGTGGGCTCCTATTAAGAGTGCCTCAACCACCAACTGTGTCACCAAAGAAGGATATTCAGCTTTAATGCTGGATCCATGAACTTGCTAACTGCAGTAGATTTTTTTTTTTTTTTTAGTTGAAAATTTCTTCTTCAATGACATAATTGTTTAAATTGGAATATTTAAACTGTGTTTTTATTGCAAAGCTTCAAAATTGGATTTTTTTTTTTAAGCTGCTTATATTCATTATGATTTCCCAGCTGGTAGCCTAAGATTTCCCATGTCACCATATGTACAAAAAACATTATTATTTTTGAATAAATGTGGCTTTGCAAGTGACATTAATCAAATTTACAAGATTGTTTCCTAACATGCTTTGCCTGTCAACTTTCTTGCTAATTCTTTTACACCCCACAGAGAAAATGACTCATCACACAATATGTCGATGGCACTCATTGAATTAGAATTAGGCTTATAATAACTCTTACATACTTTAAAGTACAGTAAGAAAGAGGATATGTGATTTAACATGTCATCACCTTTCCATCTTGTGTACCTTGGTGATGATTGTGTATTTCAGCCTAGTATGAGGGTTTGAGATGTGCCCTGATGCCTTGTTGTTGTTATTGGGTGCTGTTGAGTGAGTTCTGCCTCACAGGGACCCTATGTACAACAGAATGAAACACTGCCCAGTCCTGCCCCATCCTCACAATCTTTGCTAAGCCTGAGTTCATTGTTGCAGCCTCTGTGTCAATCCATCTCATTGAGGGTCTTCCTCTTTTTTGTGAATCCTCCACTTTACCAAGCATGATGTCCTTCTCCAGGGACTGGTCCCTCCTGATCATATTCCCAAAATATGAGAGATGAAGTCTTGTCATCCTTGTTTCTAAGGAGCCTTCTGGCTGTATTTCTTCCAAGACAGATTTGTTCATTCTTCTGGCAGTCCATAGTATATTCAATATTCTTCACCAATATCATAATTCAGAGGCATCAATTCTTCTTCAGTCTTCCTTGTTCATTGTCCAGCTTTCACATGCATATGAGGCAATTGAAAATACCATGGCTTGGGTCAGGCACACCTTAGTCCTCAAAGTGACATCCTTGCTTTCAACACTTTAAAGAGGTTTTTTGCAGCAGATTTGCCCAGTGCAACACTTCGTCTGATTTCTTGACTGCTGCTTCCATGGGTGCTGATTGTGGATCTAAGTAAAATGAAATCCTTAACAACTTCAATTTTTTGTACATTTATTATGATGTTGCTTATTGGTCCAGATGTGAGGATTTTTGTTTTCTTTAAGTTGAGGTGTAATCCATAATGAAGGCTGTAGTTTTTGATCTTCATCAGTAAGTGCTTCAAGTCCTCTTCACTTTCAGCAAGCAAGGCTGTGTCATCTGCATATCACAGGTTGTTAACGAGTCTTCCTCTAATCCTAATGCCACCTTCTTCTTCATATAGTCCATCTTCTGGAATTATTTGCTCAGCATACAAATTAAATAAGTATAGCAAAAGGATACAACTCTGACGCACACCTTTTCTGACTTTAAATCACACAGTATCCCTTTATTCTGTTCAAATGACTACCTCTTTGTCACTGTACAGGTTCTTCATGAGCATCATTAAATGTTCCGGAATTCCCATTCTTCTCAACGTTATCCATAATTTGTTATGATCCACACAGTCGAATGTCTTCGCATAGTCAATAAAACACAGGTAAACATCTTTCTGGTATTCTCTGCTTTTAGTCAAGATCCATCTGATACCAGCAGTGATATCTCTAGTTCCATGTCCTCTTCTGAATTCAGCTTGAACTTCCGGCAGTTCCTTGTCATATCCTCCTGCAATCGCTTTTGAATGATCTTCAGCAAATGTTACTTGCATGTGAGATTAATGATATTGTTAGATAATTTCCGCATTCTGTTGGATCACCTTTCTTTGGATTGTGCACAAATCAAATATGGATCTTTTCCATTTGATTGGCCAGGAAGCTGTCTTCCAAATTTCTTGACATAGACAAGTGAGCACCTCCAAGGCTGCATCTGTTTGTTGAAACATCTCAGTTGGTGTTCTGTCAATTTCTGGAGCCTTGTTTTTTGCCATTGTCTTCCATGCAGCTTGGAATTCTTCCTTCAGTACCATAGGTTCTTGGTTTTATGCGACCTCCTGACATTGACCAATTCTTTTTGGTACAGTGACTCTGTATATTCCTTCCATCTTCTTTTGATGCTGCCTGCATCATCCAACATTTTCCCCAAAGAATCCTTCAATATTGCAACTGGAGGTTTGAATTTTTTCTTAAGGTCTTTCAGATTGAGAAATGCTGAGTGTGTTCTTCCCTTTTGGTTTTCTATATCCAGGTCTTTCCATATTTCATTGTAATACTTCACTTTGTCTTCTTGAGCTGCCCTTTGAAATCGTCTGTTCAGTTCTTTTGCTTCATCATTTCTTCTGTCAGCTTCAGCTACTCTGCGTTCAAGAGCAAGTTTCATAGTCTCTTTGGAAATGACATCCATTTGATTTTTTTCTTTCTTTCCTGTCTTTTTAATGATTTTTTGCTTTCTTCATATATGATGTCCTTGATATCATTCCACAACTACTCTAGTCTTCCGTCGTTAGTTTCATTGTGTCAAAGCTATTCTTGAGATGGTCTCTAAATTTAGGTGGGCTATACTCAATGTGGTATTTTGGCTCTCACAAACTTACTCTAATGTCTACACGTCTATGAACCAAGCATTGTATTTTCAAGTCTCTCAATTAATTTCTTTGCATCATAATTAAAAAATTTCCATAGATTTCTTTAAAGGATAAGCCTATATATCTTGAATGTTATTTTTAGTTTTTAGACAATTTCTATCTTTTTGTTGAAAGCACACAACTACACAATGTACAGTTTTATATTCAGGCAGTCTTTGCTTTGTATGGTACCATGTTAATGGAAACTGACATATTGTATATATCAGAATGGAGTCCTAGCTTTGTGTGGTTTCGTGATAACTGACAATTACCAAACTCTTTAGAAAAGCAAATCATATATTAATCATTCTAACTGTATTTAAACATAGTATACTATTAAGTATAAAATAAAATAAAAATGAATGCTGTAGTAGTTAATTCTCAGTGATTTTGTGCCAAACAATGCAATATTCCTGAATTCTTTGGAGACTCTTTAGGTGCTATTGAGTTACAGGGAAAAAAAGTCATCTTCTCTATTGCCTTTACTATTTTATCATTTCTCATCATAACTTTATGTTAAAAAAAGTTAAGTATAAATGTCTTATCTTGTTGCAGTGTAGACTAAGCATGGCAATATAATACAGCAGTTTAGGAAATGTTTTTCTAGACACTTGATAAGCTACAAACAAATCAAACAACAGGGTGTCATGATGCCAGTTCATACTCTATTAGCAAGTCCCAGATACACTTAGTGTGTAAGTTTTAGTGAGATACTTCTATGGAAAATTTTTAGATTTTTTTATTTAAAACATAAATTCCCGATCCTGTGTATTGGTAAGGAGAATTTTAGGTACAGCATCAGAAATCTATGGAAAAAATACCAGTTGTAAATTGATATATTTCAAAACATTAGGGACCTCAAGTGTAATAACATAAGTGTAAGATTTGCAAACAAATAAGGCAATTTTTTCAGGACTTTGTTGTCAGTGTAATAGGTTGAAACAGCATTTTCATCTGCTCACTTCCCTCCTAAAATAAGAGCAATAAAAAACAACAATAAACAACAACAAATATTTACTATTTTCTCTATGTACTTGTCTGGCTTTTCAGACCTGTGTTAATTTGGCTGTTTGCTTATTACTCTCTCTCAATAATCTCTCCCTCTTCTATGTTCTTGTGCTGCCCCCCACCATTCTCTCTTCTCTCCCTCCCTCACTTTTCTCTTACCTCACTGTCCAGAAATACATTATGTTCTCCATAATTTTAATCTTTTTTTCTCTGTACTTGGTGTGGTGTTCAACATTCTTCCTACCAATCCAAGTTTTAGTAAACTGTGATGGCGAAAATGGGAACAAATATCCTCCCTTACATGGATTACTTCTCTTCCTCCTCCATCCTTTCTTCTTCCTCTTTATCCTTCTCCTCCCTCTCCCTTTCTTCTTCCTCTTCCTCTTCGTCTTCTTTAAACTATGGAATTGTTCCAGCATCATTGTCTAACACTCAGAACACTGCAATAGCACATTTTCTCATTTACTAAATTTGCATGTGTGTTAGTCGTTAGCACTTTGACTGTGATGGCCATTCAGATAAACACTAATTTGATAGATCACTTCTTGTCATAGGAGATCTATCCATTATTTCTATAAAATTGTACGGTGAATTAGCTAGATTTTTGTGTGGCATGCCAAAAGTTCTCTTTTCTAAAATGATACATGTGAGTTACATATGAACTCCTAAAAGTACTTCAACTCAAGTCTAATGACACTAGAAACACTAATTTTTTTTAATTCACAACGGATTATTAGAATTGCTATTCAGAGAGAATAAATTATCTGTAGGCAAAGTTTATTTTTTCAGCCTTAACTGGAAAAATGCATAAATGTGAATTTGAAGGAAACTCAGTTAACAACATTTTTATGAGAACACACTATTTGGTATTGTGATTTTCTCTACTGGTTATCTGTCATATTGTAGCATTTATTCACTCTGTCCCCTTATCTTCCCCTTCATCTACCCTTCATCTTGTGGCTCCCAAGAGCTTATTGTTAGATAGTTACACTGACTTATTCATGGAATTCTTTACCTATGACTTCTTATACCAATTTCTGCTTGTTTTTGTCATTTGGAACATAATTTGTTTAAGAGAAAGATGAAGTCTTATGCTTCTCTCCCAATGCCCTATGTGTACATTGTGGTCCATCCAAAATGTTACAAATTGTATAACTACATTTACTGTATAAAACCTTAGCCTGACAGTGAAAGAGTGTTTTCACCATGTGCAAGAAGCCATTTGTCAAAACTGACCTTTTCTGTGAAAGAGCTACAATTATTAGTTGATTCAAGTGTCAAAGCCCCATCAAAAGATACAAGAGTCAGTGAGAATTTTTTTCTCATTTGATAATAAGTTTCAGAAAGAGTTATGGATGGACTTGACGTTTCTAAGTTTGAAAACATAGCCTGAAATGTGTCCAGAACAATTTAGATGGCCTTCTTTGTTGAATTGAGTTATATAACATAATTGTGGTTTCCTTATAGATTGTTCATTAAGTCATAATAAATTTCTGAGTGATATTTTGTTTTTGCTTATGTTGCTTTAACTCCAACAAATAAGCAAGGCACTACAAAAGCTTTATATAAACAAATTTTATCTTTACGATACATTATTTTATAAGATAAAATATATAAATAAACAACACATGAGGGTAGAACCTTTTTATTTAAAAAATTCATATATAGATATTATAGACTGGAGTCTTTATTAATGACAACTTACGATTAATTACAAAATAAACTATCAAATTTGGTAGACAAATGATGTAAGGTAAAAAAAAAAAAAAAAATCAGGAAGCATGGAAATTACAAAACCCATAAGAAAAACTGCATAAGGAAAGCTGTCAACAGGATTAACAGACAAGGTTTTCCCAAGCCAGGCCATAGCTATCCTTCTACATTTTAACAAATTTCTGTTTTAAATTTAGAGGGTAAACCAAAATTATGAAGGCTTTCACAGGTTTTATAGAGTGAACTAACAGCATAATAATAAAATAGAAGCATTAAAAGAAGATACAACAGAAACGGTTCAACTGAAGATAGAAAGTATAAAAATAACACACTGGCGTGCAAAAGATATCATAATGGGGAAAAAAAGAAGCCAAAGGTAAGACATTAAATATATATATATATATATATATATATATTTAAAGTTGTGGAGTGTGATGGGCCTCAAGCTTACTTCCAGGGTAATAATATCATGGCAAGAAATTAATGCACCTTGTAATGGCTAGAGTTGCATTTAGTCAGCCATATGAAGAGCTAAAGATAACGTTCTTCTTAAATATATCTTTGGTACAGGATATGTCACCTTGACAGTAAGCTGAGTAGAAACATGAACTTTGTAGAAGCAATACATGTTAGTCATGAGGATGTCAAATGCTACAGGATTAGTAAATTGGAACAAAACTGTTATGAATGTTAAATTCAAAATGCCAAAAAAATACTTTTTTTTAAATTTTTTTTAATTGTACTTTAGATGAAGGTTTACAGAACAAATAGTTTCTCCTTAAACAGTACACATATTGTTTTATCACATTGGTTGACAACCACATGACATGTCAACACTCTCCCTTCTTGACCTTGGGTTCCCTATTACCAGCTTTCCTGTCCCCTCTTTCCTTCTAGTCCTTGTCTCTGGGCTGTTGTGCCTCATTAGTCTTGTTTTGTTTTATGGGGCTGTCTAATCTTTGGCTGAAGGATGAACCTTGGGAGTGACTTCATTACTGAGCTAAAAAGGTGTCTGGGGGCCATACTTTCGGGGTTTCTCCAGTTTCTGTCAGGCCAGGAAGTCCGATCTTTTCCAAAAAAATTCTTGATTCAACCCCCTCCAAGAACTTCCTTATCATTAAAAATGTAGTGCTCCTCTTTCTCTCTCTTTCCATGTATATATATGTATATTCCCCCAAAAAAAGCATGCCATTGAGGTGGTTCTGACTGATGGCAACCCTGCGTTTCTGATACCAGAACCAGACTCTATAGGGGCTTCAATGTTTGTGATCCTTCTGCAGTAGACTGCTAGGCCTTTCTTCCAAGCCACCTCTGGGTAGGTTAGAACCACAACTTTTCAGTTATTAGCCAAGCACTCAATCACACACCATACACACACACACACACATATGCTCTTCTTCTTTGCACAATTGTGTGAGATATTGAAAATTACCTTGCAAAATGAAATCATGCAAAGTGATCTTAATAATCAATGATAAAAATAATCATTGTTCCATGACCTTTAAAAAATTTTGGCCATAAGATTAAAAACTTCATTACTTCATTTATAAATGTATTTGTTGTTGTTGTGAGGTACGGTCGAGACGGTTCCAACTCATAAGGACCCTATGCACACAGAATGAAATACTACCCAGTCCTGTGCCATCCTCACAATTGTTGCTATGTTTGAGCCCATTTTTGCAGCCACTGTATCAATCCAGTGTATAGGGAATATAAATGTACAGGGAAATGAAAATAATAGTAAAATTAATATTTTTTATTAAGTATTGTTGTAGTTTGAAACACTGAAAGCACTGAGAATTAACATGTTTTACAAGAGTAAGTCAAAAAGTATCGCTACAAAATCTTACAAAACTTTAATAAATTAAAATACCAAAATGTGAAGCTATTGTTTCTTGGCATATACGTCTACACACTTCCGAAGGAGGTATTTCCATCTCTCTAACCCTTCCCAGAAGAATTCTGCACTCTTCAACTTACACCACAACAAAACAGCAGTTTTGGCATCCTCAAGGTACTCAAATTGTGTTCTTTTTAAATGTTCTTTGAGTTTTGGGTACAAGAAGTCTGAAGGGGCAAGATCAGGGCTGTAGGGTGGATGGAGTAAGGTTTCCCAGTTAAATTCTCGTAGGACAGCCCTTGCTGCCCTAGAAGAATGAGCAGGTGCATTGTCATAATGGAAAGAAATTCCTCAGCACAAGTTTCCTGTTCTTTTTATCACCAATGCAGTTTTCGATTTTTTTAAAACTTCTTCATAATAAGCCCCCATGATCATCCTGTGTCCTTCAAGAAAATCTATCAAGATTACCCCTTTGCAATCCAAAAAAACAGTTGCCATAACCTTCTGAGTGGTCTTCCCTTTCTTGACTCATTTTTGAGGCCTTCCCAACCTTCATTAAAACACTTCATCCATCTAAAAACTGTTGTTTTATGTGGGGCACCATTCCCATAAACTTGTTGAAGAGCTTCAATAATTTGGGAAGATTTCCACTTGAGTTATGTTAAAATTTGATATTAGCCCTGACCTCAAAAATGCTTTTTTCCATCACACAAAAAGTATCCTTTTTTTTTGGAAGGCACCCTAACGAGACTAAGACAAGTGTATTACTGAGAGAACTTGTCTACAACCAACCACTGATCATAGAAGCATGTTTAAACACTTTTTTTTGGAATCAACCTGTGCATGTATGAACTGGAACCCTAGGAGCAATACTTTTTGACATACTTTCATATTTTTTTGTTAAAAGAAAAAAAAGAGAGACGCAGAGCCAAGATAGCAGAATAGTCAGACACTTCATGTCATCCCTCTTACAAAAAAGACCAAAATAAACGAGTGAATTAGATATATATGACAATCTAGGAACGTGAAGCATCGAAGACAAAGCTGAGGAATCGACAGGTGAAACAAGAGATGACAATTCAAAAAAAAAAAAGAAATGGAAAATTATGGCTCACAGGATTGCCAGTGTCCTGCTAGCTGAACCTGCATGGTATGGACATATTGTGACAAGGAGCAGCATCCCAAGCCGAAACCCAGCTCATTTGGTGCAGATAAGCAGGAATGACTCTGCACACACCTCTAGAATCAAACAGAGTGATACCAGACCTGCAAAAGTTAACTGACCTTTCCATATCCATCACATGTATCATTGCCCCACCCCCACTCCCACCTGAACTCCACAGGCCTAGACGCACTCACTCCCCCTCATCCAACCCCTTCCTTGCTCTAACACCAGTCCAGGGGCATTCAACACTGCCACACCTCCTAAGCTGGGAACTCACAGCCCAGTCTGGAGGTGCCCACCCCTTTGCCCAGCCACTGGCATAGGGGGCCTGCAGGTTTGTAGCACCCTCCACCCACTCCAATCACCGGGACCAGTGCCTTGCTGGCTGAATTGGCACAGTAAACCCACATTGGCATAAGGCAGGCAGAGTTCCCAGCTGAAGCCCATTTTCACTGGTAGCAATCAAGTGGGATCTGCAGAGCTGTGACATTTGACACCACCCTGATCCCTTAGCCTGTAGCTCTCAACCCTGTTCAAGGGGTCTGCCCCTTAGCCTAGCCACTGACACAGGGGGTCCACGGACTTGCAGCGCCCTTCAGTCCCACTGATTACCTGCACCAGTGCCTTGCTGGCTGTTTTGGCACAGCACCTCCTCGTCAGGACAAAGCAGGCAGGGTTTCAAGCTGAAGCCCATTTTTGCCTGCAGCAGGCAAGTGGGAGCTGCATATCTGTCACATTCGACCCCGCCCAATCCCCTAAGAAGGAGACTCAACCACCCACATTAGGAGACTGAGGGCCAGTAGTACCACCCACGCCATCCAGCTGCCCACAATAGGAATCAGAAAAACAGTGGTACCCTCCAATCCCTCTAGCCAGTGGCGCCAGGAGCCCAAGGCCTTGCTTAACTACCCTCCACTATGCATTCTAGAGGACAGGGGCATGCCCTCCATCCAGGCACCTGCTGGCAGCCAACAGCCCTCTGCCTTGCCCCCTGCATCACACCCCCACTGCAAGCAAAGACCTGTGACTGCTCTGAACACCCATGCCCACCCAGGACTGTAGGTGACAGTCTCTGCACCTTGCACTCAGTGACCTCCTACAACCTGGGCATTTTCACCCCAACCATTCAGCAAGTGGCAGAGTGCACACACAACACCCAACCCAATGACTAGGAAGAACACCCCCTGCAACCACAGCCAGGTGACCAGCAGGACAGATACATCACCTCATCAAAAACACCATCTACATACTCAACAGCCCCACAAGAACAGTGAAGAGAGTCCCAGGCTTGCATACCTAGTAGCTGCTCCACCCACCTGGAGAAGAAGGTGAGAGCCTCAACATGCCAGATTAATGACCAGAGTAGCACACAGGCCCAGCCTACTTGGATATATCAAAACAAAACAAAACAAAAATATAGGATGCAGTAAACAAACATAGAATAAATACATAAATATAAAAACTTGATGTTTCAGAGACAATATCAAATCACATAAAGAAACAGGACAAGATGGCTCCAGCAAGAGACCAAAATAAAGAACCAGAAAACCTTCCAGAGGAAGAGAAGGCAATGGAACTACCTGATAAAGAATCCAAAAGACTAATATACAGAGCTTTCTGAGAGATCAAGAAGGAGATCAGGGAAAACACAGACAATTTCAAGCAATACACAGACAAAGCAATAGAAGAATTCAGGAAAACAATACAAGAATAAATAGGCTACTAAAAACCATACAGAAACAGCAACTGGAAATCCAACAGACTAACAATAAAATTTCAGAATGAGACAACACAATAGAAGGTCATAGGAGCAGAATGGAGACAATGCAAGTCAGAATTAGTGAGATTGAACATAAATCCCTAGACAGCAATTTGTTTGAGGAAAAATAAGAAAAAAAGAATGAAGAAAAATGAAGAAAGCCTAAGAATTATGTAGTATACTATCAAGAGAAAAAAACCTATGAGTGATCAGGTTTCCAGAACGTGAGGTGGGGGGAGGGATAGCAGAAAACACAGAGAGTATTTGTTGAAGATTTGCTGGCAGAAAACTTCCCAGATATCATGAAAAACGAGGAGCTATCTATCGAAGAAGTTCAACAAACCCCTTACAATGAACTCCAAAAGAAAATTACCAAGACGTAATCAAAATTGCCAAAACCAAAGACAAAGAAAGAATCCTGAGAGCAGCTAGTGATAAAGGAAAACTCACCTACAAAGGAGAACCAATAAGACTAAACTCTGATTACTCAGCAGAAACCATACAGGCAAGAAAACAATGGGATGATGTGTATAAAGCCAAGAATTATATATGCAGCAGAGTTGTTTCTCGAATACAATGGCAAAATTATATCCAGATAAACAAAAATTAAGGGAATATGTAAAAACCAGACTAAAATTACAAGAAATATTAAACGGAGTCCTCCAGTTAGAGAAAGAACAACTTCAGACAACAATCCAAGACTAGGACACAGGACAGATCAACAGATAGCAATCCTGATAGAGAATTCTAAAAAATAAAACAAAGCTGAAACACTGAAAATAGGTAACTAGAGACATCAGTATGTAAATGACCACAATGTCAGAACAAAAAAGAGGGAATAAGCAGTGTAGTCATAGAACTTCCATATGGAGTGTAAGTCAAGGCAATGTCAAAAAATAAAAGACTGGTTTAAACTTAGACAAATAAAAGTAAATTTAAGGTAACCATAAAGGAGGCTAACAAACCTCCCCATCAAAATACAAAAAAAAAAGAATAAGAACATAAAGAGTCTGCAAATACAAAATCAACAATGAAAGAAATGAAAAGAAAATCTATAAAAAAAGAACTCAGCACAGAAAATTAAGCTGAACAAAGAAACCATCAACAACACACAAAAAAAACAACAAAATGACAGTAGTAAACACATATCTATCAATAATTACACTGAATGTAAATGGCCTAAATGCACCAGTAAAGAGAGAGAGTGGCAGAATTGATAAGAAAACAAAATCAATCTATATGCTATACCCAAGAGACACACCTTACACACAAAGACATAAACAAACTAAAACTCGAAAGATAGAAAAAATCCATCAAACAAACAATAACCAAACCCAGCAATAGTGGCAATATTAATTTTGATAAAATAGACTTTAAAGCAAAATCCCCCATAAAGGATAAGGAAAGACACTATATAATGAGTAAAGGTTCAATACACCAGGAGGACATAACCATAATAAATATATACACACCAATGACAGGATTCCAAAATACATAAAACAAACTCTAACAGCACTGAAAAGAGACATAGACAGTTCCACTATAATAGTAGGAGACTTCAACACACCACTTTCAGTGAAGGACAGAACTTCTAAAAAGAAACTCAGTAAAGATACAGAAGATTCAAATGTCACAATCAACCAACTTGACCTCATAGACATACACAGAACACTCCGCCCAACAGCAGCAAAGTGTACATTCTTTTCCAACAAACATGGAACATTCTCCAGAATAACCCACATTTTAGGCTACAAAGCAACCCTCAACAAAATTCAGAACACCGAAATAGTACAAAGCATCTTCTCTGATCATGATGCCATAAAAGTAGAAATCAATAACAGAAACAGCAAGGAAAAAAAATCAAATACATGGAAACTGAACAACGCCTTCCTTAAAAACTACTGGGTAATAGAAGAAATCAAAGATGAAATAAAAAAATTCATAGAATCAAAAGAGAATGAAAACACATCTTACCAACTCCTTTGGGAAACAGCAAAACCAGTGCTTAGAGGTCAACTTATAATAATAAATACACAATCCAAAAAGAAAAATGGGCCAAAATCAAAACATTAGCCCTACAACTCAAACAAATAGAAAGAGAGCAGTAAAAGGAGCCCATAGACACCAGAAGGAAGGAAATAATAAAGATTAGAGCAGAAATATATGAAATAGAGAATAGAAAAACAATTGAAAGAATCAACAAGACCAAAAGTTCGTTCTTTGAAAAGATCAACAAAATAAAAATCATTGGCCAAACTGACAAAAGAAAAACAGGAGAGGAAGCAAATAACCTGAATAAGAAACAAGATGGATGATATCACAACAGATCTAACTGAAATAGAAAGGATCATAAGAGAATACTATGAAAAATTATATGCCAACAAATTTGAAAACCTCGAGGAAATGGACAAATTTCTAGAAAAACACTATCTACCTAAACTAACACAAACTGAGGTAGAAAAACTAAATAAACTCATAACAAAAGAAAAGATTGAAGAGGTAATAAAAAAACTCCCAACAAAAACAACAACAAAAGCCCTAGTCCATATGGCTTCATTGGAATAATTCTACCAAACTTTCAGAGAAAAGCTCATACTAGTGCTACTCAAATTATTTCACAGCATAGAAAAGCAGGAATACTCCCAAATTCATTCTGCGAAGTTAGCATAACCCTGATACAAAAGCCAGGCAAAGACACCACAAGAAAAGAAAACTACAGACCAATATCCCTAATGAACATTGACACAAAAATTCTCAACAAAATTCTATCCAATAAAATTCAGCAGCATATCAAAAATAAATAAATAACACATCTTGACCAAGTGGGATTCATACCAGGTATAAAGGGATGTTAAACATTGGAAAATCAGTGACATAATTCACCACGTAAATAAAAGAGTCACAAGATCATCTCAATCGACACAGAAAAGGCATTTGACAAAGTCCAACAACCATTCCTAATGAAAACTCTCAGCAAAATGGGACTAAAAGGGAAATTCCTAGACATAATAAAGAGCATTTATACAAAGCAAACAGCTAACATCATTCTCAATGAAGAGAGACTGAAAGCATTGCCCTTGAGAACAGGAACCAGATGAGGAAGCCCTTTATTACCACTCTTACTCATCATTGTGCTGGAAGTCCTAGTCAGGGCAATAAGGCAAGAAAAATAAATAAAAGGCATCCAAATTGGTAAGGAAGAGGTAAAACTATCCCTATTTGCAGATGGTATGATCTTATACACAGAAAACTCCAAGGAATCCACAAGAAAGCTACTGGAACTAAGAGATTTCACCAAAGTAACAGGATACAAGATTAACATACAAAAATCAGTTGGATTCCTCTACAACGACAAAGAGAACTTCAAAAAGGAAATCAGCAAATCAATACTATTTACAATAACCCCTAAGCAGATAAAATCTTAGGAATATATCTAACCAGGGACGTAAAAGATCAATACAAAGAAAACTGCAAAACACTATTGCAGGAAAGAAAAATGACCTATATAAGTGGAAAAGCACACCATGCTCATGGATATGAAGACTCAACATTGTAAAAATGTCAGTCCTACCCAAAGCAATCTACAGATACAATGCCATCCTGATCCAAATTCCCACAGCATTCTTTACAAGATGGAGAAACAACAAATCACAGGCTTTTTTTGGAAAGGGAAGACACCCTGGATAAACAAAACATTATTGAAGAAGAAGAAGAAAGTGGGAGGCCTCACACTACCTGATCTTAGAACTTACTATACAGCTGGGGTAGTTAAAACAGCCTGGTACTGGTACAACAACAAACACATAGACCAGTGGAACAGAATTGAGAACCCCATCCATCTAAGAGCAGCTGAGATTAGACAAGGGGCTAAAGTCCATCAGATGGAGAAAAAACAGTCTCTTTAACAAATGGTGCTTGCTGGCAGAACTGGATGTCCATCTGTAAACAAATGAAGCAAGATCCATATCTCATACTACACACAAAAACTAACTCAAAATGGATCAACGACCTAAATATAAAACCTAAAACAATAAAGAACACTTACGCACTCTTGGTGGAAACATAAAACAGTACAACCACTTTGGAAAACGATATGGTGCTTCCTTAAAAAGCAAGAAATAAAAATACCATAAGATCCAACAATCCCACTCCTAGGAATGTATCCTAGTGCAATAAGAGCTGTCACACATGGTATGCACACCCATGTTCATTGCAACGTTATTCACAATAGCAAAAAGATGGAAACAACCTAAGTGCCCATGAACAGAAAATGGATAAACAAATTATGGTACATACACACAATGCTATACTACACAATAATAAAGAACAATGGTGAATCCACAAAACATCTCACAACATGGATGATTCTGACGGTCATCATGCTGAGTGAAACAAGTCAATCACAAAAGCACAAATATTGTATGAGATCACTATTATAAGAACTCAAGAAAATGTTTACACACAGAAAAAAAAATTCTTTGATGGTTATGAGGGTGTGGAGGGATGGAGAGGGGAAATCACTAACTAGATAGTAGACAAGTGTCAACTTAGGTGTGGGAAAAACCACAGGCAACATAGGGGAAATCAGCATAACTTGACTGAGGGCAATGCATAGAAGTTTCCTGTACACATCCAAACACCTTAAGGGACAAAGTTGCTGGGGCTGAGGGCTGGGGAATCACAGTCTCAGGGCATATCTAGGTCAACTGGCACAACGCAGTTCATAAAGAAAATGTTCTACATCTTCCTGCTTTGGTGAGTAGCGTCTGGGGTCTTAAAAGCTCATGAGCATCTATCTAAGATACATCTATTGGCCCCATCCCATCTAGAGCAAAGGAGAATGAATAAAACCAAAGACACAGGGAAAATATTAGTCCAAAGGATAGAAGGACCACATGAACCACAGCCTCCACCTACCTGAGCCTAGAAGAACTAGGCGGTGCCCAGCTACCACCACCGACTGTTCTGACAGGTATCACAATAGAGAGGCCTGGAGAGAGTGGGAGAAAAATGTAGAACAAAATTCAAATTCACAAAAAAAGAGCAGACTTACTGGTCTGACAGAGACTGGAGGAGCCCTTGAGACTATGGCTCCTGGACACTCTGCTAACCTAGAACTTAAACCACTCCCAAAGCCCACTTTTCAGCCAAAGATTAGACAGGCCTATAAAACAAACATTAAGAAATGTGAGGAACGTGCTTCTTAGTTCAATTGAATAGAAGAGACCAATTGGACAAATGCTTCCCTAAAGCAAAGATGAGAAGGTAGGAAGGGACAGGAAAATTGGACAAATGAACGCGTGGAACCTGGGGTGGAAAGGGGGAGAGTGCTGTCGCATTGTGGGGATTGCAACCAATGTCACAAAACAATATGTATATAAATTTTTGACTGAGAAACTAACGTGAGCTGTAAACTTTCAACTAAACCACAATAAAAAAATTTAAAAAAAATCAAAAAGAGCTATCAAGGGTACTTTGAACAGAGCTTGCCTTCTCTTTATATAATTTATGATACGGTGCAAGCATCTTTTCTATGCCTTCGGTAACTATCACACTTCTTTATGGTTTTGGTTAGGAGTTCTACATTTTATACTTTGTGCTTTTAATGTTGTGTAATATCTCTGAGAGTCCCTTTAGTATGAAGTTTTTTGCCCACTTCCTTTCCTTTGGAGCATCTTCGTCTCTGCATCACACCACTTTTTTCATTTATACCCATACATTCAAATTCATTAAGTTCCTCTGGTACATATCTAGAGTCTCCCAAACAACCCCATGGTCAACATTAGCGATATATTTTATAGCCCCATTTATGCTTGATTCTAATTTCACTTCCGGTGTTACTATTTTTAGTTTATTTGTTCCACCCTCATTTTCATTAGCTAGTTTCCTCCATTTATGTAAAAATATCGCTCTGGTTTATCACGGGGAGACAATGAGGTAACACAACTACACGCTTCACTGTCTGAGTTTGAACTAACAGATGCACAGTGACCAGTCATTGACAGACTTTGAAATAAGTGACGCCATTGGCCACTGATTACGAGGCACATTGGCTATTACGTAGTGGCTTGTGTGCTAGTGGAGTTCTTGGATGGTACAAATGGTTACTGTGCTCGGCTGCTAACTGAAAGGTTGGAGGTTTGAGTTCATCTACAGGCACCTCTGAAGAAAGGCCTGCCAGTGTGTTTCCAAAATAATCAATCATTGAAAACTGTATGGAGCATAGTTCTACCCTGAGACACATGGAGTTGCCGTGAATCAGAATGGACTCAACAACAACAGGTTACTGGTTGGTGTACTAAAGAGCTAGCAGCAAATATGTGTTTTATGCAATTACTGTTAATATACTGTTATACCTAAACTTTGACATGTTGTTGGGGTACTGGTGTTATTTACCTAAACCATGGTAACTGAAATTCGTGAATATTGGAGTCATGCAATGTGAGGACTACCTGTGTGTGTGCATGTTAGTGTATGTGTGTGTTATTTTGCATGTTCTGTTGTAATGTTTGGCTTAAACATCTCTTCGCTATTGTGTAAGCCTGAAATATTCTCTTTGCCAATATGTGACCTAAAAATCGGCATACTTGTTCTAAAAGTTAGTTTGGACAACTCTAAGTGCCCTTATTTTCCGCAAATTTTGTCATTTCCACACTGCTTGCAATGTTATTATGATTGTTTTAGGATTTTCTTTTATACAATAGTCTGTAAAGTAATTCTATGCTTTTGTTCACAAGAGTATTATGTCACTGGAGAGGAGGATGTGGGAAGATGGGAAATGGGCGGGTCATTTGACCTTCACATTTATGAAAACCTTCAAATTAAGCCATAACTTCATCTTTATACATATAGTCTAAATATATGCTGACAGGGTTTGGAAATCATTTTTATTATTATTGTTAATTACTAAGCATGCCCTCTTCAGACTAAATTATCATTAATGCACCACAAATACATATTTATTACAAATATTTCTTTATTCTTGTCTTATTATAATATTTTATTATACAATATATGTTATAATCCATGTATACTATTTCTATGTACTTCATATATAAAGTGTGTATACACATACTATATATCTTGCATTATGTGTTTGTTGTTAAAAGTATTAATTTGTTAAGTATAAAATTTCCAATATGTAACAAATTCCATTGCCTATTTTGGCGTTATTATTTATTTCTTTATTTTGAAAATATTCTTGCATACTTTCAAAAGAAAGAGGCTCTCAGCTTTCTGAAAGTTTCTGTCCACCAACATACACCCCTATCTCAGTATTAACAATTTCAGAGCTGTGGGAGATCATGGACATTTCTACTACAAGCCTTTCGTTTTACAGATGACAAATTGGACCTCAAGGAACAGAGGTGGACCATATTTTTCTCAAATAACCCAGGGCAGCTAATAAAATATTTCTACAAAGTTTAAAATCTGCAGAGTACTATTATTTTTATCTATTATTTCATTTAATTCTCAGAATAGCCCTCTGAAGTTGGCTAGCAGGAGTTATTACAGTCACTTGACAGAGAGAAAACAGATTTAAATTGATCTTAGGAGTGATGGCGGGGCTAGTGTCTGGCCTTGATGGATACCCTACAGTTCTGGGGCAACTACTATAGAATACCATTGCCCACTGAAGTAAGTGCATTGTCTCCACCTACAGAGCCAAGGTGGAGAAGAGGTCTGGGAAGTCTTATGCATCGGCACATACTCAATATTCTGAATCACCCAACTGCCACTGTCAAGCCCTAGCTCTGACAAGCAATCAGAGGCTCTTAGAAATACAAGTTTGTCAGAAACTCTGAAGATCACTGGCAACAACTAAGCAATTTGCTTCCACAATTAGTTGTAGGCATGTTTGAAGAGAAAATCTAGAAAAGATGACAAGGCTCTCGCTCTCCACAGTGTCAATTATTTGAAAGTCTAGATCAGCACTGTCAGATAAATATAAAATACCAGCCACAAATGTAATTTTAAATTTCTAGTCACCACATTAAAAAGTAAAAACAAACAAGTGAAATAAATTTTAATAATATACTTTATCTAACCTAATATATATATATGTGTGGAGCCCTGGTGGTGCAGTAGTTAAGAGCTATGGCTGCTAAGCAAAAGTTTGGCAGTTTGAATCTGCCAGCCACTCCTTGGAAACCCTATGGGCGGTTCTACTCTGTCCTATAGGATCACTATGAGTCAGAATCAACTCAAGGGCAATTTTTTTTAATATGTATATATGTATTGCATTCTTTTTTCATACTAAGTCTTCAAAAGCTGGTGTGCATTTTACACTTATAGCATATCTCAATTCAAATTAGCCACATAACTACAGAAGGCTAATGGCTACCATTTCGGACACCATTGATCTTAATATTCAAGCCCCATTGTATATTTTCTTATTATTTATCAAAAGCAGAGTAGTCAGTAGATAAATATTTGGGAATAAATATTTTCTACGGAATGCTCTCTAAATAAAAGGAAAAGTATGGATATCTGCAGGATGAAATATTGTCCAAATAATAAAAACAAAAAAATTCTATCAAAATCTAGATGTTTATTTACCATAATGTCAAAATTACATTTAGATGATTGATTGCAATTTTTACTTTTTATCAACAATAGCAATAAAACGATGCTCTGTAATTTACCCTGTTAATTTAATTAACATAGAAATCATAGTAGTTATTTTAGGCCTAATCAAATCTTGGATACTGAATTATAGAGATTATATGTCAATACTGATCTAATTGTATATGAGGATGTAATTTCTTTCTGATTTTTCCTTTATGACCAGAAACTATCAATTTTTTCTCCTTTAATTATCAAAAATCTATCTCTTTGTATACATACTTTATAA
The DNA here is from genome assembly GCF_000243295.1 of Trichechus manatus latirostris. NCBI lineage: Eukaryota > Metazoa > Chordata > Mammalia > Sirenia > Trichechidae > Trichechus > Trichechus manatus. Next base: position 2,168,283 of record NW_004444179.1, read on the forward strand.
TTTTGTAATTTATTTCTTGCCTTGCTTTTCCATTCCCCCAAACTCAACTAAGAGACAATATCTCAAATTTATATTATTAAAAAATTCTTAGTTATATTTTCCTTTTTGCTGTTCTATTCTAAATCTTAGAAGAGTAAAAAAGAGATTATTGATTTATATATTCACAATTAGCAGATTTTTAATAGCAATGTATAAATTATTATGTGCATTTTACATGCACAGTTTACAAAAAGAGAAAAAAACAGAGAGAAAGAGAAGAAAAAAATCACTTTCATAAAAGCAAAAATCTGAAGTCTCTTTCTTTAGTTTTCACAGCACAACAAAGAAATTAGGACTATTAACTTACTAGTATTAGTTTTATGCATACAGTCAACGGTACACAATCTTGTTTTTAGTTGTATTTTCAGAAATGAAAATTTCACAAATAATGTTCAGCATGTAATTATATATCACTGCTTTCTCTTGATTTCTGAACTTTTTAAAACTAGTTTTAAATAAATCTATTCAATTATGCTTTACCTTTTTCACTGTAATATACTTGTTCATTTATTTAATGAACGATTATTGAATACCTGCTATGCATAAACTACTTCACTAAGAATTTCTGGAACCAGAAATCTAAGAAATACATAGTGTACCCTCAAGAGTTAACCTTTTAGTGGAGATAATAAATCATATCCACAAGTGAGTACAACATCAGATATATCTGCTCCCGTAAAGATTACAGCCTAGAAAACTCTATGGGGAAGTTCTACTCTGTCATGTAGGGTCACTAAGTCTGAATGGACTTGATTGCACACAACAACAACGTGCTTAGGAAAATTTCCTCAGATGGGGTAAGGTGTGACCTAGATTTGAAGGTTCCATTCTGCCTTTACATCCTCATCCATAGGTTACTCCTCTCCTCCTCTCTGGCCCAATGATTCTTTACAATCATGCCTTGCACTATCTTTGACTCTGTTTTGTTGCCATAAAACTGCCCACGTCCTTCTTGCCATTCAAGCTTCAATTCATCCATTCAAACTCAATTCATTAAGCCTTTAATATTTGCCAAGCACTTTGGAGGAAGTGCGACTACCTGAAGACCTAATCTCTGTTCTCAGCGAGTTCAGAAACAGACACGGTGAACACATTCACACAGCTCTAGTAGGGATATGCATCAAGCTCTGTAACAACACTGGGAATGAGCTGTGGACAGCATTCCTAAATCTGAAGTGGACTAGATGGTGGTAAAACAAGGGAAAACCTTCACACAGAAGGCAAAATTGACTATAACCTTAAATGTTGAGCGTTCCAGGAAGATAATTACAGAGCACTTCTCATATTATTACTTTATTGATATTGACAGCAACCCTTGAGTTTAAACATTTCTTTCCAATCTCCACTTTGAAAAATATTGCTATAGTTTAATACTTCTTATACCTCTATAAGCATACCTGGCTGAAAAATAAGAGATCATAAATCACACTGTCACATATAAGAAATTACCTGTGAATCACAAGTTACTAATGCAAAATTTTCCTCAATAATTTGTTAGCTAAAGCATAGGGAACTTGGCATTTTCTCTAGAGACTGATGAAAACAATGCTCAATACCCCAACAGTAATTCTGAATTTTTCTGATAATTGAAAAAAGAAAGGGTTAACTAGTTGACTTTTCATCAAAATTACCTAGGAGTCAAAAATCACTGGCCCACTGCCTACGATTGGCTCTACTTTTTACTATAAATGTTAGATCTGGTCAAATAACAACAGATAACATGAGCATAACTTCATTTAACTATTCATCGTGATTCTATAGAAATAAAGCTGCATACATTCATTTTAATTCCCCAAATATCTTAGGGAAAACTATACGTCAACGACTTTAACAAATAAAGACCTACTATAGGTACCAACTTATTAAAAAACAGGTGTTTCAAAACCTTAACAGATACAATAGCAACTCAAAGTTTAAGGATTGCTAATGTATTCAAATAATGAAATAATACTTTATAAGATTAAATTAGAATTTAATAAAGTTTATATTAATCATAGGCAATCCAAGGGAAAAACAAAACAATTTTTTAATGAGCTGTACATACAAACGAGACCCAAGTGCTGTTGGACCTCACACTTGTTCTTCACCACTAACTTCACCATACTTGTAGCAATAGCTGTTGCAGGAATAGTCAGTCCTCTTGGGATCTTTTGTTTCTCCAAACTCAGTCCTGTCCCTGACACTAGAGTATGCACTGATCTCAGAGCTCCTGACCCTTACCATTATAGCAAAAACAAGTGAGGGCCGAAGGCATGTGTGCTGGGGAAGGAGTGTGGTAGTGGCACAGACACACCCATAAAAGCCCACTACCAGCGCTACATAGGCACATCAGTTATATGCTGCTGTGTAATGACTTACCCCAAAAGTTAAAGACTTGAAATAATCATAATAATTGTTATTTCCCACAGTTTCTGTTGGTCAGAAATTCTGAAAGGGCACACTGCAGATAATGTGTCTCTGCTTCTCATTTTGTCTGGACCACAGCCGGAAGACTTACAGTCCAGCCCTGGAAATATCTGAAAGCTCATTCACTCACTTCTGATGAGAGATGCTGACAGTCATCTGGGGAAGTAGCCGCGATTTTCAGACAAAATGCCAAATGTGGCCTTTCTACTTCAAGGACAACCTATCTGAGACAGAGAGAGCCAAGAAGAAACCATATTGCCACTATGGCCAAGCCTCCAATGTCGTGCAATGTCGACCGGCCACAATCTTGGTCAAGGAAGTTACAAATGTCCACTCAGGTTTGAGAGGAGAGAACACAGATCACACCTTTCAAAGGAGGTATGTCGGCATCATATTGTAGGTAAAGTGTGTGCAATGAGATATATATTGGTGTAGGCATATTTGGGAAACACAATCTTCCACAAGAGGTAAAAGGAGCTAGATATTATGCTGAGGAAATTCTGAGTTTGAAACTTAAATAATGTTTTTCCAAAGATTTGAGAAATGAATTAAATTAGTAGCAATATTAAGGATTTCCACTCTGCTAACCACTGTGCCCAGTACAATACCTGAAATGTAGGAGTTCTAACATATTACTTGTAAGATTTTCTGGGATGGTTTGGAATGAACTGCCATTTATAATATTATTCTATGGAGAAGTATTATAATGAAATATGCAAAAACCTGGAGTTAGAAAACCAAAAGGGAAGTACATGCTTGGCATTTCTCAAGCTGAAAGCACTGAAGAAAAAATTCAAGCCTAAGGTTGCAATATTGAAAGATTCTATGGCCAAATTTTGAATGATGCAGGAAGTTTCAAAAGAAGATGGAAGGAATACACAGAGTCACTGTACTAAAACGACGTTCAACCATTTCAGGAGGTAGCATATGAACAAAACTGATGGTACTGACAGAAGAAGTCCAAACTGCACTAAAAGCATTGGCAAAAAACAAGGCTCCAGGAATTGACAAAATACCAATTGAGATGTTTCAGCAAATGAATGCAACCCTAGAAGTGCTCATTTGTCTATGCCAAGAAATTTGGAAGTCAGCTAACTGGCCAAATGACTGGAAGAGATCCATATTTATGCCTATTGCAAAGGAAAATGATCCACCTGAATGCAGAAATTATGAAACAATATCCTTAATATCACATGCAAATAAAATTTTGCTGAAGATAATTCAAAAATAGTTCAGCAGTACTTCAACAGGGATCTGCCAGAAAGTCAAGCCAGATTCAGAAGAGGACTTAGGACAGGGACTATTATTGTGATGTCAGATGGATCTTGACTGAAAGCAGAGAATACCAGAAAGATGTTTACCTGTGTTTATTGACTATGCAAAGGTATTGGACTGTGTGGATCATAGCAAATTATGGATAACGTGGCCAAGAATGGGAATTCCCCAGCACTTAACTGCGCTCATGAGGAAACTGTACATAGAAAAAGAGGCCATTGATCAAATAGAACAAGGGGATACTGGGTGGCTTAAAATCAGGAAAGGTGTGTCTCAGGGTTGTATCCTTCCACCATGCTTTTTCAATCTGTATGCTGAGCAAATAATCCTAGAAGCTGGACTATATGAAGAAGAACGTGGCATCAGACTAGAGGAAGACTCATTAACAACCTGAGATATGCAGATGACACAACCTTGCTTGCTGAAAGTGAAGAGGACTTGAAGCACTTACTGTTAAAGATCAAAGACCACAGCCTTCAGTATGGATTACACCTTAACATAAAGAAAACAAAAATCTTCACAAAATAAGCAACATCATGATAAGCAGAGAAAAGACTGAAGTTGTCAAGGATTTCATTTTAGCTGGATCCACAATCAACACCCATGGAAGTAGCAGTCAAGAAATTAAATGATATATTGCATTGGGCAAATTTCCTGCAAAAGACCTCTTTAAAGTATGAAAAAGCAAAGATGTCACTTTGAGGACTAAGTTGTACCTGACCCAAGCCATGATATTTTCAATTGCCTCCTATGCATATAAAAGGCGGACAATGAATAAGGAAAAGAGAAGAAGAATTGATGCTTTTGAATTATGGTGTTGGCGAAGAATATTGAATATACTACAGACTGCCAGAAGAATGAACAAATCTGTCTTGGAAGAAGCACAGCCAGAATGCTCATTTAGAAGCAAGGATGGTGAGATTTCATCTCACATACTTTGAAAATGTTATCAGGAGGGACCAGTTCCTGGAGAAGGACATCATGCTCGGTAATGTAGAGGGTCACCAAAAAAGAGGAAGATTCTCAATGAGATGGATTGACACAGTGGCTGCAACAATGGGCTCAAACGAGGCAATGATTGTGAGGATGGTGCACTACTGGGTAGTATTTTGTTCTGTTGTACATAGGGTCACTATGAGTCATGGAACCAACTCGATGGCACCCCACAGCAATAACATGGAAAAAATGCATATATGGTTTCCACACTACTTAATAACCTACTTCGGGAGCCCAATCTGAACTTCCAGTCCAATATAACTCCATATAAGCATTACCCTGTTTACCTTTCTCAGTTCCCCACCTCTCCCACCAGCAGAATCATATTTATTTGTAGTTGAGAGCTTAATGTGATTTGAATTTTGTGATTTCCACCAGGAAATATAGTATACTTCCAAATTACCCACTCCAATGGAACACTCAGCCAATATTAGTCAGCATACAATCACCTGAAGAAAAACAAAATGTAATCAGTAACCTGTCACTGGTTGCCATCAAGTCCATTCAGAGCCATGGCAACTTCAAGTGTGTCAGAGTAGAACTGTACTCAATAGGATTTTCAACGGCTGATATTTTGGAATTAGCTAGCCAGAGCTTTCTTGCACAGCACTTCTAGGTGAACAAGAATCTCCAACATTTTGGGCAGTAGTCAAGTGCATTAACCCTTTGGTCCACTCAAGGATTCTCAAAAACCAGTTGTGAAAAATGTTCAGCTTGTTTCGGTTGCAGTGGAGTTGACTCAGACTCATAGTAACCTTACAGATAACAGAATGAAACGTTGCTCGGTCCTGCATCATCTTAATAATCATCAGTATATTTGAGTCCACTGTTGTGGCTATTGTGTTAACCTGTCTCATTGAGGATCTCTCTCATTTTTCTGACCCTCTACTTTACCAAAAATGATGTCCTTTTCAAGCAATGTCTTTCTTTATGATATGTCCAAAGTGAGAGAGTAGAAGTTTCTCCATCCTTGCTTATAAGGAACATTCTGGTTGCTTTTCTTCTAAGTCTGATTTGTTCATTCTTCTGAATTTCGTGATATATTCAGTATTCTTTGCCAACACCACAATTCAAACATATCAATTCTTCTTTTGTCTTTTTTTTTCATTGTCTAGCTTTTGCATGCATATCAGTTGATTAAAAAGACCATGTCTTGGGTCAGGCACACCTTAGTCATCAAAGTGCTTTTTAGAACTGTAAAGATATCTTTTGCAGCAGATTTACCCAATATAATACATCATTTGATTTTTGAATGCTGTGTCCATGGACACTGATTGTTGATGTACAATTATATCCTTGACAACATCAATTTTTTCTCCATTTATCATGATGTTGTTTATTGTTCCATTTGTGAGGATATTTGTTTTCTTTACTTTCAGATGTAATCCATACTGAAGGCTGTACTCTGACGTTCACTTGAAGTCATCTTTATTTTCAACAAGCAAGGTTGTATCATCTGCATATCACAGGTTGTTAAAGAATCTTTCTCCCAGTGCTGATGCTATGTTTTTCTTCATAAAGTTTGGCTTCTCAGATTATTTGTCCAGCATACATATCCAATAAATAAGGTGGGAGGATACTACTCTGCTGCACACCTTTTCCAATTTTGAATCATGTATTATACGCTATTTAAATAATTGTCTCTTGATCCATATACAGATTCCATATGAGTGCAAGTAACTGCTCTGGAATTCCCATTCTTTGTAATTTTACCCACAACTTATTACGATCTATGCAGTTGAATGCCTTTGCATAGTCAATAAAACACAAGCGAACATCTTTCTGATATTCTCTACATCCAGGCAAGATCCATCTGACTTCAGCAATGATATATCTTGTTCCATGTCCTCTTCTGAATCTAGCTTGAACTTCTGGCCGTTTCTTATTGATGTACTGCTGCAGTCGTTTGTGAATTATCTTCAGCAAAATTTTGCTAGCATGTGATATTAATGATATTGTTTGATAATTTCCACATTCCATTTGAAAGCCTTTCTTTGGAATGGGCATAGATATGGATCTCTTCCAGTCAGTTGGCCAAGTAGTGGTCTTTCAGATTTCTTGACATAGATGTGTAAGCCCTTCCAGCATTGCATCCATTTGTTGAAACATCTTAATTGGTGTTCCATTAATTCTTGGAGACTTGTTTTCCACAGATGCCTTCAGTGAACTTCTTTGTTCAATACCAGTGGTTTTGATCATATGCTACCCTCTGAAATGGTTGAACACCAACCAGTTCTTTTTGGTACAGTAACTGTGTATTTCTTCCGTTTTCTTTTATGTTTCCTGAGTGATTCAATTTTTTGCCAATAGAATCCTTCAGTATTGCAACTCGAGGCTTAAATATTCTCTTTAGTTTTTCAGCTTGAGAAATGCCTGTTTTGTTTTTCCCTGTTGGTTTTCTACCTCTAGGTGTTTGCACATTTCATTATAATACTTCTACTTGATCTTCCCTAATCACCCTTTGAAATCTTCTGTTCAGCTCTTTTATTTCATCATTTCTTCTATTTATCTTGCTACTCTGCATCTAAGAGCAATTTCAAAGTCTCTCCTGACATCCAATTTGGTCTTTTCTTTCTTTCCTGTCTTTTTAAAGACCTTTCACATTCATCAAGATGTCCTTGATGTCTTCCCACAACTCTTCTGGACTTTAGTCTTGAGATAATCTCTAAATTCTGGTGGAATGTATTCAAGGTTGTAATTTAGTTCTCGTAGATTTACTTTAATTTTATCCAGCGAAAATTTGAACTTGTACATGAGCAATTTATAGTCTGTTCCAAAGTCAGCCCCTGGCTTTTTTCTTGACTGATAATATTGATCTTCTCCATCACTTTTTTCCACAGATATGGGAAATTTAATTCCTGTGTAACCCATCCAGTGAGGTCCACATGTATAGTCATTAGCTGTGTTGTTGAAAATAATAATGAGTAAGGCATTGGTCTTAGAGAATTCTATTATGTGATCTCCAGCATCATTTCTATCACCAAAGCTATATTTTCCAACTATTGATCCATATTCTTTCTTTCTAACTTTCACGTTACAATCACCCATGATTATTAATGCATCTCGATTGCATGTTAGATCAATTTCAGACTAGAAAACCTAGGACTATAAAACTTTCAAAAAGAAAACATTGGAGAAAATCCTTGTGAGTTGATTTTTCAAAAATGTTTTAAATATGACACTAAAATCATAATCCATGAAAAAAAGAAATTATTATTTGGCTTCATCATAATATTTAAATACTCTTGTCTTTGGGAGACATTATTAAATAAACTGAAAAGATAAAACATATAGCCTAGGAGAAACTTTTACAAATCCATATATCTGATAATAGGTTTTTATCAAGACTACACAAAGAACTCCCAAACCTCTATAATAACAATAAACAAATAGTCCAACTGTTATGGATTAAATTATGTGTCCCCCAAAATGGTGTTGTAAATCCTAACCCCTATACCTCTGGAGGTAATCCCATTTGGGAATAGAATTTTCTTTGTTTTGTTAATACAGTCATATCAGTGTAGAGTGGGTTTCAAGGCAATCATTCTTGAGATATAAAAAGAGCAAATTAGGTACAGAGAAGGAAGCACAAATGGAGGTGATCACATGAAGATCACCAAGAAACGCCAGAGAAGCTGAGACAAAAATTTTCCCATACAGTGGACAGAGAGAGAACATTCTACTATAGCCAGTACCCTGAATTCTAGCCTCCTAAACTGTGAGAAAATAGATTTCTATTTGTTAAAGCCACCCACTTGTGATACAGACAGTCCCCAGGTTACAAATGTCTGACACACTTTCAACCCATAGTTACCAACCAACACTTGTAAAGCCTATTATATTAAAAATTCAAGGTGCGTACAATGGTTCATAATAACAAATGGGCACTACTTTGTGACATGCATCAAAACATTATTAGTATTATTACTCTATTATTATGTTAAAAGTGCCTTAGTGTATCTGGAAGTGTTTCTTTAGTGTTTTTTATGCATAGAAATGTACACTATATACTATATACTAAGACAAACATTTGACTAACTGATGTTAGATACAAACCATACCTAAGTGTTCCGACTTACGTACAAATTCAATTTAAAGACAGACTTGGACTCGTTTGTAATCTGGGGACTGCCTGTACTTCTGTAATAGCAGCACTAAGAGACTAAGGCATCAATATAAAAACAGACAAAATCTTTGAACACACACATCACCAAAGAAGATATATAGATGGCAAATAAATACATAAAAAGATGCTCAACACAGTCATTAGACAAATGCATATTAAATCCATAATGATATATCACTATACACCTACTAGACTCTCTAAAACTTAAAAAGATTGACAATAGCAAGTGTTGGTGAGGATATGGAAGAACTGCGACTCATCCAATGCTGGTGGAAATCTGAAATATTATAACCACTTTGTGAAATAATGTAACAGGTGCAGTCATGCCACTCCTAAGTACTTATCCAAGAGGAAAGAGCGTGTACATCCACAACAAAAAATGGTACATAAGTGGTCATGGCAGATTTACTTATAATAATCACAAACTAGGAAAAAAATCAATGTCCATCATCATGAGAATGTATAAACAAGCACTGGAATATAGCCTATATTGGAATACTGCAAAACAATAAAAAGGAATGGATTATTTATAACACAATGACATGTATGAACCTCAAAATAATTATGCTGAGTGAAAGAAGCCAGACTGTGTGATTCTATTAACATAAAATTCTAGAAAGTACAACTACTCTATAGTGATAGAAAGCAAATCAGTGATTGCCTAGAGATTGAAGAGGAGAAGAAGATATTACAAAGGGGCATGAGAAACTTTTTGTAGTGATTGACAAATTCACTATCGTGATTGTGGTGATGGCTTTATGGTTGTGTTTATATATATAAACCATTGAGGTCGAGTTGATTCCAACTCATAGCGACCCTATAGGACAGAGAAGAACTGCCCCCACAGAGTTTCCAAGGAGCATCTGGTGGATTCGAACTGCTGACTTTTTGGTTAACAGCCAAGCTCTTAGCCACTGTGCCACCAGGGCTCCTTATATATATATATATATGTATGTATGTATGTATGTATGTATGTCAAATCTTGTCGTACATTACACTTTAAATAGGTGCAGTTTACTGTATGTCACTTATAATTCATATAACTAACAGAAATATATACATACATTTATAAATAATTGTCTAGGATATTTATTAAAATATAGAATGTATTGAAGATGAATAGTATGTAAACATACAAATGATAATGGCCAGCATTCTGTCTAGTTATAGTAAATAAAATAAATATGAATATTATTTTCCAAGTTTTATTAGGAACTAGAAACTAGAGGTAAACATCAATCTATACATTTGAAGGGGATTACATAAATGTTTCAGCCTAATTAAATGAGAATTTTATTTGATCTTCAAATTCAAAGTAAAATACAACTGGCTTTTGGAAGTATTAAAATTATTTAAATTTATCAAGTAACCATAAAAGAATATGGTACAAAGGAGATGTTACCAAGAAGAAAAGATCTTCAATGGTTTTATAATAATCTGAAAACTACAGTAAAATTTGACTATTTGGCAAAATTTTAATCTCCAAATCATGAACTCTGTAAATATATAGTAATATATTAATCAAATGAAGTTATTTTTTAAAAATTAGAAGAATGAATGTTTTTTGAGTCCAAGAAAACCTAGAAGATAGGTTGATGTTACACATAAATTTTCAAATGACAATCTGACTTTCAAAGAAATCAAGTTTATTTCCAAAGCTACACTGATAATAGCTGTTAGCAGAATAAAACTGCAACACAATCTCTTAATGCAAATCCAGTGTTATTTTCAGCATAACATTTGGAATTTATTGATATTTTGATTCAAACTCAAAGGCAGAGAAAAGAATCCACTAATCCTAAAATCTCACCAGAGAATAACAACTTGTTAAAGCAAACTATTTGCCAAATAGCAATTAAAATGAGACGTGATACATGAAATTCACAACCTGGACATTTTTTATTTTGGGTGGACCAGAAGAAGAGTGAATTCAAAAATTTGCTCTTCTTCTGCTAACTATAAACTTGTTTTCTTTGACGAGTTACCCCTTCTCCCTTCTCTTCTGGGCTATCTATGTAGTTTGGGTGTAACTGATCCAACTTTATTGCACCAAGCACCAGTATATGATCCAAGTTTAATAATGGGATTACCATATACTCTTAGCTAATACACACACACACTCATATAAATATACATATATATAGGTTTTGAGTTGGGAAGCTACTCAGATAGTGCCAAACAAAACCAGCTTGTGTCAGATTCTGTGACTCTTGCTAGATAATACCTGTCTTATTTATCTAGTGCTGCTATAACAGAAATACCACAAGTGGATGGCTTTAACAAACCGAAATTTATTCTCTCACTGTCTAGGAGGCTAGAAGTCCAAATTCAGGGCACCAGCTCCAGGGGAAGGCTTTCTTTCTCCATCAGCTTTGGAGGAAGGTTCTTGTCATCAATCTTCCCCTGGTCTAAGAGCTTCTCAGCACAGGGACCCTGTGTCCAAAGGACACACGTGCTCCTGGCTCTCCTTGCTTGGTGGTAATGAGATCACTCTGTCTCTCTGCTTGCTTCTCTCTTTTATATCTCCAAAGAGATTTACTTAAGACACAACCTAATCTTGTAGATTGAGCCCTGCCACATTAACATAACTGCCTTTAATCCTGCCTCATTAACGTCATAGAGGTAGGATTTACAACACATAGGAAAATCACATCAGATGACAAAATAGTGGACAATCACATAATACTGGGAATCATGGCCTAGACAAGTTGACATATATTTTGGGGGGACACTATTCAATCCATGATAATGCATACTAATTCACTTAAGATATAAAACATTACAAACACAGCTGAAATCCTGTTCACCTTTGCCTTCCAAATTTCATTACCTTTCCCCCTACCCAGAAACAAACATCCTGAATTTGTTTTTACAATGCTTGTGCACAATTTTTATACTCTTACAAGCAGGTAGATTAACTAGTAAAAACACCATAGGCACCAGCTTACAGTAAGCAAAATATGCACGGGCTTAATTGTATTTACTTACTAATCTATAGTGCACAATTTCACATGGGTTGTAGTGAAAAACACAATTATTATGGGTGCTTATTGAGTAATCCGTCCCTGCATACATATCTCTCTAACATCAAATAGCATTATTTTCTAAAACTTTAAACTTTCTGTGAATGGTACCACATGCTATTTTCTGCTGGTGTTTTCAATCGACATTTGGTGGTGCTTAATCTTTATAAATCCTTCAAAGTTTGGGTTCAGAATGTCCCTTTGCAGAGTGTGTGCTAGCTTCTGTTAACAGCCTACTGTGCTAATTTTCCAGAATTAATTTCTTATAAATTTGAACCCTAAACCAATATGAAGATACTACTGGCTTATGAAATCTCAAGGGGGCTTTTTCTTTTTTCTCTGCCACATCTTTCTCCCGCCAAGGGGCTGGTGGGTTTGAACCACTAACGTGTGGATTAGCAGCCAAGTGCTTTAACCACTGCCACCAGGGCTCCTTTTTCACTCATAGTTTATGTAAAATCAGAATAACTTTCCTAGTAGTCTCATTTTGCTGCATGAATATTTTTTATCACAGTCTATCCCGTCAGTAATGCAGATAAGGCAGAGCTTCCCAGCCAGTGTACCACCAGGGTGAAAGGGTAACCAGCCACTATCAGCAACCTCATCTGTTTACACAAATGATTTACAAAAACATTTATTTTTATTATGTTTGGGCATGGGAAAAATTGGAAACATTGCGTTGAAGAATCCTAACTATGTGTGGGGAAAAAATTCCCAATTTGTTACATTGCGTAGGCCGGAGGCTTCATCTCTTGTTCCTCATTTGGTCATTAAAAAGCAAGCTTTTTGGCTACCACGATTGACACAAAGCCCCCAATGCCCTTGCACCTTCAGTTTCAGCTGATAGCTCTGGATTGCAGCTTCTTCTTTCTTTTTGGCACTTGGAGATTTCCCGTACAGCATCTCTGGATGTTTTGGGTTATGGTGTGGAAGCCAAGATTTCAGATAGCTTAAACACCATATTGCTAGACACAGAACTCTGTTTAATTTTTCACATTTCCTTTGATAACTACTCTTAAATATTTATACTCTTAAATTTCCTTTAATTATTTGAATATTGTTACTTAAAAAAACACCCTGTTGCCGTCGAGTGGATTCCGACTCATAGCGACCCTACAGGACAGAGTAGAACTGCCCCATAGGGTTTCCGAGGAGCCCCTGGTGGATTTGAACTGCCAATCTTTTGGTTAGCAGCTGAACTCTTAACTACTACACCACCAGGGTTTCCATTGTTACTTCAAGTGACAACTATTACCTGTAATAAGTTACAGTGTATAATATAAAACTAACCAGGGATTATTATACATGTTGATGATTATAAATTTGTTATGGAATTCACCTTGCTATTTCATTCAATTCAATAAAGAGTTAATTATAAGGTCTAGATATAAGCTATTATGGGAAAGTAGAATAAAAAATGATGCCCTCTGAATATAATATTCTAAAACAGACCCTGGATGTATTTGGTTTCTCTTTCCAATTGCCAAGATAAATCATCTTGTCTAATCAATTGGTGATAAATTGATCTCTCACTGTGTGTTGGTGCTAAAAGCATTCTCCTGAGAAAGTAGAAGCTGCTATCTCCTAGAAATATGTTCATCTCCACAGTTAAAATGAGAGATGGACTCACTCTCATTATTTTTTAATGAGGATTAATAATCTCTGCCACTTTCACTACAGTTTCCGTCCATATCAGAACAATAATATTGCTACTTATATAAGTCATCACTGCCAGATGTTCCAAACTAAATTTCCTGTTGAGGAAAATTACGAAAAATCAAATTGCATACCTGATTTCTTAGAGAATAATTACGTATTAGCGATAACAATTGAATTAAGTCAGGAGCAACTAGAGAGCGATAGTAGAGCCAGAAATCTATTACATTAGTAATAAACAAAATCACCAGTTGGAACTGGTGATTGTTGAAATCAGAGAGACCAGGATCAGAAAATTCTAAGTGATAAAGCCTATGTGTGTGATACTAGAGTAAGTACAGCGTGGGACTTGGTCAAAAGAGTAACTGAAAACCTAGAAAGAGAAGTGACCAGGAAAGCAAGAAATAATCCCCATAAACCTGGTATCCCTATATTACAGTAATTGTTCTGCCAACAATAGAACAGAGTAAAGAACTCTACCCATTCTACTGGCAGACTTCTGAAGTATTAGAAGATAGTGAGACAGCTTGTAACCTGACTTGAGTGTTTTTAGCCCATTAAGTTTTCACAAGGAAACCAGGAAGATAAAAATTGATCTGTATTTAATTAGTCTCAGGCAGCATCATTTTCTTTTGTTTTCTGAAATGTTTGTCCCAATGAGGTTCTGCAACTTCTTAGGCAAGAGTTGAAATCTGTCCTAAAATCTGTATAAAATCTACGGACTTCTGTAACCTCAACGTGACACAGATTTAATTCCTACCTGGCAAATACAGGAGCCCTGGTGGCACAGTGGTTAAGAGCTCAGCTGCTAACCTAAAGCTGGCAGTTCAAATCCACCAGCTGCTTCTTGGAAACCCTATGGGGAAGTTCTACTCTGTCCTATAGGGTCGCGATGAGTCGGAATCTGCTCGATGGCAAAGTGTTTTTTTGTTTTGTTTTGTTTTTTGGCAAATAGATGTAAAATAGAAAGTCATATGTCTTTCTTCAAAATGAATGCCCAAGATTTATATTTACTATTTGAGTAATGCAAGCATAATTTCACAAGTGGATTTAAAGATGTAAAAATTATTAATGGATTTTCATAATCAATGAATTTAGAGCTTATTCTCTCTTGATCAATCAGTGCTAAGACTTAATATCCCACATTTCATTCAAATGAATATGAGGCTTATATTAAAAATAATTGCTTAGGGCTTCAAGAATTGGAGGTTCATTTTCCTTTTCTGAGGTTGTTTTCATACAATAGAATTGACCCAATTTAAGTGTACAGTTTGATGAGTTTTGACAAATAAGTTCGTCATCCACCATCACAGATAGAACATAAAACCTTTTCATTACCCCAAAAAGATTCTACCCTCAAAAAAAGCTATTGATTTTTGTTGCTTATCACTTTAATTTTGCATTTTTAGGAATGTCTTCTCAGTGGAATTTTTAGTATGTAATCTTTTGGGTCTTGCTTCTTGCACTAAGCATAATTTTTTTGCGATTCATCCATGTTATTGCGCATATTAGTTCTTATTTCCTCGTATTCCTGAATACAGTTCTGTCATATGGATATACCACAATTTGTTGATCCATTAACCAGCTGATAGACTTAGGATTGTTTCCAGTTTGGAACCAGTTAAATAAAGTCCCTATGAATATCGGCATACTAGCCTTCTCATGAGCGAATGTTTTTGTTTGTCTTCGGAAAATACCAAGACGCAGAATTGTTACGGTATCATATGGTAAGTGTATGTTTAATTTTATAGCCAAACTATTTTCCAAAGTAGCTGCCTTATTTTCATTCCCACCAGCAAAGCTACTTAACATCCAACATGTCAATATTGTCAGTATTGTCAGTCTTTCACAATTTTATCCATTCTAGTGCATGTGTAATGCCACTTTGGTTTTAATTTTCATTTACTTAAGGACTAATTACGCTTGATAAAGTAGAGGGTCAGCGAAAAAGAGGAAGACCTTCAACAACATGAATTGATACAGTGGCTGCAACAATGGGTTCAAACATAGCAGCAATTATAAGACTGGCAGAGGACCAAGCAATGTTTTGCTCTGTTACATGTGGGGTCACTATGAGTCAGAACCTACTCAATGGCACCTAACAAAAACAAGGACTAATTATGTTGAGGTTATTAACGTGCTTACTTGCCATCCATATCTCTTCTTTGATGAAATGTCTTTTCAAATATTTTGCTTGTATTTGTATTGAGCTGTTTATCTTCTTATTATTGAGTTGTAAAGTATATATGTATATATATACATCATATACATCCAGCTATATATATATATTTCATTACCTCAAAAAGATTCTACCCTCAAAACTTGCTACGTATCTTTGTTATCACTTTAATTTTGCATTTTCAGGAATTTCTTCTAAGTGGGATCATTCACTATGTACTATCTACATATAAGAATTCTGCTGTGATTCTCGTTTTTGTTCTTTTGTTCTTATGTCTTTTTATCTCTAGCTGTTTTAAAGAATTTGTCACTTATTTTGTGCCTGGGAGAGATTTTCTTTGTTTACTCTATTTGATATTCATTCAATTTTAGGACTTGTGAATTTACAGTTACCCTCATATTTGGCATATTTTTGGCTATTATTTACCCAAATATTTTCTCTGACCACCTCTCTCTTCTCTACTTCTGGGAAACTTATTTCATTTGTGGTAGACCACTTGATATTAGTCCACAAGGTCATTTTTTCGGTCTCTTTTTCTCCCTGAACTTCATATTTATGGTTTATATTTTTATATCCTCAAGATCACTGACCTGTTTTCTGTAGTGTTTAAATTTGTTAATCCAATTCAATGTGTATTTCGTTTTAGATATGGCAGTTTACATCTCTATAATTATCATTTGGGTCTTTTTTATATCTTCCAATTCTATTCATCATATTCATGTTTTCGTCTACATTCTTATGTATATGGATCATATTTTCCTGGCTGTTTTAATATCAGTGCTTACTAATTCCATCATCTCTGCCATTGCTGGGTTTGTTTCCATTGATTGACTTTTTTCTAGTTAATATTAAGGTTTTTGACTTGTTTGCATGCTTAGTCATTTTTATTTGGTGCTAGACTGGTGGTGTAGTGGTTAAGAGCTTGGCTGCTAACCAAAAGGCTGGCAGTTCGAATCCACCAGGCACTCCTTGGAAACCCTATGGGGCAGTTCTACCCTGTCCTATAGGGTCTCTATGAGTCGGAATCGACTAGATGGCAACAGGTTTTACAGACATGGTCAATTTTATGTTGTTGATGCTGTTTTTTGGTTGTTTCCTTTGAAGGGTGTTGGACTTTATTCTTTCATGCATTTAATTTAATCGTGAACTAGTTTGATCCTTTAGAATAGGGGTAAGCCTGTAAGAATAGCCTGTTACTCAAATCCAGCCTGCTGCCTGTTTTTTGTTTATTTTTAATGTGTAGGTATTTTATAAGTGTTATTGGAATACAGCCAATCTCATTAATTCACATATTATCTATGGCTGATTTTGCACTACAATAGCAGAATTGAATAGTTACGAAATAGATCATATGTCCTGCGAGGGATAAAATATTTACTATCTGGCTCCTTATGAAAAAAAGTTTGCTGACCCCCTGCTTTAGAGGATTGCTCTTAAGTATTTTAGTCCAAATTCACAGCACCCTTTAGACTAGGACTAACTTAGGCCCAATACTAAAGAAATGCTCTTCAGAGGAGTCTACTGAATGCCTCATGTGTTACAAGGTCTCTTCATCAATTCACCCTGCTCTGTGAGAACTCCAGAAGTTGTTTATACTACTGTTCTCTTCTGTTCCCTTCTCCTCCTGACTTCACAGGGTTTCACCCAAACGTGCAAATCTGTGTTCCTCCAATACTAGAGGGGGTCCCTCAGAAATTCTGGAGTTCCATCTGTCAAGTTCCCACCTTTCTGGTATTCTGCCCCACAAATGCTAGTCATCTCAACCTCCCAAAGTTCTGCTGTCGTTCTTCAGTTTAGTGAGACCAAAGAGTCTATACTGGTCCCCACTCCCTGCACTGCAGCCTGGAAATTGCCTCCAGACAGTAGTCTGGGGCTAATCATAATGGTTATTTCATTTGTATACATGATCACAGAGGCCCCATACTGTCTGTGGCTCACTGTCTGAAAATAGTAGTTTCATATATTTTGTTCCGTTTTCCAGTAGTTTACAATGGGAACGCAATTCCAATGGCATTAAGTCCTACATGGGCAGAAGTAGCTTTTCTCCTCTTTCTTTGATTATGTATAATTTCCTTCTTTTTTGAGAAAATTTAAAAATACAAGAAGTGTGAAAACAAAACTAACACTAATATTCCCATCATCTAGAAGTAATAATTATTAATATGTTGTTATACTGAAACCCAGCTTTTTAAGGGCACACACATAAATATATTACTTTGATCATGTTTTGTGTTGTTAAACTTGCATACATGTTGTCACACGTTAAGTAATCAGCTGCACCTTGCTTTTTCATTGAATAGTTTATTTCTGATCCATTTATATTTATAAACATAGATTTAGTCATTCTTTTAACTGATTAATAGTATTATAATTTATGAATGTAAGACATCTTTCATCTATTTTGCTTTGGCAGAAATTTAATTTTTTTTAACTTGCTATTATAAATACTTCAACAGTGGACATCCTTGTATATATCACTTTATTCAAAAGTATTAGTGATTTTCAAGGTTTTATATACAGAATTAAAGTAGAGTAGCTGAGTCATAGGTTATATATATATTTTTTTATTGTACTTTAAGTGAAAGTTTACATTTCAAGTTAGTTTCTCATACAAAAATTTATACATACATCGTTGTGTGACCCTAGTTGCTCTCCCTATACTGTGACAGCACACTCCTCCTTTCCACCCTTGTTTCCCCATGTCCATTTAACCAGCTCCTGACCCTCTCTGCCTTCCCATCTCGCCTCCAGACAGGAGCTGCCCATTTAGTTATATTTTTTAATTTTCCTATATTTTGCCAATTTTCTCTACAAAATGTCCACAACAATTTTCACCCACACCAGTAACATATGAGACTATATATTTTCCCCGTCCTTGACACTGTTGATATTCTAAGATATTTTGATGTTTAACAATAAACTATACTTCATTGTTTTAAATTTTGGTTTCTTAATATGTTGTTAAGTTAAATATCCGTTTATACTACTTGGCCATTTTTGTTTCCTGTTCAGTGAATTCCCAGTTCATGTCTGTTGCCACCTTTTTGGAGGTTTGTTATCTTTTAATTTTTTGTCGATTGGCAGCAGTTATATATTCATACACAAACTGTCTGTTATGTCTATTTTGAACATTTTCTCCTACAAGGCATTCACATTGAGATAGTTGGTTGAAATGGTCCACTGTTCTCCTTATAGAATCCACCTTAGGTAGGATAGGGAAAGAAGCAGCTGTCTCGGCTCTGCTTTCTCCCTCCTTGGCTAGGGTATTGTTTGCTTCTCTGTACTGTACCGCATCTCACTGCCCTGGTTCACAGGGATGAAGGGAATGCACAAGTGTCAACCAGTCTGACTTATCCCTCTGCAATGCCTGAACTACTCCCCCGTCCAGTGTTCCTGCCTCTAGCACCTACCACCTCCAGGCATAGATCTTCCTTGATATGGCCCCCATCTTTTCTGAATTTCTCTCCTGCAGACTCTCAACATTTACAGCATGCTGGCATTTCACTCACCAGTCCAATCTTACCTGTTTTCAGTCTCTTAAGAATTCCTCACAGTTTCTACTCCTCTGAGAAATCTTTACTTCTTTTGACCACAGTCCTGTGTGTGTGTTTTCCATCATTATACAGTGTATTTATCTAGTGTAGTTTGAGGAAGAGAGAAGACTGGAGAACGTGCAACCAGCTTGCCCTGGTTCTGACAGTTCTAGAACATCCTGGCAGGCAGAAAGAGCCTAAACAGTTTTATTTTACTACAATTGAACTTTTGCCTTCAAAACTCATTAAGGCATCACACACTCTTTATTTATTTATCCTCTAAGAAAGGTCTTTGTTCCAAGACAAGATCAAACAAAGTCCTCCGAACCTATTTCCTTATATTATATGCTCAACTGGTGGTGCAGTGGTTAAGCTCTTGGCTACTAACTGGAAGGTCAGAGGTTCGAACCCATCAGCCACTCCAAGGGAGAAAGATGTGGCAGTCTGCTTCTTTAAGATTACAGCCTTGGAAACCCTATGGGGCACTTCTACTCTGTCCTATAGGGTGGCTATCAGTGGGAATAGACTCCACGGCAATGGGTTTGTTGGTTGGTTTAGATAAGTAAAGCCCAAGCCATGCACTACAGAACAGATAACAGTTGCTATCAATTAATTACTAACATTTAAAAAATAATGATATTTATGTTAATAGATTTACTAAATTAGTGCTACAATAAATAAGGCTGCAGAATCTGAGAGGGAAAAACATATTCAATTAAAGCAGGGTCTCTTTTAGTGCCCATCATCTGCATAATATATTCCTTTGTTCCCTTCTTCCTCAGCTAATTGGATTAGGATACTTCTGTTCAACAGCAGGCCTCTAGACATCAGTGCAAGTTAGAAACCACTGTAAATAAGAGATAATTAATGATGACATAAGATTTCTCTGGCTGAAGTTTGAGACTGTAGCACTAAGATGCTTCTCCTGGTAACTTGTGCCACACTTCCAGCAACCTAACACAAGGATGTGAGTTGTTAGAGTATTTTTTGAAACAAGGAGGTAAAATTAGTGATGGGGTCTCAGATGTTTCAGTAATATTGTGTTCATAAAATCATTGTGCCAACTACTCATAGTGAGTCAGGCTTAAGCTGGGCCATGGAATGACTAATGCAAGGTTGACGGTCAGACTCTGTAAGGCTTAGCCCATCAAAAATTTGTTTTATAATTCAGAGGGGGCCATGGCTATAGGGTGACGATGGGTTCTGGAGGTTTGACAGATCAAAGTAAGAAATGCAGACTGATTGTCAGACTAAGCTGAATAGTATAACCACCTGGGTGAGACAAGCTTTAAAACAAACTCAATCTTAGGCCACACTCGGAACCAATTAAATCAGTCTCTGGTGATAGGAATTGTATGTCAAGATGTTTAAAAGCTCCTTAGGTGATTCTTCTCAACCTGTCTCCAAGGCTGAGAAACTGTCCTAGATGGACACTCTGAATCAGCATTTAAAAGCCTCGTGGTCTAGCCCATCAAGAAAATAGAACTTGCCATTTCATTTTAAACTCTATTACAATATGGTGATTCTTTATATCTTCACATTGTAATTTAACAACACTGACTCTGATTCAGGAGAAAGTTGTCAAGCCCAGAATACCTAGAAACAAGTACTTTCAAGAATTGTCATCCTTATACAGCTAGAACCTGAAAACAAGTGTTTAAAACGATTATCTCCTCTATCCTTCCTCTGACATTTAAAATTACAAAAACCTCAAAATAGCTTTTGCAAATGTAGCATTTTCTCTATAAACTATTGCTTTGTAATTATAGCTATTTAAAAAACAGAAGTTTCTGGGTTTTTTTAAATTTCAATATTGTATGTTTCATTGTCACTAGAGTGATTCTACCTGTAATCCTTTCCTTCTCAAAATCATTAGTTTGAAGAAAACATCCAGCTCTCTCTCAGATGCTTTGCAAGGCAGCAAAAAAATATATACTGCTATCCATTGGATAGTTCTTCCTGAAAGATTGTTGTTACCCTAAATAGCTTTCACTTCCAAGAATGATTTAGAACGCGCTCATTTGAAAGTTCACTTTTCTAACAGAAACCACCCCACTCTTTCCTTCTTAAGTTCAAAGTGGCCTATATGTATAAATCTGCTTGTGATATTGCAGCAAAAAAATTTTTTTTCATCTCTCTTTGTAGTTGCAGTTAAAAGTACAGAATTTTATATTTATCCCATTAGCAATGATGAGTTTGCTCTAGGTCATTCATTGGCTAGCTTAGCTAGACTCTTGTAATCAACAGCACGTACTTAAGGAATGAATAGCTAAAGGCAGCGTGGTTGTTATATTTAGAGTTGTTTCATAGCAAAAAGAGTGACCCTGTTCCTCCTCTCAAACTGTGGGACTGGGTATGGTGGGGTATCTGCTCAAGGATACCATTGAATCTCAAGTAAATCTAAGAAATTTAAACCATCATAGTGAGGGTCTCAGGGAAACTGAAACAGGAATGTAGTCTTAAATTAAAGGTGACTAGAGGGACCTCGGAAACCCTGGTGGCATAGTGGTGAAGAGTTCAGCTGCTAAGCAAAAGGTCAGCAGTTCAGATCTGCCAGGTGCTCCCTGAAAACCCTATGGGGCAGTCTACTCTGTCCTATAGGGTCTCTATGAGTCAGAATTGACTCGACAGCAATGGCTCTGTTTTTTTTTGGTTTTAGAGGGACCTCAGTAGAAAAGATTCATGATTTTCTCTTTAGTATTGTTACATTCCTTTAACAGTTTCCTATCACTCTGCAACAAATTACCACAAACTCTGTGGCTTAAAATAATATAATTTATTCTTTACGGTTCTGGAGATCAAAATTCTAAAAGCAAGGTGTCAGCAGGGCCACATTCACTTCAGGGGAGAACCAATTTCCTTGCCTTGTCAGCTTCTAGAGGCTCCATGCATTCTTTGGCTCATGGCCTCCAAGCACTCCTAACCCGCTGTAAGCTAAGGGACTCGTGGCCCCTCATCATTTCATTGTCACAG
Organism: Trichechus manatus latirostris; assembly: GCF_000243295.1. Classification (NCBI taxonomy): domain Eukaryota; kingdom Metazoa; phylum Chordata; class Mammalia; order Sirenia; family Trichechidae; genus Trichechus; species Trichechus manatus. The sequence continues at coordinate 2,190,489 of NW_004444179.1, forward strand.
CTCCTATTATTGCTCTAATCCTCCTGCCTCCCTTTCATAAGGACTTTTTTTGATTACATTGTGCCCTCTGGTATAATCCAAGACAAACTTCCCATCTCAAGATGCTTAATTTTATCACATCTGCAACATCCCTTTTACCACGTAATGTAACACATGCATAAGTTTTGAGTATTAGGATATGGACATATTTGGGGGGTCACTAGTAAGTCTACCACAAGCCACACTTCATATGAGATTTTTCTGCCCGATCTTGCGGTTCAAATTATGAAGACAAATATGATTGGCTCTTATGCACACTCCTAATCCTGTCAGCTATGACATGGAATCACAGTAGAGAAAAATGACCATCTGAACACATGGAAATATGGGTAGCCAATAACTGATATTTAAATCACAGTGATATAATTTGAATATCATGTACGGCACAGGGCATTAACATTATTTGAGTACCTACTATATACTAGACCCTTTGTAAACACTTACGTATTTCTTTTCATTCACGTGACAATCATACCAGTAGTTATTGTTATTTCCCATTTCACTCATAAGGAAAATAAAGTTAAGAAACGCTAAGCACTTTTTCGACACCCATTCTGTTATAGTTAATTATAAGTTACTAAGCGCTGGGCTACTAACAAAAAAGATTGGCTGTTCCAGTCTAATCATAGGTGACTTGGAAGAAAGGCCTGGTGATATGCTTCTGAAAAGTCACCACCACTGAAAACCCTATGGAGTGGAATTCTACTCTGAAAGACATGGGGCTGCCATGAGTTGAAATCTACTCAATGGCAACCATTTAGAGATAAAATTCAAATTGCCATTTACCCAAATTTGAAGGCTATGTTTTATCTGCTATACCTTATAGTTCCAAGGCCATTACTAATTATTTCAACTGCCTTAGACAAATCTTTCCTCTCTTTGGACAATTTAATCATCTAAAAAATCGATGTATTTTGATATCTCATTTCTAAGTGTCTTTTTAGTTTTAACATTTTTGTAACCTCATTTGTGTTCAATGGGTTGATGTTTTCCAGGGTAAATATTATTGTCTGGACACATTCAGAAACTGAATTTAAAACTCTGGTCTAATTAACTACTTGATCAAATGAACAAAGTTTAAAAAAAAAAAAAAAACACAGTCAATTTTATTTAACTAAATAAACTTATTTAGATAAATTTAAACAATCAATTTAGAGATCATACAAGAAAGAGGTAACACATAATCCTTCTTAAAACTCTAAGAACCTGTTAGACTTTTAAGTTTTCTAACAAAACATAAGTGATATTAGAGAACATTAATTAAGTCAAATGGAGCTATGAAACTTGGTTTGTATTACCACAGTTTAACAATACCTATTGTTTATTTAATGCTTCTTATATGCCAGCCACTGCATTAGGTACTCGATATATGCTACCTCATGTAATACTTGCAAGGATATTTCTCATTTACCAATGAATAAATTAACAAAAGAGAATTTAAGTAATTTGGCCAAGGTCACAAAGCTAGTATGTGGTGAGGCTAGGGTTTTCATCACTGTCTGTATGGTACCAAAGCCAACAATTTTTTCTGATGCACATTATACCTTGCCTCCTGATAGTGTGGGAGGCATGATGAATGTTTAAGGAGCACCAGAGAAGTATTCAAGGAGCCTGTGTTCATTTCCTCATTCAACTGATACTCAGGTTGTGAGTAAAGGTAGTCATTTGTAAAAGGAAAGGATCTGGCTCCAAATGTCTCTTCCTTCTTTATTTTTCTAAATCTCAAAGAAAAAAGTACTTGGCTTCCTCCTGAAGAAGTTTTTAAGATAATAATTGCACAAATAAATATCTCACTTTTAGAAGCATTTCTTAACAGATAGATTTCCTGAAAAACTGCATAACCTTGCTTCTATCACTGATGACTTTGACCTTTTAGTTATCTGTAAGTTCCCTCATGAAACTCACTTTTGCTGTTTCATGCCAATTGACAGTTCTTTCCTATGTGTGTTTATTTTGTTTCTTGTTTTATTTAATTTAATCTACTTTACTGAAGTATAATTTAAATCCATAAAATGTACCCATTTAAGTGCACATTTCAAATTGATAAATTTATATACCCATATAACCACCACCAAAGTAAAGACGTAGAATATTTCCATTGCCTCAAAAATTCCTTCATATACACACTACCTGATTTTAGAACCTATTAGACCACCACAGTAGTCAAAACAGCCTGGCACTGGTACAACAACAGATACATAGACCAATGGAACAGAATTGAGAATCCAGACATAAATTCATCCACCTATGAGCAGCTAATATTTGACAAAGGCCCAAAGTCCCTTAATTGGGGAAAAGACAATCTCTTTAACAAATGGTGCTGGCATAACTGGATATCCATCTGCAAAAAAACTGAAACGAGACCCATACCTCATATCATGCATAAAAACTAACTCAAAATGGATCAAAGACTTAAATATAAAATCAAAACCGATAAAGATCAAGGAAGAAAAATTTAAGGACAATGCTAGGATCCCTAATACATGGCATAAACACAATACAAACCATAAGTAACAAGGCACAAGCACCAGAAGAGAGACTAGATAAATGGGAGCTCCTAAAAATCAAAC
>NW_004444179.1:2193197-2246718 GCF_000243295.1 Trichechus manatus latirostris
AGGCAGCTAACAGACACATGAAGAAATGCTCACGATCATTAGCCATTAGAGAAATGCAGATCAAAACTACAATGAGATACCATCTCACCCCAACAAGGTTAGCATTAATCCAAAAAACACAAAATAATAACTGCTGGAGAGGTTGTGGAGAGACTTTAACACTTATACACTGTTGGTGGGAATGTAAAATGGTACAGCCACTTTGGAAATCGATTTGGTGCTTTCTTAAAAACCTGGAAATAAAAGTACCATACAATCCAGCTATCCTGCTCCTTAGAATATATCCTAGAGAAATAAAAGCTGTCACAGGAATAGATATATGCACACACATGTTCATTGCAGCACTGTTCACAATAGCAAAAAGATGGAAACAACCTAGGTGTCCATCAATGAATGAATAGATAAACACATTATGGTATATCCACACAATGGAATAATACGCAACGATAAAGAACAACGATAAAGCCATGAAACTTCTTACAACGTGGAGGAAGCTGGAGGTCATTATGCTGAGTGAATTTAGTCAATCACAGAAGGACAAATATTGTATAAGGCCACTATTATAAGAAAGGGTTTTAACACAGAAGAAAACATTCTTTGACGGTTATGAGGGTGGGGAGAGAGGGTGAGGGTTATTTGCTAACTAGATACTAGATAAGAATGATCTTAGGTGAAGGGAAGGACAGCACACACTACAGGGGAAGTCAGCACAACTGGACTAATCCAAAGCTAAGAAGTTTCCTGAATACAATCAAACACTTTGAGGGACAGAGTAGCAGGGGTAGGGGTCTAGGGACCATGCTTTCAGGGGACTTCTAGGTCAATTGGCATAACAAAGTTTATTAAGAAAATGTTCTGCATTCTACTTTGGTGAGTAGGTGGCATCTGGGGTCTTAAAAACTTGCAAGCTGCCATCTAAGATGCATCCATTGGTCCCAACCACCTGGAGTAAAGGAGAATGAAGAACACCAAAGACACAAGGAAAGTATTAGCCCAACACACAGAAAGCGCCACATAAACCAGAGACTTCATCAGCCTGAGACCAGTTGAACTAGATGGTGCCTGGCTACCAACAATGACCGCTCTGACAGTGAACACAACAGAGAATCCTGATGGAGCAGGAAAAAGGCAGGGTGCAGAACTCCAATTCTAGTAAGAAGACCAGATTTAATGGTCTGACTGAGACTGGAGGAACCCTGGAAAGCATGGCCCCTGGATTCTCTATTAGCCCAGAATGAAAACAATTTCTGAGGCCAACTCTTCAGACAGGGATTGGATTGGACTGTGGGACATAAAGTGATACTCATGAGGTGTGTGCCTTTTAGCTCAAGTAGATACAAGAGACTAAACGGGCAGCTTCTGTCCAGAGGTGAGATGAGAAGACAGAGAGGGTTAGGAGCTGATTGAATGGACACGGCTAATCAGGGGTGGAAAGGAGGAGTGTGCTGTCACAGTATGCGGAGAGCAGTTAGGTCACATAACTATGTATATATAAATTTTTGTATGGGAAAAAAAAATCCTTCATACACATTCCCAGTCAATCCCTTCTCCACTCCCAGTCCTAGGCAACCACTGATCTATTTCCAGTCATGATAGATTTGATTAGGCTTTTCTCAAATTCCATATGATTATAAAAATACAGTATATATTTTTTTTTGTTTCTGGCTTCTTTCACTCAGCATAATCTTTTCTGAGATCCATGTTGCCTCATTTATCAGTAATTAATTCTTTTTTATTACTGAGTAGTATTCCCTCCATAGCTGTAGTTTGCAAAACTTAAAGTACATTGATGTGAAGTGTATATTAGACTTCCCAGCATTGACTCTGAGAAAAAACAATTGCTATAAAATTACAATACTTTATCCACAGAAAATACTAATTAATTATTATGTCTAAAATAAAGCCTTTTTTCCCCCAGACACCCTTTTAGCTCAGTAATGAAGTCACTCCCGAGGGTCACCATTCAGCAAAAAATTACACATCCCCATAAAACAAAATGAGACTAATGGGACACCATAGTCCACGTACAAGGACTAGAAGGCAGGAGGAAAAAGGAAAGCTGGTAATAGGGAACCCAAGGTTGAGAAGGGACAGTGTTGACATGTCATGGGGTTGTTAACCACTGTAATAAAACGATATGTGTACTAACTGTTTAATGAGAAACTATTTGTTCTGTAAACCTTCATCTAATGTACAATCAAAATAAATAAATAAAATAAAGCATTTTAAAATCCACTTAATTTTTTTAAGTGTAAGCCCTCACAGCTAGTAAATCATAGAATTCCATATTCTCATATGATTTCTGTCAAGCAAGGACTAATTTTAATGATTGCTTAGCATGAGTTTCCTTTGGAGATTTCATTGGTACTTATTAAATAACATAAAAATGGTTTCTCCTGTGGTATTTGGAGTGCCATTATAGCACACACTAAATATAATTTAAAGACTATAAAACATGACATTTACTCAAAAGATCAGTTATAAAAACACATATCCAGAGATTGAATCATTTGCTTAAACTGGAAATTTCAATTTAATGGATAAATTTGTATTTGGAAATTGAGAAGTGCCTAGTATCGTTTGTTGATACACAGTATGTTACCCATCATTCTAAACTCTCTACTGTATGCAGAGGCATAAATCTTGAAAACTTCTCTTGCGAGTCTTTCTTGCCAGAGAGGTTATGGACAGACTCTCCCAATAAATTTCTCATGTGAGTTTGGGAAAGTGGAAGAGATTATTCTCAAGTAGCAACTGCAAGCAGGCATGTAGATGTCAGAAAGTGACTGACTTGGGATCCTGTCTGGGCTGTTGGACGCCCTACTGAGACCATCCACGTCAGTGCAATCACAGGTTGGACCATTGAAGAGGGATCTTTGTAATCCCTGAGCTTCCATATTTTTTCACTCGTCAAATTTTCCAATGGTTTTATCAGCCTCTTATTCCCTGCAATAAAAATCTACTGGTAAAGGAAAGCATCAAACTCACAACCATTCTAACATTAAGAAGGAGTCCAACAATCTACAGAATTTTAACATTCCTTTAACTCATCAGGGAGCTGGAGGTTATAAAGCAAACAAGACAGGTAACCTTCATCAGTGATTTGTTCCAATAAAGAGAGGCAGAAACACAAACTGTTTTATCTTTGGCAGACACCAGAAGAAGAGGTGACTGCCATAGAAGCGAGTGAGAAGTAATCAGTTAAAATTTTAAAATCTATTGCAGCTACCATATTCATTTAGAATACAACTGGGAGTTGGAGACACAGAAGAATGTCACACTCACTGAAAGCTCTTCCTCATGGTTGTGCATCATTTTCTGACTTAAAATCCTGGAGACAGGGAAGAAGACCAGAGAGAGCCACGTTGGTGGTGAGGGCATGTGATCAGTGATCAGTTACCATGGAGCAAAGGCATGAAACACTGCCCACTTCCCTAAGCCCTTGTCTCCTATGAGGCTTAAGCTACCGTGGGAGGGTAAGCAAACCCTATCACCTCCAGGACCACTGACAGAACCACTTAATGAAGGTTAAAAGCAAAGCCTGTCTGTCATTGGAGGATGAGTAGACAACCTTCTTTCCTACACCCCAGAAGCCAGGCTAAGATCCACTGTTTCTGCTGGAAAGATAGAAGGAAAACCCATTATCCATTAGATAAAGACAAAAAAAACTTCAACAGTACAAAGAACAGCACGCTAAAATCCAGGGAGGAGGAAGAAATCCTTCCCGCCCAAGATCTACTGCAAATACAAGGCATAATCTGGCAACCAGATAGAGAAGGGGCAGGAATACTAAAAAGCTCTTACACCTAAGGCCCAGACAAAAGGCCCTGCCTAAGAAACGAGATGGACAAGAATAACCAGGAACTCTACTTTCTTCCCCTACCATGAGCCTAGCACTAAGTAATAAGCAACAGCAATCTACTGCTGGGGAAGGGACAAAAACATAGAAAGAAGCTATCTCTATGGTGCCAATATACAGGAAGTGTTGCAAGTTAAAGATGAGAGTGAAAGTTAAAGAACGAAATTGTCAAGGATTTCATTTTACTTGGATCCATGATCAATGCCCATGGAGCAGCAGTTAAGAAATCAAATGACATATTGCACTGGGCAAGTCTGGTGCAAATGACCGCTTTAAACTGCTGAAAAGCAAATATTTCACCTTGAGAACTAAGGTGGCCTGGCCCAAGCCATGATATTTTCAATAGCCTCATATGCATATGAAAGCTGGACAGTGAATAAGGAATACTGAAGAAGAATTGATGCCTTTGAATAATGGTGTTGGTGAAGAATACTGAATATACCATGGACTGCCAGAAGAACAAACAAATGTGTCTTGGGAGAAGTATAGCCAGAATGCTCCTTAGAAGCAAGGATGGCAAAACTTCATCTCATGTACTTTGAACATGTTATCAGGAGGGACCAGTCCCTGGAGAAGGATATCATACTTGGTAAAGTACAGGGTCAGTGAAAAAGAGAAAGATCCTTAATGAGGTGGATTGACACAGTGGCCACAACAATGGGCTCAAACACAGAAATGATTGTGAGGATGACACAGGACTGGGCAGTGTTTAGTTCTGTTATACATAGGAACACTATGATTTGGTACCAACTCCATGACACCTAACAAAAACAGCAAAGATGGAGCAGGAACACTGAGAAAAACTCTAGCACCCTCAGCCCACACAAAGAACAAGGTAACAACAGCCCACTACTGAAGAATTTGAAGCTTATGGTATACTACGTTTTTGCCAAAAACAAAAACCAAACTCACCTCAACTACTGACTAGATTGACTCAACCCATAAAACAGTCCCAGGCATAAATAATAATTACCTCAGTCTCTACTTTCCTTTTTCTTGCACATGATGTCTGACATTCAATGAAAAATTATGGAACACAATAGATCTAAGCAGTGGTGGGGTGAGGAAGCACTGCCAACAGACACATTATACAGTAGAACCAGATGCAGAGATGACCTAGATATAGAAACTTTCAGCTAAGAAGTGTAAAATAACAATAAATAAAATGTTAAAGGATCTAGTGGAAAAGGTACACAGTATGTATGAACAGATGGAAAGTTTCATAAGAGAGATGGGAAAATATAATACAAAATAAAAAGTCAATGGTAGAAATAAAAAGAGTTTAAAAAACAAAACAAAAAGACAAAGACCCCAAGAAGTGTGAGCCAATATCAAACGATCAAATATAAAGGGAAGTTCCAAAAGTAATAGAGAGAATGGTACAGAGAAATGCTTGAAAAGATAATGGCCAAGAGTTTTCCAAAATTAATATAAGATAATGAACTACAGATCCAAAAATCTCAGAGAACTCTAAACAGGTGAAGAAAATGAAACACACATGTATTAGATATATCAATTTACTAAAACAAAGTATAAGAAAAAAGTTTTGCAGGCAGTCAAAGGAAAAAAACACTACATAGGATCGAAGATGAAAATTAGAGCTGATTTCCCATCAGAAACTGAAAACCAGAAGACAAGAGAGCAACATTTTTCAACCGCTGAGAGAGAAAACAAAAACAAGGAACCCATAATTCTATACCCGGCAAAGGTAACATTCTAAAATTAAGTTGAAAAAAGTATACTTTTTCAGGCAAATCAAAACTGAGAGAATTCATTACGAGCAAACTTGCATTATAAGAAATGTTAAAGAAAGTTATTCAGCCAGAAAAAGAATGGTATCAAGGAAAAGATAACCAAAATTATGTTAATCTTTGAAATGCAAAATAGTGATGTGGTCTACCACTCAAAACAGAATCTTATGAAAAAAATCATGCAATAAATTTTTGGTCCTAGTAAGTCCTGAAAGTATATTTACCATGACCATACTTAATAACTTGCAGAACCACAGTATTATCCCTGTATCTCTTCAGAATTGACTTGACAGCAGTGGGTTTGGGTTTTTGTTTGTTTGTTTCTTGGGATCTCTTAGAACTATGGTTATCATAATTTACAAGGCGAAGTAGAACCAGTGGAACTTCCACTCTCTATCAAAATAGTCAACCAAATTCAAAATCACATATCTGGGGGAATTTCAGAGATGAAACAATGATCGAAGACTTTAAAAAACAGGGTGATTTCTAACACATCCCTACTCCACTTGCCTATTCAGTCTTTGTATAAGACAAATGGGAGGAAACGCATGGGGATCTACTTTAGAAAATCAGCCAATGAAAATCTTATGTAACACAACAATCTGATTCACAGCCAGTGTGTATGGCTCAGGACCAGGAAGCATTTCATTCAGTTGTGCATGGGGTCACTGTGAGTTGGGAGTACTAATTCAGCCAATTTATCAAATTAACTAGAAGACTGACAATTTGTGTGTGGCCAAGAGCAAAAGTAGATACAGGACTATTAAGCCACTTGAACTGTATGACCCAGAGCAATAATTCTACAAGTGTCTCTGGCAAAAAATAAACAGAAAATAAATAAGTAAAAGCAAATTTTTTTTTAATTTACAATACAATCAGCCAAGCTTCTTCTAAGTAAAATAATATGAGAAACCATAAAATAAATATCTGAATTTAAAATGCAGTATAATAAAATTACAATGAATAATTTATTCCAATAAATTTAAATTATAAATTTGACAAGCTCAGTAAAAATGCAACTTGTGAAAATTTGCTCAATAGAGAACATGAATAGTTCCGTATTTATTAAAAAAATTAAATCTGTAATTAAATACTTTCCAGAAGGTAGATCTTCCCAGTGAATTTTAGCACCCACTTAAGTGACAAATAATGCCAAACTCATACAAATCTTCAAGATTTTTGAAAAAGGAGAATAAACCTCCATGCATTTTATAAAAGTAGAATAGCCTTGATACTAAATTCAACAAGACAACATGACAAAGAAAAGGCAACCTTCCTTGTGAGTCTAGATGTAAAAATCCTAACAAAATATTAGCAAATCAAGTTCAGCAGATACATCATGGTAAAATACCATTATTTCAGGAATGCAATGTTAGTATGAAATTTGAAAATCAATGTTCTGAACATTATCAGATTAAAAAAGGAAAAAAATCATATAATCATCTCAAAAGGTGTAGAAAAAGCAGCTGATAAAATTAAATATCCATTTATGAGAAGTATGCTTCTAAGATAAAAAATCTAACTAAACTTCTTTAAACTGTTGAAGTAGATTGCAAAATTGCATTTTTCTTTCTGCTTTTTATAACTGGCAACCAAATATTTAATAAAAGTGTAAATTCAATCACATCAAGAGTTATTTAACTTATTTATGTACAGCATTTATCACTTTCGTATTCTGTTTTTATTGTTTTTTGTTTTTAACACCCTGTTCTTGCCTCCTGCATTCCCTGGTAACCACTAATTTTTTTGTGTGTCAATGGATTTACTTATTCTAGATATTCATACATTTGGAATCATACAATATTTGTCCTTTTTTGTCTGGCTTCTTCATTTAGCATAACATTTTCAAGGTTCATCTATGTTGTAGCATGTAACAGTACTTCATTCCTTTTTATTGCCAAATAATATTTCATTGTATGTATATACCGCATTTTGTTTATCCATTCATCTGTTGATGGGCACTTGGGTTGTTTCTACTCTTTAGTTATTGTGAATAAAGCTACAATAAACGTTGGTGAACATGTATCTGTTTCAGTCTCTGCTTTCAATTATTTGGGGTACATACATAGAAGTGGAATTTCTGGATCATGTGATATTTTTATGTTTAACTTTTTAGGAACCACCAAATTGTTTTCCACAATTTCCGCACCATTTTACATTCCTACCAGCAATGTACTGTTGTTGTTGTTGTTGTGTGCCATCTAGTTAATTCTGACTCATAACAACCCTATGGGACAGAGTAGAACTGCCCCATAGGGTTTCCAAAGCTGGAATCTTTACTGCAGCTGAGTTTGAACCGCCCACCTTTCGCTAAGCAGCCAATGCTAACTGCTGCACCACCAGGGTTCCTTAGCGATGTATTAGTGTTTCAATTTTTTCCAGACCCTCACCAACACTTGTTTTTTTTCCATTTTTTTAATAATAGCCATCCTATTGGAGGCGAAGGGAAACCTGGTAGCATAGTGGTTAAAAGCTACGGCTGCTAACCAAAAGATCGACAGTTCGAATCCACCAGGCGCTCCTTGGAAACCCTATGGGGCAGTGCTACTCTATCCTTTAGGGTCTCTCTGAGTTGGAATCGACTCAACGGCAACAGGTTCGGTCTTTTTGTTTTGTTTTTTTAATTGGGGGTGAAGTGGTACGTCATTGTGGTTTCGATTTGCATTACCCTAACTAAGGTTGTTATAAACCAATCAAATAGCTGACACCAGAGGTAAAGAAGGGCAGAGAATGGCAAAAATAGATGTTGGGTTCTAATGTGGAGAGAAGAAGGCGAACAAAATAACCAGGTACCACAGAATATAAATTACATCTCTTTATTAGACGTATGGCATTTTAACCGAGTCATCAAAATAGTTATATTCTTGACCTAATAATTTACTTTTAGGAATTTTATTTGACGAGAACTATTAGAAGAGAATATAATTTTCATTGCATTGTTATTTATAACTGGAAAATAAAGAAATAGTTTAATTTCTTAGAATAGTGTTGTTAAGTGCTATCAGTTCAGTTCCGACTCATAGTAACCCTATGTACAACAGAACAAAACACTGCCCAGTCCTTTGCCATCCTCACTCTCATTGCTAAGTTTGAGCCCATTGTTGCAGCCACTGTAACAGTCCATCTTGTTGAGTATCTTCCTCTTTTTTGCTGACCCTCTACTTTACCAAGCAAGATGTCCTTATCCAGGGACTTGTCTTTCCTGATAACATGTCCAAAGTACATGAAATGAAGTCTCACCATCTTTGCTTCCAAGCACTCTTCTGGCTGTACTTCTTCCAAGGCAGACTTATTCTTCTTCTGGTGGTCAATGGTATATTCGATAGTCTTTGCCAACACCGTAATTTAAAGTCATCAATTCTTCTTCGGATCTTCCTTATTTACTGTCCAGCTTTCGCATGCATATGAGGTGATCGAAAATTAAAGTAATAGATTAGCTAAATAAGTTGTGGGATAGCTATATGATGGAATAATATGTAGCCATTACAACCAGAAAAGGATTCTATGCCTCCTTCATCCTTTTGGACCCTCACTATCTTCACTTGTATTCAAAAAAAGTATCTTCCTTTAGCACCAATAATATATCAGGATTTAGATATCCAAGACAACACACCAATGCATATTTTTTTTCCTTTTAGATACCCTAAAGAATGGAAAACATAAATATTAGCATGAGTTAAAGGAATAGCAATGTGTAGCAGGAATGCTGCAGAAGAAAAGGAATAAACAATGAAAGAGGAAAAGAAACCAGAGAAGGAGGCTTTAAAATGTTGATGTGATTCTACTTTTGCACTGCCTAAAAATGGACTTGAGGACCACAGCAAAGAAGAATTTGCTGTATCACCTGGACTTCAAATGTACTTTTGGTCAACGTTGTATAATAGTGGACCATTTCTAGTGAAAAATTCCACCTGTATGCTTTTTCTGATTTTTATGGGTTAAACTGGCATGACATCACATGTAAGAATAGTCAGAAATGTGGAAAAATAATCTACTGTTAAGTATAATAGGCAGGCTACAAAATGTACCTTCACAGGGTACACTGTCGAGTATGGCTCTAATTTGTATTTTAAAAATGTATTTGAAGGCTATTCATGATAATGTTAACAATAGTTAACTTTGAGTGCTAGAATCATAGCTAATTTTTCATTGTTTTTGCCTAAAACATTTTCCATAATTTTCTACAATTAAATGTATTAGAAAAAATACTAATGGAAAGGAATCCTTATCTCACTGTGGACAAAACTAGTTGGAAAACTCCAATTAGTGAATGCTAACTCAATAAAATTATTTTCTGCTTAATGTGCTGCACATTACAACCTACCTAAATGAATCATGTCAATTAATCACATAACTTAAAGCTAATTTAACTATTTGAAATACACAGCATCACACAAAATGAGAATTTGCATCATAATAAATACTATGAATACATAGGGATATACAATTACCCTGGTTTATTCAGATTTACGCAAATACGTTTCTAAGGTGCAGTAAAGGAATTCTGTTCTAACTCAGTCTTCATATAATACGAGAATGATTCAGAGATCTCTTTACTTTAAATATCACCCTCTTTATTTTCACTCCAGGAAAGGAAACAGTTTAAGAAACTGGAAGTGACACAATGAACTCTCAAAACAAAGTGCATTTCCCCTTACCATGTAAGCTGTGCACAAGGATCCACTCAGCTAACATGCAAAGCAGTTTAAAATAAGGCAAAAACTCACTGAGTTTAATTTCTGTGTATTATAGTGAGGACCTAAGGGGCAATGCTTATTGAAATTTCCATTCCTTGATTTGATTTAATTTTCTTGAACTGAATGGACTAATGAGCTCAAAATGGAAATAAGCATTCCATTACAAATGGGGCATTTTCACACTTTTCTACTCAAGTGTATTTATTTTGGGGAAATGAAGTGGATAACATGATTATTTATATAATAAATACTTTTGTTGTTGTTGTTTTTAGACAGAGCTAAGGGATGAAAAAAATTATTTGTTTTAGTTGAACATTTTAATCCATAGAACTCTTCAACTACTTCTTTCCAAAATTCCCAAAATTAAGGTTTGTTTATGGATCAGAGCTTACACTGAAACATTTTAAATAGACCTGGGCCATTAAATTCTCCCTAGTTTATTGTTAGTTGTATAGGATGAAATGCAGTTAGTTAGAATTTTCAGAAAGGATATCTAATGAAACAAAATTATCATATTAATAATGTAAGAAACACAGGACTGCAATTATTCAATTTCTAACTATAATCCATAATTGCTTCCTAAGCTTTCTTTATGCATGTATGCTTGCCCAAGAGGAAAAAGGTAAATCTGCTTTAAAAATGTGAAACAGCGTTTGTCATTTTGTGAAATCATAATAGCCTAAATTACACACATTTTCAATATCAGGTAATTCATATAATTGCTCTGCTTTGGTTAGCATGAAGCTCGTAATTTCTCTGAGTTTTCCTGAGTACAATTCAAAGACAATAAATAACCTGGGTATCAGGTAGTATTATTAACTTAGCATTTAGATAGTGCCATGTAAATTAGAGCTTTCTGGAGGTTTGAAATATTTTATTAGGAAAACAGCATGCTTGTTACTCTATACATGTATTATAGGAAATAGGATAAATTGATCACTTGAGTATTGCATTTGCCTATGTAAATAAATTACATATTATAAAGTTATATAGATGGAGAAAATCAATTAAGACTTGTTTATAAGCATGAATCTCTTATTTTTGTGTTTGTTTTCCTAATTATGGATATATTGTATTATTTAATTCAAATTAATGAATTTTCATTATTGTTTGTGGTTGCTGAAACTTCTAAACAGAGATATGAATGGAGAAAAAATATTCTCCTTTTATACATTCTTTTAAATAATCTAATTTTCCACCCACCAGGCTCAAGATTTAATTAAAACCAGTAAAAGGGGAAAATGTTTAAGTAAATTAGGGCAAGATTTTCTATCCATTTCAACCAAAATTTGAAACTACTGTGTTGAAGCTCATCTATGTCTATTTCATAACAATTCTACAATTTACTGAATTTTCTTTTTGCCTTTTTAACTAATGATAGAAGCCACCAGCTAAAGACCACTAAGAATACACCTGCAATTAAAAAAAAGTAGGTTTATTTACTTTGCTGCAGCAATGGATGAGGCAGATCAGAACCATCCTGTGGTGTTTCAAAAAAGAAGTTAAAGAAGGGTAATTTTTAAATTACCCTGGTCTCTAGCTTGCCGAAAGCAAAGAGGACCTGAAGCACTTACTGATAAATATCAAAGATTATAGCCTTCGGTATGCATTACACCTCAACATAAAGAAAACAAAACTCCTCACAACTGAACCTATAAGCAACATCATAATAAACAGAATATATTGAAATTGTCAAGGATTTCATTTTATTCGAATCCACAATCAATGCCCATGGAAGTTGTAGTCGAGAAATCAAATGATGTATTGCACTGGGCAAATCTGTTGCAAAAGACCTCTTTAAAGTGTTAAAAAGCAAAGATATCACTTTGAGGACTACGGCAACACCTGACCCACGCCACGGTATTTTCAATCATCTCATATGCATGCTGGACAATGTAAAAGGAAGACTGAAGAAGAACTGATGCATTTGAATTTTGATGTTGGCAAAAAATAATGAATATACCATGGACTGCCAGAAGAACGAACAAATCTGTCTTGGAAGAAGAGAATGGGCACTGGGACCAGGAAGAGTTGCAAGGGCAACAGGAATAGTCAAGATTTACAGGCTCATGGGAGGTGGTCCCTAGTGGGGCATCCTTAAAAGCAAGGATGGTAAGACTTTGTCTCACATACTTTGGACATGTTATCAGGAGGGATCAGTCCCTGAAGAAGGACATAATGCTTGGCAAAGTAGAGAGTCATTGAAAAAAAGGAAGACCCTCAATCAGATGGCTTGACACAGTGGCTGCAACAATGGGCTCAAACATAGCAAAGATTGTGTGGGTTGTGCAGGACCAGGTAGTGTTTCATTCTGTTGTACATAGGATCGCTATGAGTGGGAACTGACATGACAGTACCTAACACTAACAGCAACAATTTTTAAATATAGTAGACTGGGAGGTGAAGCAAGATGGCAAAGTGAATGGATGTTACCATCTACTCCCCAGCAACTAACTCACTGAACAATGAATAAAAATAAGCACAGACTGAGACCTCAGAACTCCAGATAGCAGCTAAGAAATTGCAGAATTGGGGTGAATCCAGAAGCGGGGGAGAGGAGGAACCAGGTCAACAAAGAAACTGAGAGATTCTACCCACTAATATTGGAGCACGCCCTCATCATAGCCATTTTGGGGTGGGACTGGCTAATACCCTAAGAGGGGAACACAGACAGAGACCTTATCTGAGGAAACTCTAGTCAGATTTTTTAAGGTGGTACAACTTGGCTGTGGGAGTTTGTGCAGGCCACGCAAGTGGGAAGGGGTGAAGGAAGACCTTAAAGCTGTGTGAGAGTACTGTTGAACCTCACTGAGACCCAAAGAGAATGGGCACTGGGACCAGGAAGAGTTGCAAGGGGAACAGTGCTAGGGAACTAGTCCAGACTGACAGGCACACAGAAGGCGCCCCCTAGTGGGGCACCATGGGTAGTGTGCCAGTGCAGGGGTGCTGGTGAGGGAAAGACTAAAAAAACCTTCACAGTCACCACAGTAAAGTCAATTTCCACTTATCCCACCGGTGAAGGCATAGAGTGAAACACCCTACCCCCACCCCCCCCACCCTGCACACGTGTACTGAATCCTAAAGACCAAGCATACAAATCCCTTGAATTAACTCGAGGACATTTAAAAAAAAAACTAACTAACTAAGGATAAGAGTGTCATCTAGGAGATACCAATCCTGCTGCCACTGATACTTTCCATCTAGCTAGGAACCTGTGAAGGAGCTGAGGCATACTGCCTCCTGGAGTTTCCAGGCCTGTGAGTCTTGGAGGGAGCAGTCTGCTGCATCTTTCTCCCACAGAGTGGCTGAGTGCAAGCCCCGGCCTTTCAGATGGCAGCCAAACAATTGGACCCTACCCCACCAGGACACCCAAGCAGAAAATTTTTCCACAATAAACAGAATAAAAATGTTAAATAAAAGATAACAAAATGGCTCAAGTTCAATAAAAACCAGTAAAAAAAAAAAAAAAAACACCAAAAAAACCCACAAAAGCACAAGAGAAGAAGGAACAATCAAAAGTAAAACATGAAGAAGAGGAAATCTCTCCTGTGGAGGCCAGAATAATACAAAGAATTATCAGTTTCAGAGTATGGTGCTAAATATGCTTAAAGAAAGCAAAAAGCATACAGAATTCAAACTAGAGGAGCAAAATGAGAGATTCAATAAGGAATTTGAAAAAAACAAAGAGAACTACTGGAACTGAATAATAAACCACCTGAATTAGAGTTGGAACTGACTCGACAGTACCTAATAATAGCAACAATTTTTAAATATGGTAGACTGGGAGACAGAGCAAGATGGCAAAGTTAACAGATGCTCCCATCTACTCCCCCAGCAACTAACTCAGTGAACAATTAATAAAAATAAGCACAGACTGAAATCTCAAAACTCTAGACAGCACCTGAGTTGAATAAACAAAACAGAGAATAAATGAACTGAAAGACAAAATAACTGAACTTATCAAGTCTCAAAGGAAACAAGAGAAAAGAACAAAGAAAAGTGAACAAACCCAAAGGAGAAATGTAGGATTCAATTAAGAAATCTAACCTTAGAATTATTGGAGTCCCAGAGCACCATGACAACAATAAAGGCACAGAAACACTTTTCTAAGAGATAATAAGAGACAATTTTCCAGACCTGAGCAGAGAACCACGCCTGCATATACAGGAAGCTACATGAATGAAGCCCAATCAGAAGAGACAAAAAAAGACAAATTCTGTGACATATCTTAATAAAATTCTTTAAAACCAAAGACAAGGAGAGAATTTTGAAAGCAGCTAGAGAAAAATGCAGTTTAACATACCAAGGGCTTTTCATAAGAATCTGTGCAGGTTTCTTCCCAGAAACTCTAGAGGCCAGAGGACAGTAGAGTGACGTATATAAAATACTGAACCAAAACAATTGCCAACCCAAGAATACTTTACCCAGCAAAGTTTTTGTTCAAAAACAAGGCGTAATCAAGACATTTCCCAACAAACAGAAGCTCTGGCAATTTGCCATTACCAGACCAGCTTTGCAAGTATTACTCAAGGGAGTACTCCAAATGGAAAGGCGAGAGCATTAAGAAATAACTACAAACTAAACCTATTGAATATAGGTTGTTTATTGTTGTTAATGGAGACACACCAATAGAAATGGGGGAGAGAGGAGCATATCAGGAATAGACTTATTATGT
Source organism: Trichechus manatus latirostris (assembly GCF_000243295.1). Lineage (NCBI taxonomy): Eukaryota > Metazoa > Chordata > Mammalia > Sirenia > Trichechidae > Trichechus > Trichechus manatus. The sequence goes on from NW_004444179.1 coordinate 2,208,180, forward strand.
TAAGTTTGTATGTTAACAATTATTCATATGCTAGATGTTGCAGTAATTGAGAGGCATGTAATGTGACATATGTGGTAACCATCAAGAAATCATTAAGAAGAAACAGTCAGGAGAAAAGAAGCAAGTTAACAAAAAAGGCTCATCATAAGAAAGTACCAAAATACAAACAAAAACAGAAAAATCAGTGCAATAAACAAACAAGATATGAAACACTCAAAAAACAAATAGCAAAATGAGTCAGGTAGATAATTTTTTTCAGTAATAACCTTAAATGTAAAAGTTTAAATATCCCATGCCCAAGGCAGAGAGTGACAGAATGGATCAAAAAACATAATCCACCTTTTACTGTCTCCAAGAAACCCACCTTAGACATAAGGACACAAACAGACTGAAAATAAAAGGATGGATAAAAATATTCCATGCAACCAGTAAACAAAAAAGAACAGGGGAGTTCGTACTGGTATCAGATAAAATAAACATTAAATCAAAATCTGTTCCAAGAGATAAAGAAGGACAGTACACAATAACAGAAACATCAATTCAACAAGAAGACATAACAATTACAAATATATATGCATCTAACAGCAATGCACCAAAATACAAGAAAAAAATTCTGACTAACATGAAAGGAGAAATAGACAACTCCACAATAATACTAGGGGACTTCAACACACCACTTTCAATTACAGTCAGGCTATCTAAAAAGAAAATCACTAAAAACATTGAGAACTTAAATAAGACCATAAGCCAGTTGGACCTAACAGACATATACAGAACACATCATCCAACATCAGAACAATACACATTCTTCTCCAGTGCACATGGATCATTTTCCAGAATAGACCATATGCTAGGTCACAAAACAAGTCTCAACAAATTTACAAGACTGAAATCATACAAAACATCTTCTTGGACCACAATAGAATTAAACTAGAAATCAAAAACAGGGTTAAATAAGGGAAAAAAATTATGTGAAAACTAAATAATACACTACTAAAAAATTACTGGATCATTGAAGACATCAAAAGTGAAATTTAAAATTTTTAGATAAAATGAAAACACAACATATCAGAACCTTTGGGACAAAGCAAAAGTAGTACTCAGAGGGACATTTATAGCAATAAATGCCTACATTAAAAAAGAAGAAAGATCCAAATTCACTAACTTCAACTGACAACATGAACAAATAGAAAAAGAAGTGCAAAAGAACCTAAAAACAACCAGAAAAAAAGAAATAATAAAGATCAGGCAGAAACAAATGAATTAGAAAATAGAAAACAATTGAAAAAATTAACAAAGCAGAGGTTGGTTCTTTGAAAGGATCAATAAAATAGACAAACCACTGGTTAGATTCACAAAAGAAGAAATTCAGAAGAGGCGAATAGCCAAATTAAGAAATGAAATTGGTGACATTACAACTGATCCATCAGAGATAAAGAAGATCATAATCCATTACTATGAAAAATTACATTCCAACAAATTTGAAAACCTAGAGGAAGTAGACAAATTCCTAGAAACACGCTACCTGCCCAAATTAACACAAACATAGGTAGAAGATTTAAGCAGACCCATAACAAAGAAGAGATTGAAGATGCCACCAAAAAACTACCAAAAAACAAGCAAAACCAAGGACCAGATGGCTAAACTGGAGAATTCTACTAAACATTCAGAGAAGAGTTGACACCAATCCTACTCAGTTCTCTTCAAAAACAGAGAAGAGGAAGGAACATTACCAGACTCCTTTTATGAAGCCAGCATAACCCCAATACCAGAAAAAAGAAAATTACAGACCTATCCCTTATGAACATAGATGCAAAAATTTTCTATAAAATTCTAACCAACAGATTATAGCAACATATCAAGAAAATCATACACCATGATCAAGTGGAATTCATACCAGGATTACAAGGGTGATTCAACATCAGAAAATCAATCAATGTAATCCACCACATAAATAAAGCAAAGGAAAAGAACCATATGATCATATCAATCGATGCAGAAAGGCATTCAATAAAATTCAACACCGTTTCCTTAAAAAAACTCTCAGCAAAATAGAAATAAAAGAGAAATTCTTCAACATAATTAACAGCATATATGAAAAACCAATAGCCAACATCATACTCATGGAGAAAGGCTGAGAACCTTCCCTTTGAGAATGGGAATAAGACAAGGATATCCATTATCACCACTTTTAATTCAACATTGTACTGGGAAGTCCTAGCCAGAGCAATAAGACAAGAAAAGGAAAAGGTATCCAAACTGGAAAAGAGGAAGTTAAATATTTGCAGATGACATGATTCTATATATGGAAAAGCCTAATGATTCCACAAGAAAATTGCTGGAACTCATAGAATTCAGTAAGGTTGCAGGATACAAGATCAACACACAAAAATCAGCTGTTTTCCTCTACACTAACAAAGACTACTCCAAAAAAGAAATCAAGAAAACAATACCATTTACAGTAGCCCACAAATAAATAAAATACCTAGAAATCAACCTACCAGGGACATAAAAGCCTTATACAATCATAATTATAAAACACTGATACAAGAGACTAAAAGATATCTATACAAACAGACAACCAACCCGTGCTCATGGAGAAGAAGGCTTAATATAGTGAAAATGTCAATACTACCTAAAGCAATCTACAGATTCAATATAATCCTGATACAAATTCCAACAACACTCTTTATTGAAATGGAAAAACTAGCAACCAACGTCATATGGAAAGGAAGGAAACCTCAAATAGCCAAAGCAATATTGAAGAAAAAGAACAAAGTAGGAGGCCTCAGACTCCCTGACATAAAAACATACTATATAGCCACCATAATCAAAAGAGCCTGGTACTGGTCCAATGATAGACACATAGATTAGTGGAATAGAATTAGGAACTCAGAACTAAACCCAGCCGTCTGTGGACAATTGATTTTCGACAAGGGGTCAAAATCCATTTAGTGGGGCAGAGACAGCCTGTTTAATAAATGATGCTGGCAATACTGGATATACACATGCATAAAATTGAAACAGGACCCATATCTCACACCAAACACAAAAACTAACTCAAAATAAATCAGAGACTAAACATCAAATCTAAAACCATAAAATTCTTGGAAGAAAACATACGGAGAAAACTACAGGACCTAATCTTTTGTAAAAATAGGATAACAAGCATTACAATAAATGCATGAATAGGAAAAGACAAAATAGATAAATGGGATCTCATAAAAATTATAAACTTCTGCTCATGAAAAGACATTATCAAAAGAGTAAAAAGAGAACCTACAACTGGGACAAAATCTTCAGGAAAGACATACGTATCAGGTAAGGGTATAATCTCCAAAACTGATAGAAAATTTCAACAACACAGCAACAAAAGACAAACAATCCAATTATAAAATGGGTAAAGGACATGAACGGAAACTTCACCAAAAAAAAAAAAAAAAACAAGCAGCCCACAAACACAGGAAAAGATGGTCCTGATCACTAGTCATTAGAGAGATGCAAATCAAAACTACAACAAGATACCATCTCACTCCTACTAAAATGGCACTGATTAAAAAACAACAAATGTTGGTGAGGATGTGGGGAGATTAGAACTCTTATTCATTGCTGGGGGACTGTAAAATGGTACAACCACTATGAAAAACGGTTTGGTGCTTTCTTAAAACACTAGAAATAGAGCTACCTTACCATCTAGCAATCCCATTCCTAGAAATACACCCTAGAGATGTAAAGCTACTGACACGATCAGATATATGCACTCCTACTGTTCACTGCAGCCTTATTCACAAGAGCAAAACAATGGAAACAACTGAAATACCTGTCAATAGATGAATATATAAGAAAATTGTGCTACATACACACAACAGAATACTATGCAACCATAAAAAACAATGATGAGTCTGCAAAACATATTATAACTGGATGGACCTGGGCAGCATAATGCTAAGTGAAATAAGTCAAGCATATAAGGACAAATATTGTATGATCCCTCTTTTATCAGAAAAGAACAGATAAATATAGAGAAACCAATGGTCATTGGTGATTATCAGGGAGAAGAAGGGGGAGGGGAAATTATGTTTTAGAACTTAGAAACCTGTTACTTTTGGTGATGAGGAATGTGGCTCCATGCGTGGAAGTGTGAGTACAGCACAATCATAGTAAAGACAAGTGTCTGAGCCCAGATAGAAGGGCATAGACACAATTAAAGAGAATGCTGATAAATTGTGATAACTGTAATTAATGTCAATGAACAATTTATGTGGAAATCTGTAAAAAAAAATTGGGGGATATACAATCTTGCAACAACAGTAATAACTAAAAATGTGTTTGGTTACATATATACATGTACGTGTAAATATGTACAGGAAAGTATATATGGATATATGGATGTGCATGTATAGGTGTAACCATGACATATTTATGTGTGTTGCATATATTTTCAAACATAAAAGCACATAAGGGGCACAGTTATGGATACTTCCTAGACACAACCAAACACCTCATGAGATTGGTCTGCTGGGTTTGAGAGTCTAGCACCATAGTCTCATGGGGCAACTTGGTCAATTGGCACAATATAGTCCATAAAGACAACATTCTCCATCCTAGTTTGCTGATGTCAGATGCGCCGTGGCTGAAAGCAGAGACTACCAGAAAGATGTTTACCTGTGTTTTACTGACTATTCGACTTTGTGGATCATAACAAATTATGCATTACATTTCAAAGAATGGGAATTCCAGAACATTTAATTGTGCTCATGAGGAACCTGTACATAGATCAAGAGGCAGTCATTCAAACAGAACTAGGGGATACTGCCTGGTTTAAAGTCAGGAAAGGTGAATGTCAGGGTTGTGTCCTTTCGCCATACTTATTCAGTCTGTATGCTGAGGAAATAATCTGAGAAGCTGGACGATATGAAGAAGAACGTGGTATCAGGATTGGAGGAAGACTCATTAACAACCTGAGTTGTGCAGATGACACAACTTTGCTTGCTGAAAGTGAAGAGGACTTGAAGCACTTACTGATGAAGATCAAACACCACAGCCTTCTATATGGATTACACCTCAACATGCTATCACAAACTATTCTTTATGAACTCCCTTGTGGTGGGTTTTCTGCCTAAACAAAAGGAAAGACCATTATTTCCTGGGGACGTTATCAATCCAAATGTACAATATTGTTCAAGGGGTAGTGATCTTGTGTCATGTTTATAAAGGTAGTAATTTTGACCTCTACAAGCAGAATTTCTTTTTCTTTGTGTGTGTGTGTAATCATTTTCTTTATTCATTTGGTGTGATAGTGACTTCACAGAAGCATTAAGAGTAGCTACCACACACTTGGCAATTGAGAATCAAACAAAGCTAAGAAAAAGATTACTGTTTAAGTTTGAAACATGCCCCACATGCCTTCATAGTATATTTGAATATTCATAGAAAAGCATTTAGATATTGATTGTTCAACTTTGCCATTGACTAAAGAATTAGTCCGAATCTGGTGAGTATCAATAATAAAAGTCTTGGGAATACTATGATTTAAGGACAGGAGTGTCGACTAACAATTTAGAACCTTTAACAGCAGAGGGAAAGAAAATAACCTGGAGGATAAAGAACAAAATTTTATAAATAAGCATATTGCAATTACTAGCTGCTTCTTGCTGCTGGGCAGCCTTTTTTTGATGCAGTCTACCTCATGGAGTTATTGGCTTACTCCAACTCTGTCTATTCCTGTGGACTATTTGTTTCTAAAGATTCACTAGAGAACTTTAGTTTATGTAGTTTTTCTACTTGTTTTATTTTGCTGGAACATTTTCCACTGGAGAACAGACAATGAGGTTTTAGCTGAGTAAAGCTGAGAGCTGTATCCAAGGATTAATCCATTGGAGTTTTATTGCTGTGTTCATTATTAATAGCACCTGTTAACTCTAAAGATTTTCAAGCGTCATCTTTCCCTGATGATGTTTGCAAAACACACAATTGTTTAAGATTATATAGAAGCTGGTTAGGTGGCTGGCAAGGGAAGGCACTCTATACTTATTGTTTATAAAACTTAATACCTCTCTCTATTTTATTTTCCTGAATTATCAAAATTGAGGAGAATGAATCTTCTACTGAGGTATCACATATAAATGTAAGACTTTAGTCAATTACTATGTTGGGAGTAAAAACATGTCATGGATAGTGAGAACACTAACAGAATCTCTAAGCCATTTATTTATCCTGTGAAGATTACTTTGAACTTCCATAGACAAGCGTATTTAAACCCAGAGAGAAAGCCTTTTAGTAAACATTCCTTGTATTAATCTTCACATATAAAAATGACGATGTTTGTTTCAACCTGAGAAGTGTACAGTTGTTATATAAATGAGCCAAAGATGGCCTCTGCTTACTGGCCCCAAGTTGTTTACCTCTTCATAGCCAACTGAAACCCATTAGCTCAGAAAAAGCCTGCTAGTGCCAAACTCAAATTTGTACACATCCGATTGTTTTAAACATAGCCCAAATAAACAGATTTTTAGCCATTTAAAGCCTGCCTGCTTTACACACTCCCTGAAACTGTTGCCAACATCTGCTAGACCTAGATAAGCTAAAACCCTGTAAATGTAAGGACCCCCAGCTGTGGCTGTCTGTCTTAGTTATCTAGTGCTGCTATAACAGAAATACCAGAAGTGGATGTCTTTAACAAAGAGAAATATATTCTGTCACACTCTAGGAGGCTAGAAGTCTGAATTCAGGGCACCAGCTCCAGGGGAGGGCTTTATCTTCCTGTCGGCTCTGGGGGAAGGTCCTTGTCATCAATATTCCCTTGGCTGAGGAGGTAGCTTCTCAGTGCAGGGACCCTGGGTCCAAAGGACGTGCTTCTTTCTTGGTGGCATGAGGTCCCTCTGTCTCGCTGCTTGCTTTTCTCTTTTATATCTCAGAAGAGACTGGTTTAAGACAAAATCCAATCTTGCAGATTGAGTCTTGCCTCATTAACATAACTGCCCCTAATCCCATCTCATTAACATCATAGAGATAGGTTTTACAACACATAAGAAAATCACATCAGATGACAGAATGGTGGACAATCACACAATACTGGGAATCATGGCCTAGCCAAGTTGACAGATATTTTGTGGGACACAATTCAATCCATAGCACTGTCCTTCAGAGCTCACTGACCCAGACTCCCCACCTTGTGGCAGGAGACCCTCACAAAGGCACACCTAAGTCCTCCCTCTCTTCTCTTTTTCCCTGGAGTTTTTTGTGCCCTCTTCCCCTTCTGGTTGGAGCCCTGGTGGTGCAGTGGTTAAGAGCTCAGCTGCTAACTAAAAGGTCTGCAGTTTGAATCCACCAGCCACTTTTTGGAAATCCTATGGGGCAGATCTACCCTGTCCAATATGGTCGCTATGAGTGGGAATAGATCCAACAGCGATGGGTTTTTGTAATTTTTCCCCTTCTGGTGAATCCTTGTGCCACTTGCTCTGGAATACCTCCTGTTGTGGCTGAGGGAGGGGGGCCTTACATGTGGCTCTCAATGTGATGGTCCCAATAAATAGCTTGTTATACAACATTATCTCCTGGTAATATCTTCTTACTTTACCATCCCCAAATTCTGTGGAACTCACTACAACAACCATTAAACTATATTTACTTAAATCCATTGAATGAGAAAAAAAGTGTCAGAGGTGACTGGCCAAAAGCGGAACATAAGGGTGAGGGATTGAGGGGAAAGAACATGTATGATAGGATAATGGGTATCTGAAGGACAAGGAGCCTTAAGTGGACCTATATGGCTCATTGTCCATTAGTCTGCCCCTGAATGAGGGAAAAGGGTGGAGATCTAGTCTCACTTGTCAGCTCAGTGGTATGTGAAGAGACAGAAGAACTTTGAAAGAGTCCAAATTTGTCACAAGATGTGATCCCGTCTGGCCACTATCCTTACCTTCAAGAGAGCAAAGGAGGTGAGCCATTCCAGCCGATCATCTCCTGACCCAAGGGCTGAGATGTGGGAAAGCAGCACCATGAATGGTACCAGGGTTAGTACTCATGAAGCACAATCAGGGGGCCAAGATGGCAGAATAGTCAGACACTTCGTGTCATCCCTTTTACAACAAAGAACCGAAAAAACAAGTGAATCGACTATATATGACAACAGAGGAGCCCTGATCATCAAAGACAAAGCTGAAGAGTCGGATTGAGTGGCAGGGGGATGGAGGGACAGTTCAAAAGCAGTGAAGAAGTACCAGTTATGAGGTTGCCAGTGCCCCGCTGGCTGAGTCAGCCAGTGCATGTGAGCTGAGGTAAGCAGTAGTGTTTGGGACTCGTCTCACCGTGTTGGGGAAGGCCAGGCAGCAGCAAGTCTGCGCAAGCCTCTGGAGCCAGGTGGGAGCATCACTAGACTTGTGAAAGGTAAGTGCAAGTGTCTAAGCTATTGCATGGGGGCATAATAACCCCTCCCCCTCAGAGTTTCACAGTGGAAAAGTGCTTTTTTTTCCCTCACCCGCCCCCACCCCACTCCACTCCAACACCAGTCCAGCAGTATTCAACAACTGCCATGCTCCCTAACCCAGAACTCAGGGCTATCAGTGTCCAGACCAGTCTCGCAGCTTTAAAAACACTATGTCCCCTAAGCCAGGAACTCAAGGAAGGTTGGGAGGCCCTGTCCTTTCATCCAGCCAGTGACATTAGGGGTCCACAGACTTGCAGCACCCTTCACTCCTGCCTAGACCTGTGCGGGCTGACTCAACACCACATGCCCTCATTAGCATAAAACAGTACAGCATACACCTGAAGTTCATTTTCAACTGTAGCAGCCAAGGGGAGCTGCAGATTTGTGACATTTGACACCACCCTGTCCATTAAGCAGGGACCTCACCCACTCACATCAGAGGCCTGAGGGCTGGCAGTACCACCACTTGATCTAGCCACACACGACAGGAATCTGAGAATAAGTGGTGTCTCCCTGTCCCTCCAACCAACAGATCTGGGTGCCCAAGGACTGACTGCAATACCCCCACCCACTACACATTCTAGGAGACAGGGACACGCCCTCTACCCAATACCTAGAGGCAGCCGTCAGACTCTGCCTTGCTCCACACATAGCCCCTACTGTAGTCAGATAGTGGTGCCTGCTCTGAATACCCCTATGCAGCCTTACCCATCTAGGACTGTAGGTAAGTGTCTGCACCACACACTCAAATGATCGATGACCTGGACACCTATGCTGCACCCACACAAGAAAAGTGAACAGACTCCTGGGCTCACACATCTAGTAGCTTCTCAAACCACCTAGAGACAGGACGTGAGGGCTTCAAAGACCTCAATAATCAAAGTAGCTCACACATCCAGCCTACTTGGGCATATCAAATCAAAACAAAACTAAAAGCTAGGACACAGTAAACAAACATACAATAAATAAATGCAACTTACTGATGGCTCAGAGAAAACAGTCAATATCCAATTACATAAAGAAGCAAGTCAAGATGGTTCTAGCAAGCGACCAAAACAAAGAACAAGGAAACCTTCCGGAGGAAGATAAAGCCATGGAATTACCTGAGATAGAATTCAAAAGACTAGTATGCAGAGCTTTCCAAGAGATCATGAAGGAAATCAGGTAAAACTCACACCAAACCAAGGAACACACAGACAAAGCAATAGAGGAATTCAGGAAAACAATACAAGAACAAAATGACAAATATAAAAGGCTGCTATAAACCATAGAGAGACAGCAACTAGAAATCCAAAAGACTAACAATAAATTTTCAGAATTGGACATCTCAATAGAAGGTCATATGTGCAGAATTTAGGCATCAGAAGTCAGAATTAGTGAGACTGAAGATAAATCCCTTGACAACAATTTATTTGAGGAAAAATCAGAAAAAAGAATTTAAAAAAATGAAAAAAGCCTAAGAATTATGTGGGACACTTTCAAGAGGAAAAATCTACAAGTGATTGGAGAAGGGTTGGGGGGGACAACAGAAAACACAGAGAGGATTGTTGAAGATTTGCTGACAGAAAACATCCCTGACATCTTGAAAGATGAGAAGACATCTATCCTTGAAGCACAACGAACCCCACACAGGGTAGACCCCAAAAGAAAGTCACCAAGACATGTCTTAGTTATCTAGTGCTGCTATAACAGAAATACCACAAGTGGATGGCTTTAACAAAGAGAAATTTATTTTCTCACAGTCTAGTAGGCTAGAAGCCCAAATATGTATTATGAGCTCAATATATCAGTTGTTATTCACATTACGGGCATGTGAATAAGAGACTAAAAACACACTGCTGAAAATAACAGGTTTATCATTATCTATAATGATGGCCATGCGCTGTGAAAATAATTCCAATTAAAATTGTGCTCATGTGGAACCTGTACACAAGAGAAAAAGAGGCAGTCATTCGAACAGAACAAGGGGATACTGCATGGTTTAAAATCAGGAATGCTGTGCATCAGGGTTGTATCCTTCCGTCATACTTATTCAATATGTATGATGAACAAATAACCCGAGAAATTGGACTATATGAAGAAGAACACGGCATCAGGATTGGTGGAAGACTCATTAACAACCTGCGATATCAGATGACACACCTTGCTTGCTGAAAGTGAAGAGGACTTGAAGCACTTACTGGTGAAGATCAAAGACCACAGCTTTCAGTATGGATTACACCTGAATGTAAAGAAAACAAAAATTCTCACACCTGGGGTAATAAATAAAATCATGATAAATGGTGAAGAAATTGAAGTTGTCAAGGATTTCATTCTACTTATATCAACAATGGAAATCCTGGTGGCTTAGTGGTTAAGAGTTCAGCTGCTAACCAAAAGGTCAGTAGTTTGAATCCACCAGGCGCTCCTTGGAAACCTTATGGGGCAGTTCTACTCTGTCCTATAGGATTGCTATGAGTCTGAAATGACTCAACGGCAACAGATTTTTTTCTTTTTTTTTGTATGAACAATCAACACCCATGAAAGCAACAGTGAAGAAATAAATGACATATTGCATTGATGACTAAAGTGTGTCTGACCCAAGCCATGGTCTTTTCAATCACTGCATATGCATGTGAAAGCTGGACAATGAAAAAGGAAGACCAAAGAAAAATTGATGCATTTGAATTGTGGTATTGGTGAAGAATATTAATTATACCTTGTACTTCCAGAAGAACAAACAAATCAGCCTTAGAGGAAGTACAGCCAAAATATTCCTTAGAAGTGAAGATGGGGAGACTTTGTCTTGCTTACTTTGGACACATCATCAGGAAAGATCAATCACTAGAAAAGGACTTCATGGTTGGTAAAGCAGAATGTCAGCAAAAGTGAGGGAGACCTTCAGTGAGATGGATTGACACAGTGGCTGCAACAATGGGCTCAACCATAGCAATGACTGTGAGGATGGCGCAAGAACAGGCAACAATTCATTCCGTTATACATAAGGTCACTGTGAGTTCAAGCAGACTCAAAAGCAATGTTACATTGCCACAACCTGATTATCATTTGATGGTAAGTGCTAATTTTATCATGTATCAGAGTGACAAATTATAGTACAGACTCATGAAGTACTTCAGTTTTGCCCAATTTTCTAGAATTCTGCACTCATTTTCTTGCAGCTTCAAGTATAATGTGAACCAGTGTTTCCTGACCTCAGCAAGATTTCACTACCGCTGGACTCTTGGTCTTCTGTCAGTCACAGACCAGACGCCTCCTCCACAATTGGCCAAGTCTGAAGAGCAGGACACTGTGTATACAGAATGCTCTTCTGTGGGCATTCTCCTTCACATCATCAAATAAATGCCAAAGTCTGAGAAGCAGAGGTTTTAAAAAAAATAGATATATTGAATGTTTGGCATTAAAGAAGAGTAACCAAGCTGGTATTTATCAATGGACTTGGTAAATGTTCAATGGTGAATTTCTATTATGGTCACACAGACACACACTGAAATATTGATTTTCGTTTTCTCTAGTAAAAATTAGACCAGAGCTCTGAATTTACTTCTTAATGTAAAGCCATTTATTCATTTGTGACGACTCCTCTAGGCAGTCATTTTTTATGAATAATTATATAAACTGGGATTTAAAATGACCGTGAGTAATCATTGCAAAGCTTCTCTGTAATGTTGTTTTATTTTTGACTGAGTCAAAAATGTCATGTTCAATAACAGAAACAAATTTAAGAATATTATGTAGTATGTATTTGAAATCCATAAGATTACTGAAGTGATTATTATCAAATCCCCTCTAATTTGTAGTTCTGTTTTAGACAAAATGGAATACTTTAACATTTAATACACATTGCCACTTAATAAATTTTACTCGATAGGCTATTTATTCCCTTAAATATTAGTTTTCTGCACTAAAGTGTATAAAGAAACAATTAAATTGAAAATCTCCAGTTAAGATATATTTTACTTTTACACAGAAGAATATTCTGAAATTTACCTTTCTAAGAAATAGTGGATGTAATTTCTCACATTATCTATCACGTAGGATATATTAATTTATAACTATTCAGGGAAATGAGAAAGATGTTGCTTTGGCCATCTCAGAATAATGGAAACAAAATACGCATTATGAGAGACAACATATAACGTACTTCACACATTTGTAAATCATTTTGGAACCATTTAACATTGTGATTTCTGTACACTAAAATGTTACTAGCAAAGAGATAAAAGAATAATTTCTATTGTTCTATAAGAAAACATATGAAATCAACTCCTTGATTTTGAGACTATGGATGGTTAGAGATTCAATCACAAATCTTATGTTTCAGCCCTCCTAGGCATGAGTGTCCTTGTTTTTACAAAGCAGGCAAATGTATGAACTACAACTATTTTTAAACCTTAGTAAAGAAGGCAGTACTCAAACTTCAAAGCAAACCCATCTTAAAGGCACTCTTAACCTAATGATACAAGCCATGTTTTTCTAAAGAAGGTTACTTTATGCCATGTGTCCCAGATAAATGTTGCCAGCCAGTGTATTTTTGTTTGTTTTGCTTTGCATTTTGCTCTATGTGGTAATAGGCCTCCAACAAGAGGACCAATAAATATTATTCATTTGAATTTTCATATACCGTCAAAAAACCAATAATGCAGTTCAATAATTTTACTTTAATTCATCAGAACTTCAGCACATGTGTTATCTGAATGTTTCTGTGTGTATGTGTAATTTTCAACATCTACTTTTGTCTTAAATGAATGGAAGACAATTTAATATGGCCAAGGCTTTGTCAAAAGTGTGCCTGTATACGTGGAAGTGGTTGACCGGGAAACGGTGTGGTTATCAGGAGAATTTATCACTACCTAATGCAAAGCACATATAATAACAGTTTAATGGCTTTATACATTCAGGCTATGAGTGTTACAACAGGTAAAACACTTTTGAACTTGGTGAAATATTTTGAGATGAAGTTGCAAGCAAAAACAATGTTTTTTAGAAATCTGTACTGTGTAACCAAAGCTATAAGTATGAATCATTTGTGAGAAGAAATTCTTGATTTATAAGTGCAGCACCTTATAATTTTTTTTTTATGAATTTCCTCAGGTAATTATTTTTATATTTCATGGAGTAACATAGCTCCCTTTCTTGTAAGCAGTACTAGAAATATCATAAATATAAGACAAGCATTCTTAACACAACGATTTATTAAGGAACATAATAAACCATGCATATAAACATAAACACACATATAGAATAACACAAGAAGCCCTGGTGGCACAGTAGTTAAGCATTTGACTGTTAACCACACGATCAGTGGTTCAAACCCACCTGTCACTCTGCGGGAGAAAGACGTGACAATCTACTTCCGTAAAGATTCATAGCATTGGAAATCCCATGGGGCAGCCCTACTCTGTCCCGAGGGCTGCTATAAGTTGGAATCAACTCAACTGCAATGGATTTTGGATTTAGTTTTATAAAATAACACATATATAAAACATGCTGTGTGTATTAATTTTCTCAAGCAATGAAACTACATCTGGAACAAGAGCTACAATTGGAGTCACCACTTGGTTAAGTTTTCGATAATCTACTGACATTCTCCAAGATCCATCTGTTTTCTGCAGAGGCCATATAGGCGAGTTGAATGGGGATGTGGTGGGAATCACCACCCCTGCATCCTTCAAGTCATTGATGGTGGCAGTAATCTCTGCAATCCCTCCAGGAATCCGGTGTTGATTTTGGTTTAATATTTTCCTAGGTAGGGGTAGTTCTAATGACTTTCACTTGGCTTTTCCTACCATAATAGTCCTTACTCTATTTGTCAGGGATCCAATGTGGGGGTTCTGCCAGTTGCTGAGTATGTCTATTCCAACTATGCATTCTGAAACTGGTGAAATCACTACAGGATGAGTTCGGGGACCCACTGGACCTACTGTGAGACGGACATGAGCCAAGACTCCATTAATAACCTGACTTCCATATGCCCCTACTCTGACTGGTGGACCACAGCGATTTTTGTGTCTCCTGGAATTAGTGTCAGTTCAGAGCCAGTATCCAGTAATCCCTGAAAAGTCTGATTATTTCCTTTTCCCCAATGAAGAGTCACTCTTGTAAAAGGCCACAGATCCCTTTGGTTAAGGCTGGGAGAAAGATTAACAGTAAAAAATTTTGGCAGTGTATTGGAGTCCTTCCTCAAGTGAGCCTGGTCTCCCCTTCATTCAAGGGGTTGTGGGTCTTTAAACTTGCTCAAGTCTGGGAATTGATTGAGGGACCATGACTCTGTATTCTGGCGATTCAAATTAGACTGCTGTTCACCTGACATAGAATTCAATTTGTTTGTACAGATCAAGTAAATATTTAGTAGATGTCCTATCTATTTCACTCCTAGGGACACAATGACTAAGTAGCCAATGCCATAAGTCCATATGAGTCACAGTTTTCTGATTACTGCTTTGACTCTGCTGTGCATTACTGTAACCACGCCCACCTTGTCTTTGTCGACTGAGTGCAGCCACTTGGCCCCTACTACCACGGGGTCCAATCAGACCCACTGTAGTTAGGTGTCTTAATTCAGTTAGGGTGCTTCCCACTGTCAAATCTGATTTATATAAAATAGCAATCACAGCAGTCTTCAAGGATGCTGGAGCTCCCTTCATAAATTTGTTCCTCACAGTTTTGGTAAAAGGTGTGTCTTCTCGGCACTCCATGTGTGGGTCTGTGAGTCTAACCTAATAAATCCACTCTAGCATGCCAATTTCCCTAAACCTTTGGATACCTTCTACTACAGAATATCAAGGCAGGTCTGGTACTTCAACTTGATTTAGTTTAGGTCTCCTCATAATCCATGCTTCAGCAACCCAACAAAATAAACTATTAGATCCTTTTCTAACTTCTCGAGCTGAGACATTGAATGAAGAATCTGTGCTTAGTGGACCCATATCAATAAACTCAGACTGATCCAACTTTATGTTCCTTGCACCATTATCCCACACCCTTAATAGCCATTCCCACACATATTCCCCAGGTTTCTGTTTGTACATATTAGAAAAGTCAAGCAGTTCTTTTGGAGTATAACGTACCTCCTCCTGGGTCACACTTTGTACTTCACCTTTTGGGGCTTGCTGGGACTTAAGTCTACTTATAGGTCTAGAAGCCAGAATCTGTAGTGTGGAATTGTTTCAGAACATTCAGCTTTGTCTTGTAAATCATCTGCCTCAGGCAATGCCCCAGGCAATGAACTCAGGCAAGGGCTCTTTAGAGGCAGATGCACTAGGATTAATCTCATTAAATGGGAGTGAAGGGGCTAATGGTTTTTCTGGGCAGGGTGGTTTAGCAGACAAACATGAAGTAATCTCTTCAGATGGGAGTGGTTCTGTTGGCAAGAGTGATTCAATAGAATTTAAGGGCTCAGTGTCTCCAGCTTCCTGATTATCTGCCCATTTGTCTCCATCCCAAGTTTCAGGATCCCATTTCTTCCTAATCAATGCCCTTACTTTAATTTCAGACACCTCTCGAAGTTGGCAGTCAAGCTGGCATTGTAATTGTTCGGTTTTTGGCAATTTCAGTTCTGTTACTACCAGAAATAGGGCTTTCTTTCAAAGCACAAGTGGAAGCCTTGAGGTCATTTATGCGGCACTTGAGCTTTGACTCTGAAGCCCTGAGTGCATCACTTTTCTTCACCAGTTTGTCTAGCAAAAGTAGGGACAACCAACCAGCTTCCTTATACTTCTCATTCTGACAAAACTGTAGAAAGATATCACACATGTATTCACCCAGAGCCTCGCCTTTCACCAATACCCGATCTACTGGTGGTGATATTTTGCATATTTTTAACGCCACCTCACACCATGGATTAGCAGTGCCCTCTTTACTGCTGGAAGCAGAGTCGTCAACATCTTTAAGACTAATCAGACTTGAGAACCAATTTAGAAAATTCATCCTACAATTTTGTTTTTCTAGAACCACTCTTGGTACCAAATGTCTTAGGCTGGGTTCTCTAGAGAAGCAAAGCCAATAAAGCATATAAATATAGAGAGAGATTTATGTCAAGGAAATGGTTCACTCGATTGTAGAGACTGGAATGTCCGAAGTCTGTGGATCAGAGTAGAGGTTTCTCCCGATTCACATAGCCACAGGGGCTACCGAACCCAAGATCAGTAGATCGGAGAGCAGGGCTCTTGCTTACAGGCTGTGAAGATTGACAAATCCCAAGATAGGCAGGCAAGACTGCAAAGCTTTTTCTGATTCATGTAGCTGGAGTGGCTGGTGAACCCAAGATCAGCAGGTCAGAAAGCAGGGCTCCTGATCACAGGCTGTGGAGATCAATGAATCCCAGTATCTGCAGATAAGCTGATAGCTCAAGTTCCAAGAACCAGAGGTCAGATGAACAGGAGGCAGGTACAGGATCGAGGGCAAGCAAAAAAGCCATAACATCTGCTTATATTCAGATGCTTAAAAGAGGTCTTTTGCAGCAGATAATTTCTGTTGGTCAGATTAGAAATTCTATGTTAGAGTTTACTGATTCTTTCCTCTGTTCTCTCCATTCTACTTCTGAGCCCATTCATAGATATTTTAATTTTGGTTATTGTATTTTTCAGTTTGAAAATTCTCATTTGGTTATTCTTTCTATCTTATATTTCTTTGTGAATATTTATATATATTTTTTATGTTTCATGTGTTTCCATAATTGTTTGTTGGAGCGTTTATGTAATAGCTGCTTTAAAATCCTTTAGAGAATTCTAACATCTGTGACATCTTGGTGTTAGTATCTGTTGATTATATTTTCTCACTGAAGTTAAGATCTTTCTGCATCTTGGTAGATAAGTGATTTTTTATTAAAACCTGGATGTTTGGGATATTATGTTATGAGATCTGGGTTGCACTTAAATCTTGTGTTTTAACATGCCTCCTCTGACATCACTCTAGCAGGAAAAGGGTGGTACAGCGCTTTTACTGCCAGATAAGGTGGATACCAGATTTTGCATTCACCTTCCACTGGCTATCAAGCAGAGGTGTGCCATGTCACTGCTTCCCACTTGGTATCCATTGACTCTTAGGGCGAAGGATGCCCTTGCAGCCACTGAGCAGTGGTGAAATTCCTGATACTCCATGGGCCTCCTCTGACACTATTCCAGTGAGAAGGATGAGAGGTGCCTCATTATCACCAGGTACACAGCAAGTTATTTATTGGTGTTAATGCATTGACAGCTGCATGTAAGGGCCAGTCTCCCAGATCAGGAGGACTTCCAGAGACTGCAAGAGGCACATGGGGCTACCAGAAGAGGAAGAGGGCATTAAAACCCTGGGAAAGAAGAGAAAGGAGGTGGGGGAAGCTTAGGTCTCATTACACAATGTCCACCTGCAGCAAGGTGGGGGCTTCTAGGTCACAGATCACCTAAGGACAAACACAGCAGGGGGACCTGATAACTACAGGGTTTTATCTTATTAGGGAGCAGAGGTTGGGCAATTTCATGGAGTATGAAAAGCAGACATCTTATAAGTGGCTAAAAATCTACTTATTTGTGCATTTTTAAAAACAATTGAATGTATACCAATTTGAGTTTGGCAACGTCAAATGGACTTTAGATTGCTATGAAGAAGTAAATAACTTTGGGCCAATACCCAGAGGTCCTCTTTGGCCCATTTATATAACAGCCTTTCCTAGTAGTTTTGTTAGAGAGAGAAGGCTTTTCTTGGGGCATTTTGTCTGTTTCCATTAGCATTTCTGGGTTGCTGCTTTTTACAGTGTCCGGTCTGGGATATGAGGCAAAAAAGAAAACTCAGACAACTCACTCTGTGTTGTTCCTCAGGGCCTGAGGTTCCCACCTGGTCTGTTTCTCTTTACCTTTCAGAATCTTCTCCAATTGGTTTTATATAGATATAATATCCTATGTTTTTAGCTGTACTTAGTGGGAGGAATAGGGAAAAATACATCTACGCCATCTTTCCCTATTCTGTATTTTTCATTTGACTTGTATATGTATCAATAGCTTAAGTTGATTATTCATGTTGTTAAAATATTCTGTAACCCTACTAATTTTTATCTGCTTGTTTTATCAGCTGCTGAGAGAAAAAGAATGTCAAAATTTCCTAAAATGTGTATGTTTGCTTGTTTTTATTTAACTTCTGTCAGCTTGTACTATATACTTTAAGCTGCTATTGCATACAAACAAATTTAAAATTGAAATATCTTCCTATTGAATTGACACTTTTATCTTAACAAAACATTCCCCTTTATTTCTTACACAGTTTCTTGCCTAAAATTCTACTTTTCCAGTATAACTATCTCATCTCTCTTTTGGATAACATTTGCATAATATAGAATTCTAGGTTGGCAGTTTTATTTTTCAGCACTTTAAAAATATCATTCTTTTGTCTTCTTGCTTTCATTGTTTGTATCACTCTTATTTTTGCTCTGTTGAGGGGAAACTGGAAACTTTAAAGATTTTATCTTTATCTTTGGTTTTCATCAGATTTTTAATGATGTGCTTAGGTGTGATTTTCGTCGTATTTATTTTTGTGGGTGGGAGGTGTCTACCAAGTTTCTTAAATTGTAGATTTGTTGTCTTTGCCAGTGCTGAAAAATTCTCAGCCCTTTCTTTTTTTTTTTTTTTTTTTTTCCTTTGCTTCTATCCTGTTCTCTTCTTCCCTGGGACTCATACTACATTTTTTTTTTTTTTATTACATTTTCTATACCTTTTAAACTATTTCCTGCATCCTCTTTCCTATTTCTATATTTATTTAAAGGTTTTCTGATCTTCTTTCAGTGCTCTAATTTTCTCTGCCATATTGAATACACTAATTAGTCTAGCTCTTTAATTACTACACTCAGCTATTGCATTTTTCAGTTCTAAAAATTTCACTTAACTTTCTTATAGATTTCAGATCTCTTGTAAAAGCCTACCTATTTCTCTTTGTTTTTTGAACATAACAATCATGATTATTTTAAGTTCACTATTCATAAATACCTTCAACATCTGGATCACCCGTGGGTCTATTTTTATTGCCTGTGATGTTTTTTGTTATTTTTATAGATTTTATACACATGTCTAGTAATTTTTAATTAATAACATATATTGTACATAAAAATTATAGAGGCTCTGACTGATGATCTTCCTCAAAAGAAGATTTGATTTTCTTCCTATAGTCAGAGAAGGTATTGGTGGATCACCTTGATCAAGTCAAGGAAGGGTCTGAGGCTGTGTTAAGGCTGGAATTTTTGGTCAGTTTTTACCTCTAAGGCATAGCTTGCTCTTAGTCGAGATACTTTCTGAGATCTTAACTGAGAGCCCTGTGTGTTCATCAGGGTCCTCCAATTTGCTAACCTCTAAACCGCTGTCTCATTTTCCCTAGAACTATGGGACTGCTTAAATATTTGCTCAGGTCTCTTGTTCCCAAACTATAGGTTTCTACTTGATTTCTGGAGGTCTCTTCCTGAACACCACACAGTTCAAGAAATGACTGAAAGCTTTGACCCTGCAGTCTCTCACTCACTTCTCTAGTTATTTTTTGCCTTTAAGTTCAATTCTTCTCAGAGGGCTTCTCCAGTGCCAGCTTCTGTTTCTACAGCCCAGTGAGACCCCATAATCCCCAAGGCTTCACCTTATGCTCTGCTTCCTCACCCCTGGCATTGGCAAAGCTCTGAAAGAAAAAAAAAATACAGAGATGAATATGGTACTGAATTTAGTTTGCCTCTCTTGTTTCCAGATATGGAGTCCTCCAGTTCTATTTGCTTTCGTTGTTCACTGATGCTTTCAGATAGTTGCTTTATGTACTAATTCAGCTTGTATAGCTATTTGGAGGAAGGTTACTCTTACAGGTGCTAACTTTTCATGGCTGCAAGTGGAAATCACTGAATTATGAGTTTTCAGTCATGCAAAATATTTAGGAAACAAATCTCTTGAATAAACATGACATCCCTTAATACTTAAATATATATATACATCTGGTATAGTTACTTCTATCTGTAGGATTGCCATTTTCTCTCTCTTCCTATATTCTTCAGTATTCTGTCATATCTTCTCTGGTACTCTGTAATGGTGGTGGTGTGTTTATCAGATCCTGCCTTTAGGCAACTAGAAAACCTGACCAATCAAATCCAACCTAAGAGTTAAGGATTGTGATGTTTTCAGTGTAACACATTAAAACAACCTCCATGTCTATAGCAGCTCAAGATTTCACAGTTAACCAATTCCATGTTTGCTATAACCATGTTTAACATTTGTAACTAGCTTATTTTCCTTTGAAATAGCTAAGTATGTTTTTAAAGGGCATTGAATATTTGAGCATTATGTGGCCCTTTATTGATGCTCTATTATGCCTATGTTGAAAATCTGTGGGTGAGTAGCCCTTGGGAAGCCAGCAGAGCATTATAAGCACTGTGAACTGGGTTATTTAAACTCTCTATCCAAAAAGTACTTGAAGTACCTATAACTCAGCTAGCTCAGGACGTAACCACACAATGGAACTTTACATCCCATATGCTAAAGTAGCTCATTGAACAAAAAGATGCATTAATGTCTACTATGCAGAGAAATCCAATGTTAATTTTGTTGACTCTCAGCCAGTGGAATCTGCTGAGTCTGTTGTGATGTATGTGAAACTTTCACAGAAATATCTAGAGAAATCAGCCCATGAGAGGTATTTTTTTCTACTATGGAGACTTTTCTTACAAAAGAAAATGTTTGCTGTGAAAACAAGAGGATATGGCAGTGTCAGGGGCATAAAAACTTACAAAATAAATTATTCGACTACAACTGCAGTCGATTTCATTCCTATGGAATAGGAATGGAAGTTTATGGGGATCTGTAAGATAGATCACCACTTTAAATTGCATCTGTTCAGTTTTACTGCAAGCTGATGTCTTATTAAAATCAAACAACAGCATACTTTAGAGCTAAAAATTATTGCAAGACTGCCACACCGGGAAAATATGAAACAAACAAAACAAGATATAGTGAATAGAGCTACTTATTAAGCCTGAAAATGATCCTCATCTGGGATTATTTGGATGCAATGTTAGAAGCATTTCATTCTTCAGTTGTCATTCCTTCAATAAATACTAAATTAAGGTTGTATTTTCCTAACAATATATAGATACCCCGTGTTAGTGCAGGAATTGAGGGAAAGATTACAGATTAGGATGGTTTTTCATGAAAGAAAACACAAATGGGAAAGATAAAATATTATAGGACGTGGTAATTAAAAACTAAAGGCATGGGTCGTGTATGTGTATGTAGGGGCGTGGAAGTGGCAAGAAAGTAACTATTTTCAGGAACCTGTGTTATTTTATTATTTTTTTTTCCCCAAGGACAGAGGCAAGCTAATAGGCTCAGTACAGCCTTAGCTTTAATTGCAACAGAGATTTTCATAAACTGTATTGGGGGAAAAAAAAGATTATTATGCTATTTATTTTTTAATTACATGAAATACAGGCAAGCCCCAAATGCTGGTAATGTACATTTTTCTGTATCATTGGAGATAACTTTATGCAGCTAACTTTATGCAGAAATAGATTAAACATCTACAGTGGTTAAGGGCTTGGCTGCTAACCAAAAGGTCGGCTGTTCGAACCCACTTGTCGCTCAGCAGGAGAAAGATGTGCAGTCTGCTTCCATAAAGATTATGGCCTCAGGAATGCTATGGGGCAGTTCTATTTTGTCTTACAAGGTCGCTGTGAGTCAGAATCGACTCAACAGCAAAGAGTTTTGCTGTAATTCTGATGCTTTAAAATAAAGTAAAATTTACTTTTATCAAACATCCAATTATTAATCATTGCAAGGTGTGGTATTCTTTTAATTAAAATAAATGATGTGAATAATGCATGAATGCATTTTAAATACATGAATAGTTAATTGCTCAAAATGTAATGATATTATGAAGTAACTGGGTCAAAATCCACAGTCAAATGCACGCACACAGATCCAATTGCCTTGAAATATTTAAATATTCCTCTATTGTTCATTTAAAACATTACAAGAAATTTTATTTGGAACTGATAACCTTCATTACTTTTTAGTTTTAATCTTTCTATTAGAACTTCTATAGATTCTTCTGAATTCAGAATTAATGGGCAATTTTCCAGAAGATTGTTGTGGCTGTTATTAGTTGCTATCAAGTTAGCTCCAACTCATGGCAACGTTATATGTAACAGAACAAAATGTTGTCCAGTTCTGTGCCATCTTTCAATACTATATCAGGCAGTATTCTAGTGTGATAAATAAGATTTTCATTGACTAACTTTCAGAAGTAGATCCCCAAGCCTTTCTTCCTAGTCTGTTTTAATCTGGAAGCTCTGCTGAAATTTGTTCATCTTGAGTGAACTTGCTGATATTTAAAATACCGGTGGCATAGCTTTCGGCATCATAGCAACACACAAGCTACCACCGTATGACAAACTGATCAGTGGGAGGTAGACTAGAAGACAAGATTAACAAAATTCTGTGTCTAGGATAACCATGGAGATATGCTCAGTTGTAACGTCATATCTGATGGAGCTAAGTCTCCATTTTTCAATTTACGAGAAGAGTCACTCAGTTGAAAAATATGTTTAAAAATGTGAGACGTCTCATGTCAATGTTAAAGTTCATTGGAAGACAGCCTTCCAGGTTTTTATTTCTTCATCAATACTTTTATGCCTGATGACTCAATCATCTACAGATATTGAACTACCCACTACATTCTAAACTTGAGCCCCTGTGTGGGGCAGACAATTAACATACTTAGCTGCTAACCGAATGGTTGGAGGTTTGCGTTTACCCAGAGGCACCTTGGAAGACAAGCTTGGTGATCTACCTCCAAAAAATTAGCCACAAAAACGCTATGGAGCACAATTCTACTCTGACACACATGGGGTCGCTATGAGTCAGAGTGGATTTGACAGCAACCAGTTGGTTAAATTCTAAACTAAGTTTCTGACATCTCCCTCCAGCCTATTGTGGCCAATTGATCACCAAAAAATTTATTTTATTTTGCCTATATTCCTGGTATGGAAGTCTTCTAATTTTAAAACAGTGATGTGCTCTATCCAAAGATTTAAGTCCCATAACAGATTCACCTCCCTCAAAAATGTAGTATTTCTCTACAAAATATGAAAACACCAAATAATTTGCTTATTAAAGTTTCTCTTTTTAAAGCTGTATGGATGTCTCCTATTTTCTCTTAATACTCATGTGCTGTTGTTGTTCTCTGAAAACATTTACAGAATGCATATCATGTCTTAGGAACTGTGATAAATGCTGTACGTGGGAGCTTAAAGTTCTCAAGTTCATGAGAAATTTGTAGTCTGTGGCAATGAAATGCATATTAACAGATAACTATAGTACTGTTTATAAGCACTAAAATAGAAATACAGGCAGTGCCCGGATTACGAATGAGTTCTGTTCCTAAGTCTGTCTTTCAGTCGGCTGAATATGTACGTAATTCAGAAGTTAGGAACGGTTCCTATCTATCGTTAGTCAAATGTTTGTCTTAGTATATAGTATATAGTGTACCTTTCCATACATAAAAAACATTAAATAAACACTTCCATCTTTAACGTAACAGTACAGT
The DNA here is from genome assembly GCF_000243295.1 of Trichechus manatus latirostris. Classification (NCBI taxonomy): domain Eukaryota; kingdom Metazoa; phylum Chordata; class Mammalia; order Sirenia; family Trichechidae; genus Trichechus; species Trichechus manatus. The sequence continues at coordinate 2,232,145 of NW_004444179.1, forward strand.
AATAATAATAAAAATGTTTTAATGCAAAGTAGCACTCATTTGTTATTACGAACCATTGTATGTACCTCAAATTTTCAATATAATAGGCTTTACAGGAGTTGGTTCATAATTACAGGTTGTAAGTAAGTCCGACATTTGTTACTTGGGGTCTGCCTGTATATAAAAAGTTCTATAAGAACACAAAAGAGTAACTAATTAATTATGACCAGAGGGATCAGGGAAGGCTTATAATAGGATGACAGTTTAGCTGGGACTTAATGCATGTACAGTGGGTAGCAAAATGGGAAAAATTTAGAAGACAGAGACAACTTACATGCAAATGCATTATGGCATTTGGAAAATAACCTACTTAGAAATGGTGAACAGTGTGGTGAAGCTACGTCAGGAGGCAAGAGCTGTTGACTCACCCACATCCGTGGCACTGCCAGAAGGTAAGAGCGGAAGGAAAGTGTGGAGCTGACTGGAAAGGGCCTTAATGGTGTGCCAAAGAGCTTGGACTGTACCTGGTAGACAATGGGAAACCAACCAAGTTTTTGGGGTTGGGAATGAGTTCGGTTACCAGATTATTAAAATATTAAAATAGCAACTAATCAGTTACTCTTGTTGTTAGATGCCATCCAATCAGTTCCAACTCATAGCGACCCTATGTACAACAGAACGAAACACTGCCTGGTCCTGCACCATCCTCATAATTGTTCCTATGTTTGAGCCCATTGTTGCAGCCACTGTGTCAATCCATCTCATTGAAGGCCTTCCTCTTTTTCACAGACCCTCTACTTTACCAAGCATGATGTCCTTCTCTAGGGACTGGTCCCTCCTGATGACATGTTCAAAGTAGGTGAGATGAAATCTCACCATGGTCACTTCTAAGGAGTATTCTGGCTGTTCTTCTTCCAGCCAATCAGTAGGAACTGCTATTAAAATATTAATATAATAGTTAATAAATATAAAGTGGAGGCCTAGGAGTACAGTGGTTAAAAACTCGGCTGCTAACAAAAATGTCAGCAGTTCGAGTGCACCAACTCCTCCTTGGAAACCCTATGGGGCAGGACTACTCTGTCCTATAGGGTTGCTATGACTCGGAATCAGCTTGACAGCAAAAGATTTGGTTTTTGGTTTAAGCATGAAGTGAGTTTAATGCATCTTCTCTGCATCCTTCTAAAAGTTTTACTTGTGTTGATTTATTTCATGCTCACAATAATCCTATAAAGCAGAAGTTAATATTTTCTTTACTTTATAGACAAAGAAACTAAATCTCCAGATACGGACTAACTTGAGTAAGACTAGACTGGAGAAAATCGACAGAACCAAGATCCAAACCCCAGTCTTTCTGACTCCAAAGACTGCACTACCAACCTCTGCACTATGTAAAATCTAAATCACTCAAGGTGTTTTATAAAATACAATGTATAAGAAAATGATTAAAATTTTGGGTGATCATCTCCTCTTCATTTTGCTTCCCCCACCCCCAGCTTTGGAATATGTTTGCTCTAAGGGTTGGAGGTTGGGGTTGTGGGGTACGACGGACATCTATTGTACCTTTCTAAACATTCTCCTTTTACCTTGAAAAAATAACTGGAAGCAATAAGGGAAAGCTAAATAATATCTACCATAAAAAATCTATTACTTCACTGTACTGGATTTTAATGCTTGCTTTAAAAAAAATTATTGACATGCTCAATATCTTCCTTTTAATTTCCCAAGTAGCTTCCAGAGAACTTAGGTGAGGTAGATAATAAAAGAGATAATAAGTGCTGCATGAAAGGTGATGAAGTTTAAATTTAACAACATAATTGAAAAACCTTTCCAATAAATGTTGACTATTTCAAAGCTCTTTTTCAGGTCATAGTGCAAGAACAATATGGTGGCATTAATAGGGATTTAAAAATAGATTCAGAGTAAAAATAAAGTTGTGTATTCATATAGCCATGAAGAAGGATCTTTACTCTGTTCTGATGATCTACTTCCTACACTTGGTGACCTTGAAACATCATCTTGATTCTATCTACCTCTGTCCTTGATTTATGACTTCCAAATTCAGAACTATATCTGGTAATTTGATCCTGATTCTTATATAAGTTACTGTTTCTGGAAATTGTATTTTCATTATGAAACTTCTTTTTCCTAACCCTTGTTGATGACCTTGACAGAAATTAATCAATTTGTCCCCATCTGACAACCTTCTAAAGAGCATATACCGTCTCACCAAACATTGGCACATTACTCATCTAACTGGACCATAAAAATAATAAAGCCACGTGTCATTAGACTCTCAAAGTATCCAATGGTTAAGTTTCAGGAGTTATAAAATAACATTCTTATTAAATGTCACTCTAGTATAACTAATCACTTATAAATAGATATCAACTTAATTATAATAACCCTACAAATTGACAATTTAGAAAATTTACACAAATGTATTATTTTTATATCAAATAGTTGTTTTAACAGGCACCAAATTTCATATAAAATTCTAACCTGAACATTTAGTATAAACCTGAAGTTGGAAAGTGTCATGCAAAATTAGAAGCTCCAGTGGTATTTCCCTTCCTATTATGGCCTTTTTTTCTTTCCTTGTCATCTCTCACACTCAGTTAAACAGGTTATACAAGTTAAGTTTGCCAAGGAACGATCATAACTAAAGCTAACTATAAGAATAAATAAAGGAAAAACATGAATCTGTTTGTGAAAACTTAGCATTCATATTACACTAAAACACCCACTATCCAATTGTCCGTTCAGTTGACTATTTTCCCTTTAATTTCTTCAAGTACAATGGCATAATTCAAGTTAAATAATAATCCAAGAATATGCAGCAAGACAAGACTGAGTTATTTAAGCTCTGGAAATCAAAACTAAGAAATGCACAACAGACTACGATATGAATATTTCCTATGATTAAAGTACTTTAGTGAAGGGAAAATACTTGATATTTAAGTTAATTTTAAAAGTTGAATGTGTTATATGTGGAGCAAGTAACTTAATAATGCAAAGAGGTACCAGCTTTTGCCTGTTAGAGTTATATTATTGCATATTTCAAGATTCCACATATTTTATTTCTGTTTTTTAACACTTTAAATCCTTATACACTTTAAGAATTAATATGAAACCTTGAATTTCAGACCCCACCTGCAAAATAAAATGTTTTTACTACCATGCTGATTTTTCTTTGCAAAAATATTTCTCGGTACCCCACAAGACTTTGGTAACAAAGCACAGATAATTTCCTTTTCAGGCCACATCACATGGATAATTCACTTGAGTTTAAAGTCAACTGAAGCTGTCTGATTAACCAGTATTACACATTCATAATTCAAAAGAAGAAATATTAGAGTTTGGTTTAATGTGTATTTTATATTAGAATAGTGTTAACATATAATTCAGACCTGATATTAGCTTTTTGTAAATTAGGTAGTGCTGTCTTACTCCATCACCTTTAGAAGTATTCAAATATCTGTGTAATAAAAGGAACCTAAAATAAAGACTAGTTTATATTCAAAAAGATGTTTTAAATAGAATTGCTGCATAATAATATAAAACCATTTATATCTAAAAGTATGTATGCTCAACTATATGTAAATACGTATTTTATAAACGCAGAGAGAAAGTAGCAAAGGGTACAATCAATGCTTTAATAGTGGTTCCTTCTGAAAAGAATAGTTGAATGTTTGTGTGTGTGTGTGTGTCTGTAGGTATAGACTTCACTTTTCTCTCTCTATGCTTCTCTCTTCTTATTTTGTCATAAAAAATATGTACCTATGAAGGACTTACATAATTTTCTTCAAGAAGGACTTCTATACAAGAATCTATGGTAATCCTTCACAAATCAGAATGAGAATGCAGTGAAGAGCATTTTCAGACAATTATGATATAAGTTCACTGAGGGCAAGAAATGTATTTTACTCATATGTGTGCTCCCCTTGATGTTTGTGAAGTAAATTAAAAACATTTGGCTAGTGATAAATAAAACACAAGGCATAAGTAAGTAGTAACTGGGGAATCTGACAATGCAAGTATCCCAGAGGAATGGCTGTGAAATCCAAGAATAAGGAAATGTGGCAGGAAAATACCACAAGGAGTTCAGGAGCAGAGTTCCAGTTAATAGGGTTTGGGGAACTGGAAATAGATATAAAGTCCTAGAGAAAGCAAGATAGGAACTTGAGCACAGGAGCAAGAAGACACGAATACTGTTACTACAATTCTAAATAGGTTTAGGAACTAAAGTTTGGTTATAATAAACAAAGATAAAAATTTTTGACCTTAAGTGTTGGCAAGGATGTTGAGGATTGTAACCCTCATGTATTGCTGGTGGGAATGCAAAATTGGGCAGCAGCCACTGTGGAAAACAGTTTGGTGGTTCCTAAAAAAGTTAAACATAGAATGATCATATGACACAGCAATCAACAGATGAATGGATAAACAAAAGGTGGTATATACATACAATGGAATATTATTCAGCCATAAAGAGAAATAAAATTCTGATACATGCCACAACATAGAGGAAACCTTGAATACACTGTGCTGAGTGAAGTAAGTCAGACACAAAAGACAAACATTGTACAGCCCCATTTACTGTATTTTTAAATAAATAATGCACACCTTCTACATTTGTTTGCCAACTGCTCCCTCTCCCTGTGAGGTATTTTCGTTATCTCACTACGCTAATTTTTTTTTACAGCAACATGTAAAAAACATTAGCATGTAACAGCACTTCTGAAAATACCTCACAATGGGGTGGGAGCAATTGGCAAACAAATGTAGAAGGTGAGCGTTATTTGCATAAAAATACAGTACATGAAACATATAGGTTAGGCAAATGCATAGAGATAAAAGTTTATTTGTGATTACTAAGGACTAAGGGGAAAACGAGATGGAAGTTACTGCTGAAGGACTACTCAACTTCTGTCTGGGGTGATGAAAACTTCTGGAAATGCATAGTAGTGATGGTAGTACAGCATGGTGAGTATAATAAAGGTCACTGAATTGTACACTTAAGAGTGATTGAAATGGCAAACTGGCAAACTGTCGTTATATATATTTTTCCACAATAAGATTTTAAAAATACTTATGGTCTTTTGAGAGATAGCATCCAAATTTATGCAATGCTGAGTCCAGGGAGAAGAAATGCTCTATTTGTACTCCCAGAAAATGGCCTGATCTCAGGACTTTGGGGCAATTTGAAGCCAGCTACTAGAAACTGAACTGTTGCAGAAGACATAGGAGAGCAAGAAAATAGACAGTTTTTCCCCCAGTTGCTGAGATCTATATAAAACCAGCAGTACAATAATAGAAGTCAGGCAAGGTGACTCTAGGGGGAAGATTTTTCATAGCTTGTATGTTTCCGAAGGTCCTAGAATAATAGGAGAAACTGTCCAATGTTTTGGACATGCCCCAAAGGTTTTCCACTTTAACTACCCCCTACTACTATTTTTCATGATTCAGAGCTCAACAACTCTTGACAATACTATGGCACTCACGTACTAATTGGCATCCCTGGTTCCAGTCTTACCCCCTTCCAATCCATAGTCTACATTGCTCCTAGGCTTATATGTCACAAAACGCTAACATCACTCCCCTATTTGAATTTCTCAGTAACTTCCTATTATCCGGTAGGTGAAGTCCAATTTCTTAAAATGTCACAGGAGATCTTAGCAGGTTAAAATATTGCAATCACCATTTAGTTTACAATCAAGAAATAGAGATAAATGAACAATAAGATTAGGAATACCTGACATATATAAAAAATATTTCTTCCTTCAAGAAGTGTAAAGTGGACACAGGGAACCCAGGGTGGAAAGGGGTAGTGTGCTGTCACATTGTGGGAATTGCAAGTAATGTCACAATACAATATGTATAAATTTTTGTATAAGAAATTAACTTGAGCTGTAAACCTTCACCCAAAGCACAATTTTAAAAAAAAAGAAGTGTAAAGTGTATAAAGGAAACAAGGTATAATACAAGCCAAATACAATAAAATTTGGTAGATAATAAATAAATTTTTAAATAGTAAGGCATAAGTAGGAAACAATATGTTTAACCCTAAGGAAGGAATTGTCTCCTGATGAGGACTTTGAAAAGAAGAATATATATGGTTGGAACAGACAGTGGGAAAATTTGCTTAAACAAAGATTAAGCCTGATTGAAGTAGTGAGTTTGAAATATATTCACTCTAAATAGACAAAATAGACAATATAGTACATTTGGGGTCAGACTGAAAAGAATGTGGCATGTTTTGATTGGGAAAAAAAAATGGATATAACCTGCTTAAAAATAAAGAATCTCCATGAGCTCTCAGGATCCTGAAACTAATGATAAAATCTGCATTCCACAACTCAAATATTCAACCATTTGCGTTCCAGTTGTGTCTTGAACTGGTTGGAGTAATTCAAGTTAGTGGGTTCAGTTTACACCCATCTTGCCATACTGACTTACATGTTATAATAAAATTAAATCCTGATTTAAAAATAAGAATAACAAACAAGGTGGTTATTAAAAGGAAGTAGAAGGGGAGAAGCAAATAATGGGATTATAGCCTTTTGCCCATGTTTTCCCATGCTTATTACAAGAGAATACATGCCCAGTTCAGACCTCCTCCCTCAGGGTGGATGTGAGGAATGGTGACAGAAATGATATTAGTGGATGTTGGATTGTGAGTTTGCTGTCAGTGAATCTCCATTTTCAGTTTCTAGTAAAGGAATAAGTTGGGCTCAAAACTTCTGTAAACAAACAAAACATTACGACAATCCTGCCCGATGTCCTCACTTCCTGTTACTTCTACTTCCTCTCACCACCACGGGGGGATGAGGGTTGTTTCTCACGGACTTGTTTGTCTATTTACTTGTTTACTATTTACTATAGGGTTGCTATGAGTAACAGTTTTGTTTTTTGGTTTTTTTTTTCTGGATTTACTATTTACAAAACCAAACCCGACGCTGTCGAGTCAATTCCTACTCTTGGCAACCCACGTGTTACAGAGTGGAATTGCCCATAAGATTTTCTTGGCTGCAATCTTTAGGAAAGCAGATTGCCAGGCCCTTCTTCCATGGTGCCACTGGGTACTGGGTGGTTTCCAACTGCCAACCGTTAAGCTAGTAGTATAGTGCAAACCATTTGTGCCATGTAGGGACCTTAGAGACATTTATTAAAGGCCAGCGCCTAATTGTGAGTGGCTCAACTATTTTAGAAGAAAATATTTAGAAAAAATCTAGACACTAAAACACCTTGAAATTAACACACATTGATACTTACACTGATTTGGTTTTTAATCCTACTACGTAGACTCATACATATATTTGAGCTTCACTGTCCTTTTTCCCTGTAGATAGTATAGTGCAGTGTTTAAGATCATGCTTTGAAATCAGACTCTCTGAATTTAAATCATAGCTCCACTACTACTTACTGGCCATGTAATAACATGGGCAAGTTATTTAAACTTCAGCTTTTTGAGCTTCAGTTATTGCATCTCTAAGGTGGGGATAATAACATACTCTATATCTTATTTTAAGGAATAAATGAGTTAATCCATAAAAAATATTTAAACAATGCTAGGCACATAAAGGAGCCCTGGTGGCCCAACGGTTAAGAGTTCGGCTGCTAACCAGAGTCAGCAGTTCGAATCCACCAGCCGCTCCTTGGAAACCCTATGGTGCAGTTCTACTCTGTCCTATAGGATTGCTATGAGGTGGAATCGACTCGATGGCAACGTGTTTCGGGTTTTTTTAGGCGTATAAAAGAAGCCATTGGTGGTTCAGTGGTAGAATTCTTTCCTTCGATGTGGGAGACTCAGGTATGATTCCTGGCTGATGCAGCTCATGCATAGATGCCACCCATCTGTCAGTGGAGGCTTGCATGTTGTTATGCTGAATGGGTTCCAGTGGGGCTTCCAGACTAAGAAAAACTAGAAAGGCCTAGCAATCTAATTCTAAGACTCAGCCATTGAAAGCCCTATGGATCACAAGGACCCGATCTGCAACGAAGCACAGGGATGGTGCAGGACTGGGCTGCGTTTCTTCCATTGTGCGTGAGTTGCCATGAGTTGAGGGCCAACCCAAAGGCAGCTAACAACAACAGCAACAGGCAAATGAAGTCTCTCAAGGAGAGAAAAATCACAACATTGTATTTAAGGATTCCTGTACTGATACGTAATTATCTTTATTTTCTTCTAGAAAAATAAAGGTAACGTTTCCACATTGCTACAATTAACGGTCAAGTCTCAGTCCTCATCTTACTGGATTTAACAGCACTGGGAAACTGTCTTCTTCACTGGGCTTCCGTCTCACCACGCTCCCCTGGCTTCTGCCTCTAGTCCTTTGCTGATGCTGCCTCTTCTCAGGATGTCTCAGCAGTGGAGCGCCCCCAGAGTCAGTCCTCTGACCCCTTCTCTTCCCTCCCTCTGTGATTTCATCCAGATCATGACTTACAAACTGTCTCTTCAACTATGTTTCCTAAATTTAAATCTCCCAGACAGAATATCCTCTAAATTTAAGATTCACCTATCCAAGTATCTACTGAAAAATCACTACTTGGATAGCTAATAAATAACACAAAGATAGCATTTCCCAATCTGAAATTTTGATCACTCCCCAAACCTGTTCTAGCCAGAGTCTTCCCCATCTTATTTATAGCAACTACATCCCTCCAGGTGCTTAGCACAAAAGTCTTCAAGACATTCTGGATTTCTTAAAAAAAAAAAAAATTATATATCTAATCTGCCAGCAAATTTTGTTGCTTCTACCTTCAAAATATACCCAAAATCTGACCACTTCTTACCGTTGGCTCTGTAATCATTCTGATCCAGGCCATCCTCATCTCTTGCTTAGATCATTGCAATCGTCTCCAAATAGGTCTCTGTCTGCATTTCTCCTCTCCACAACAGTTGATTCTCAACTCAGTAGCCAGGTTGGTCCTTTTACAGTGCAATTTAGATCATGTCACTCCTCTGCTCACAACTCACTAATGCCTGTCCTTTCCACTCAGAATAAAAACTCAAGCCCCTCTCCTACAGTGACGAGTCCCCGGTACTTCTCCAGTCTCCTCTTCAGTTCCTCTCATAATAAGTAATAATAATAATAATAATCACTTGCATACTTAGAGTGAATAGATTAGCCAATACCGGGAATTTATATATAATTTAGAAAAGGAGGACCAAAAATTCTACAATATTTTATACAGGTTAAAAAACTTGAGGACACTATTAAATGGGCATTTGGAATAAATGTAAGAACTTTTATTCAACTCTTTCAACAGACTTTAATTTTTAAAAGACCATACAAATCAAACCCATTGCCACTAAGTCAATTCCTATTCATAGTGATCCTATAGGACAGAGGAGAACTGCCCCACAGGGTTACCAAAAAGCGGCTGGTGGATTCAAACTGCCAGCCTTTTGGTTAATAGCTGATCTCTTAACCACTGTGCCACCAGGGCTCCAAAAAGACCATATAGGGGAGTCATAATTGATAAAAAAGTTCTTAAGAAGTAATTCAAATTTTTATTTATTTTGTTTTTCTTATGCTGACCTTGCAGAAAACAAGTTTGGTCATAGAAGAAAGCAAGAGAGAAGGAGGGAGGGAGAGGAAGGGAAGAGGAAGGAAGGAAGGGAGAAGGAAGATCTAGATCTGTTGACATAAACATGGCTGCATTCCAATAAACATAAAATTATTTCACAAAATATGTTTGCGTTTGAAGCACATAAACAGTAATTCATTCCAGGATGAATTACAATCACACAGGGGTTCTATGTACTTGTAACACTATATATGTATTTAACCAAATTTCAAAGCATTTTAAATAGCACCATATATTTCAGTACAGATACCTACTGACACACTACAATATTTTCTTCTAACACATTACAGTAGTTTTTTACCTAAGGAATTCTTATTATGATTGTCATAGTAACTAATGCATTCAGAAATACATTATAAACAAAGAACTCAAGTACAGTTTGCCAATGAACACAATTTATAAATAATTTTTATTCAGAACCCCATATAGACAGGTCATTCATATTTAGATTTCATAACCACTGATAGAGTAGCTTCCTTTGTGTTTGAGTTGGAGAGCAATTCTGTCCAACTACCATACCTGAGAGTTATTAATCTCACATTTCAACATTATTAAAATGATTTTATTACCCATGATGGAATGTGTTAATGAAAAATAACTAGTTGTCCCAGGCAAATATTATCTAAAGAACAATAGGGCAATGAAGTCCATGCGACCAAAAATGCAGTCCATTTGTCATTTTATTTAAGAATCGAATAATGCTGGGCACATATATTCTAAATAACTCTTGGTTCATTTGTGGGACAGAAGAGGAAGCACTAAGGAAAGATACTAATATTTTAGTATTATTTATCTTTTGATGTTCAAAAATGTCTTGCAATGCCTAAAACATCTGGAAAGATAGGAAAATATTTTCCATTTATGGAAAATATGAGAAATAAAGCTAAACTTAGAAAAAGTCATATTTTCTGATGAAATATACTAGGGAATTAGTTCAGTCCACAGGACAAATTGATCACATAAATCTCCAGCAAAATATATTAATAGCTACAGTAAAATCCAATAAAACAAAATTAGCATCCTTATGCCTCAGGGCACATTCGACTTCCCTTACAGATCCAAGTTCCAGACACCATTTCCATGCCCTCTTTGCCAAGAAATGGTTTGCTTTAAACACTCGTTTTTTTCTCCATAAGGACTCTTGCTAACTTCGAAAACTTTGTCTTAGCAATGTACAAAGCCTATTTTGAACTACCATTTGGACAAATAACTAGAGAAAAATTTTCTTTTACTTGACTTCCTGTCTATCAATAACAGTCTAAAATCAAAATACAACAAAAAACTGAAACAAAAATAATCTTTTTATTCTGACAGTACTGTTCCCATTTGTACATCCATTAAATGAAATAATAGAATGACAATATTTTGCAGACTGTAAAGTAATAAAACATAAAGCAGTATTATTATCATTTTATTTATAAGAAAACACCTCAGACAAGAACTTTGTAATGCATAATTGGCCATCACAAGTAACTCCCCTAAAATAAAAGTTTTGATTAAGAGAACTTTGATTTTATTTTCAGAATGCACTTTCTCTGATATTAAACCACCTAATCTGCTTCCAAAGAACGTAAATTTATTTTGTTAAGCAAATATTATAGTTCTTTAACACAATATTGTTATTAATTTATTATTCAAATGCTAATTTAGGTTGTTAAACAACTAATCTTCAGACTACTGTGTGTGACTGATTCTCATTTTCCTTCTAAAATAAGAACAGAATCCATGCCTTCTCACAACAATGAAGTAGGGATATATCAATTCTTAAGATGCATACCAGTGAAGTCCATATACATTCCTCAGAAGCCAATCACATTCAATAAGGTAGGCCAAAATACTTTCATTTTTCCAGTTATGTGAAGACAAGCTAATGTTTAATGATGTAGTAGAAAGTAAGCTAACCAGTTTGGTCTACCCAGAAGTATAACCACGTGCAGCAAAAGAACTTATTTTAGTCACTGTGTCTTCTTGTAGACATACTGAGCTTAAGGTCTTGTTTTCTGAATGAGTGGCTGGCTGGCCCAGGGTGAGGAAATTTCCCTGTGGTTATCAGTGCAAATCCATGTCATTCATTACATTGAAAGAGATACATACTTAGACAGCAAACAGTAACTTGGAAAGAGGGCTTTAGGCAGAAGAGTAAGCTATTGCGGTTTTCTTGGGTCTCACTCTTTTGGACTTGGACATCAAGGAGTCCAGGTAAATTGAGACTATTTCTTAGTTGTGAATGAAATATTTTACCACATGAAGACAAGTACTACAGTGGAAATACTCTCTGTCTAGAACCTCATGGAGAAGTTGAGTAAACCATGTGGTTTAAGCTCACTTTTCTAGCTGCATTTTATTTATATATATTTTGTTTGTTTGTTTTCTTCAAATTTTTAATAAATCATTAAAATATTTTAATTCAGCCTATACTTTGCTATAAGGAATTAAGACACATGTCTCTTTCCTGCCATACCTTTTAGGCCAGGGTGTTAAATAGGAAAAAGTAACTTTCCTGAAATCAGGATGATGACAGCAGTACTAATATTCAGTGGAAATAGGAGACAAGACTTTTTTTTAAGTGAAAGTTTACAATTCAAGTTAGTTTCTCATACAAAAATTTATACACACATTGTTATGTAACCCTAGTTGCTCTCTCTATGCTGTGACAGCAGCTCCTCCTTTCTACTCCGGATTTCCCGTGTCCATTCAACAAGCTCCTGACCCTCTCTGCCTTCTCCTCTCACCTACAGGCAGCAGCTGCATATTTAGTCTCATGTATCTACTTGAGCTAAGAAGCACACTCTTCACAAATATCATTGTATGTCCCATGTCTGAAGAGTTGGCCTCAGGAATGATTTTAGTTTTGACCTAACAAAGAGTCCAGGGGCCATGTCTTCTGGAGTCCCTCCAGTCTGTCAAACAATTAAGTCTGGTCTTTTTCCTAGAATTTGAGTTCTGCACCCCACTTTTCTCCTGCTCCGTCAGGGACTCTCTGTTCTGTTCCCTGTCAGGGCGATCACTGGTGGTAGCCGGGCACCATCTAGTTCTTCTGGTCTCAGGCTGATGGAGTCTCTGGTTTATGTGGTCCTTTCTGTCTCTTAGGCTAATATTTTCCTTGTGTCTTTGGTGTTCTTCATTCTCCTTTACTCCAGGTGGGCTGGGACCAATTGATGCATCTTAGATGGCCACTCACTAGATTTTAAGACCCCAGTTGGCACTCACCGAAGTAGGATGCAGAACATTTGCTTAATAAACTTTTGTTAGGCCAGTTAACCTGGATGTCCCCTGAAAGCATGGTCCACAGACCCCCTGCCCCTGCTACTCTGTCTCTCGAAGTGTTTGGTTGTATTCGGGAAACTTTTTAGCTTTTGGTTTAGTCCAGTTGTGCTGACTTTCCCTCTAGTGTGTGTTGTCCTACCCTTCACCTAAGATAATTCTTACCTACTATCTAGTTAGGGAATACCCTTTCTCTCCCTCCCCACCCTAGTATTCATCAAAGAATGTTTTCTTCTGTGTTTAAACCTTTTCTTGAGTTCTTATAACAGTGGTCTTATACAATATTTGTCTTTTTGCGACTGACTAAATTCACTCAGCATAATGCCTTCCAGATTCCTCCATGTTATGTTTCATGGATTCATCGTTGTTCTTTATCACTGCATAGTATTCCATGGTGTGAATATACCATGATTTGTTTATCCATTCTTTTGCTGATGGGCACCTAAGTTGTTTCCATCTTTTTGCTATTGTGAACAGTGCTGCAATGAACATGGGTGTGCATAAATCTTTTTGTATGATGGCTCTTATTTCTCTAGGATAAATTCCAAGGAGTGATATTGCTGGATCATATTGTACTTCTATTTCTAGCTTTTCAAGGAAGCGCCAAATCAATTTCCAAAGTGGTTGTACAATTTTACATTCCCACCAACAGTGTATAAGTGTTCCAGTCTCTCCACAACCTCTCCAACATTAATTATTTTGTGTTTTTTGGATTAATTCTAGCCTTGTTGGGGTGAGATGGTATCTCATTGTAGTTTTGATTTGCATTTCTCTAATGGCTAATGATTGTGAGCATTTCCTCATGTGTCTATTAGCCACCTGAATGTCTTCTTTGGTGAAGTATCTGTTCATATCCTTTGCCTATTTTTTAATTGAGCTATTTGTATTTTTGTGTTGAGATTTTGCAGTATCTTATAGATTTTAGAGATTAGATGCTGATCAGATTTGTCGTAGCCAAAAATTTTTTATCAGTCTGTAGGTTGTCTTTTTACTCTTTTAATGAAGTCTTTTGATGAGCGTAAGTGTTTGATATTTAGGAGCTCCCAGTTATTTAGTTTCTCCTCTGCTGTTTGCACATCACTAGTAATGTTTTGTATTCTGTTTATGTCATGTATTAGGGTTCCTAGCATTGTCCCTATTTTTTATTCCATAATCTTTATCGTTTTCGATTTTATATTTAGGTCTTTGATCCATTTTGAGTTAGTTTTTGTGCACAGTGTGAGGTATGGGTCTTGTTTCAGTTTTTTTGCAGATGGATATCCAGTTATGCCAGCACCATTTGTTAAAGAGACTGTCTGTTCCCCAATTAATGGACTTTGGGCCTTTGTCAAATATCAACTGCTCACAGGTGGATGAATTTATATCTGGATTCTCAATTCTGTTCCATTGGCCTATGTATCTGTTGTTTTACCAGTACCAGGCTGTTTTGAGTACCGTGGTTGTATAATAGTTTCTAAAATCAAGTAGTGTGAGGCCTCCCACTTTGCTCTTCTTCTTGAGTAATGCTTTACTTATCTGGGGCCTTTTCCCTTTCCATATGAAGTTGGTGATTTGTTTCTCCATCTCATTAAAAAATGTCATTTGAATATGGATCGGGATTGCAATGCATCTGTAGATTGCTTTGGGTAGAATTGACATTTTCACAATATTGAGTCTTCCTATCCATGAGCAAGGTATGTTTTTCCACTTATGCAGGACTCTTTTGGTTTCTTGCAGTAGTGTCTTGTAGTTTTCATTGTATAG
>NW_004444179.1:2246818-2263302 GCF_000243295.1 Trichechus manatus latirostris
TCATTGTATAGGTCTTTTATGTCTCTGGTTAGATTTATTCCTAAGTGTTTTATCTTCTTGGGGGCTATTGTAAATGGTATTGATTGGTTATTTCCTCTTGGAAGTTCTTTTTGTTGCTGTAGAGGAATCCAACTGATTTTTTATATTTATCTTGTATCCTGACACTTTGCTGAAATCTTCTATTAGTTCCAGTAGTTTTCCTGAGGATTCTTAGTGATTTTATGTGTATAAGATCATATCATCTGCAAATAGAGATGCTTTTACTTCTTCCTTACCAGTTTGGATGCGCTTTATTTCTTTTTCTAGCCTAATTGCTCTGGCTAGGACCTCCAGCACAACGCTGAATAAGAGTGGTGATAAAGGACATCCTTCTCTATTTCCTGTTCTCAAGGGGAATGCTTTCAGACTCTCTCCATTTAGGATGATGTTGGCTGTTGGCTTTGTATAAATGCCCTGAATTATGTTGAAGAATTTCCCTTCTATTCCTATTTTGCTGAAAGTTTTTATCATGAATGGGTGTTGAACTTTGTCAAATGCCTTTTCTGCATAATTGATAAGATCATGTGGTTCTTGTCTTTTGTTTTATTAATGTGATGGATTACATTGATTGCTTTTCTAATGTTGAACCATCCCTAAATACCTGGTATAAATCCCACCTTGACCATGATGAATTATTTTTTTTGATAAGTTGTTGAATTCTATTGGCTAGAATTTTGTTGAGGATTTTTGTGCTTATGGTCATGAGGGATATTGGTCTGTAATTTTCTTTTTTTGTGGTGTCTTTACCTGGTTTTGGTATCAGGGTTATGCTGGCTTCATAGAATGGGTTTGGGAGTATTCCATCCTTTTCTATGCTCTGAAATACCTTTAGTAGTAGTGGTGTTAATTCTTCTCTTAAAGTTTGGTAGAATTCTCCAGTGAAATCGTCAGGGCTAGGTTTTTTTTTTTTTTGTCGGGAGTTTTTTAATTACCTTTTCAATATCTTCTTTTGTTACAGGTTTATTTAGCTGTTCTACCTGTTTTAGTTTAGGTAGGTAGTGAGTTTCTAGAAAGTTGTCCATTTCCTCTAAGTTTTCAAATTTGTTGGACTACAGTTTTTCTTAGTATTCTTTTATGATTCTTTTAATCTCAGTTGTGTCTGTTGTGATATCGCCAACCTCATTTCTTATTCAGGTTATTTGCTTCCTTTCATGTTTTTCTTTTGTCACCAGTGGTTTATTGATATTGTTGATCTTTTCAAAGAATCAGCTTTTGGTCTTGTTAACTCTTTCAACTATTTCTCTATTTCATTTAATTCTGCTCTAATTCTTATTATTTCCTGTCTTCTGGCATCTGAGGGCTCCTTTTGCCGCTCTTCTTCTATTTGTTCCAGTTGTTGGGTTAATGTTTTGATTTTGGCCCTTTCTTCTTTTTGTATGTATGCATTTATTGCTATAAACAGACCTCTGAGCACCACTTTTGCTGTGTCCCAAAGGTTCTGGTAGGATGTGTTTTCATTCTCATTTGATTCTGTGAATTTTTTTATTCCATCCTTAATTTCTTCTATTACCCAGTAGATTTTGAGCAAGGTGTTGTTCAGCTTCCATGTGTTTGATTTTTTTTTCCTTGCTTTTTCTGTTATTGATTTCTACTTTTATGGCTTTATGGTCAGAAAAGATGCTTTGTAATATTTTGATGCTTTAGATTCTGTTAAGGCTTGCTTTATGGCCTAATATGTGGTCTATTCTGGAGAATGTTCCATGTGCACTAGAAAAGAAAGTATACTTGGCTGCTGTTGGTGGAGTGTTCTGTATATGTCTATGAGATCAAGTTGGTTGATTGTAGCATTTAGACCTTCTGTGTCTTTACTGAGCTTCTTTCTAGATGTTCTGTCCTTCACGGAAAGTGGTGTGTTGAAGTGTCCTACGACTATTGTGGAGCTGTCTCTCTCTCTTTTCAATGCTGTTAGAGTTTGTTTTATGTATTTTGGAGCCCTGTCGTTGGGTGTGTAAATGTATATTATAGTTATGTCCTATTGGTATATTGACCCTTTAATCATTATATAGTGTCCTTCCTTACCCTTTGTGGTGGATTTTACTTTAATGTCTATTTTGTCAGAGATTAATATTGCTACTCCTGCTCTTTTTTGATTGTTGTTTGCTTGATATATTTTCTCCATCCTTTGAGTTTTAGTTTGTTTGTATCTTTAAGTTTAAGGTGTGTCTCTTTAGGCAGCATATAGACAGATCATGTTTTTTTATCCTTTCTGCCACTCTGAGGAGACAAGACGCTTGCTGACCCATCAAGAAATATTTCTGTTATTGCCAAACTTAGGAAATCAGCAGAACATGCTATTAAAACACCAGTGGATTTTCATTCAGATAAAAAGATGAATGTTTTAGTGTTTTTATTTTGTTTTTTGGGGGATGGTGGGGAGCTGTTGTTGTTTTGTTTTGAAGCAGATATTTTCATGACATCTTTGCGGCTAGATGTAAACTTAATAAGGAATAAAAAACGAAACCTGTTGCCGTCGAGTCGATTCCTACTCATAGAGACCCTATAGGATAGAGTAGAACTGCCCCCAAAGAATTTCCAAGGAGCAGCTGGTGGATTCAGACTGCCAACCTTTTGGTTGGCAGCCAAGCTCTTAACCACTGTGCCACCAGGAATCCTAATAAGGCATAGAACTTGATTAAAATTTTTTCAATATGTTAGGATCAGTCTTTCATGGACTAACGTGTAATCTGGACCAGCTCGAGACAAATATTTACAGATTTAGGACAACATCCAATCCATGGGAAGAATTCTATTAGCTCCACTCTTAAAAATATATTCAGAATCCAACCACTTCCCAATAGCTCCATTGCTACCAGACTGTTCATCCATGACAAAGGTCTTCTAAATTGTCTGCTTGCTCACTACTCTTGCCCACGATAGGTTTTTTTTTTTTTCCCCAGCATAGCAGGCAGACTGCTGTAGAATGGAAGCCAAGTCAGTCATTCTTTTGGTGAAAACCCTGAAATTCCTCTACATGTCAGTCATGCCAAATTCCCACCACAGCCACGTGCTGTGTGATCTGCACTCTCAGGAGGGTATCTGACTCTGCTCTTACTACTCACCCTCTTGGTTCCTCTCTTCACTCAGAAGACCTCCTCACTCTGCTTCAAATATATCAAATGTTTTTCCATGCGAGGGACTTTTGTACTAACTGCTCCTTCTGACCCCCAAAAATCTTCTCTTATCCCAGGTATCTCTAAGGCTAATTTTCTCCTTCCAGTATTTAACTAAATGCCACTTCTCAGTAGGACTTACCCTGGACAACCTATTTAAACAGAAACTCTCCCTGTCTACAGTCACCTTGGGGGACTGAGTTACTGGGCTTGAAAGCTAGAGACCTAGTTTTGGGGGACATCTAGGTCAACTGGTATAACATAGTTCATAAACACAATGTTCTACACCCTACTTTGGTGAATAATGTCTCGGGCCATCTAAGATACAACTATTGATCTCTTTCATCCAGGGCAAAGGAGAGTGAAGAAAACCAAAGACTCAAGGAAGCAATTAGTCTAAAGGATTAATGGGTCACAGGAACCACAACGTCCACTAGCCTGAGACCAGAAGAACTAGATGGTGCCAGGCTACCACTACCAACTGCTCTGACCAGAATCACAATAGGTCCCGGTTAGAGTGGGGAAAAAAAATGTAGAACAAAATTCAAATTCATAAAATAGACCAGATTTCCTGGTCTGAGAGAGACTATAGGAACCCCAAGACTATGGCCCCTAGACAACCTTCTAAAATGGAACTGAAGCCATTCCCAGAGATCATCTTTCAGCCAAATAATAGACAGGTCTATAAAATAAACAGTAACTAACTGTGAGGAAAGTGGTCCTTAGAATAGTTACCTGTATGAGACCAAAAGGGCAAAATCTGTCCAAAAGCAATGATGAGAAAGCAGAAAGGGGTAGAAAAACCAGAGAAATAGAAATGGGGAACTCAGTGTGGTAATGGAGAGTGCTGACACATTGCAGAGATGCAATCAATGTCATGGAACAATTTGTGTATAAACTATTGAATGGAAAACTAATTTGTTCTGCAAACCTTCACTGAAAGCACAATAAAAAAAATTAAAAAATAAATTGTTGTTAATGAATTTAAGGAAGCAACAAAAAAAGAGGATCTAGAGACACCACCCTCAATACTGACAATGGATTCCACAATTACTACAAAGAAAAGGGTTTTATTTTTTTCATTCATTTATTTAATCTATATTTATTGAGCCTAACTATGAACCAGATAGAGCTCTAGGTGCTATGGATATGGTGAGCAAAATATTTACATAGCCTCTGACTCTATAAGCTTATGTACTAATGGGAGAAATAAAAATGACAGAATCACCAAAGTAAACCTCATTTGTTATAATGCAACTAAGAAGAGGCACATGGTGTTATAAGAATATATTATTAGGGAGATCTGACCAGGGCAGAGATGCCAGGTAGGCTTTCTTATGGAATTAAGAACTGATTTGAAATCTGAAGCACAAATATAAGTTATTTAGATGAAGAGAGGAGGAAAAACATTTCCTAAAAATGGAAGAGCATGTGCAAAGATCCTGTGGTGAAAGAGAACAGAGAACTTACAAGGCACTGAATTGATGCAAATGCAGCGAGAAAGCAAAAAACTAGAGAGACTACAGCAAAAGATGAGAGTGAGCAGGTGAATTGTGCTCCTGCCATCATGCAATTTGAAATCTCTTAGGAGAAATGGGAAGTTA
Source organism: Trichechus manatus latirostris (assembly GCF_000243295.1). Classification (NCBI taxonomy): domain Eukaryota; kingdom Metazoa; phylum Chordata; class Mammalia; order Sirenia; family Trichechidae; genus Trichechus; species Trichechus manatus. The sequence goes on from NW_004444179.1 coordinate 2,251,572, forward strand.
TTGAAAGATTTAAGTTTCAGTGAGCATGTGTGCACACACATATATGTGGGGGAACACTGGACTAGTCATTGAGAAGATCCAATTTGTTTTCACAATACTACTGGAACCACTGGAATTCCACAGGCAAAAGGGTGAAGTTGGATCTCTTCCTCATGTTGTTGTTTTAGGTGCTGTCTAGCAGGTTCTGACTCACAGGACCTTACGTGCAACAGAAGGAAACACTGTCTGGTCCTGTACCAACCTCGCAATCATTGTTATGCTTGAGTCTGTTGTTACAGCCGCTGCGTCAATCCATCTCCTTGAGAGTCTTCCTCTTTTTCACTTACCCTCTACTTTATCAGGCATGATGCCTTTCTCCAGAGGCTGGTCCCTGCTGATAACACGTCCAAAATACATAAGACAAAGTATCGCAATCCTCACTTCCAAGGAGCATTTTGGCTGTACTTCTTCCAAGACAAATGTGTTCATTCTTCTGGCAGTCCACAGTACATTCGCTATTCTTCACTAACACCATAATTCAAATGCATCAATTCTTCTTTGGTCTTCCTTATTCATTGTTTAGCTTTCACATGAATATGAGGTGATTGAAAATACCATGACGTGGGTCAGGCACACCTTAGTCCTCAAAGTGACATCTTTGCTTTTTAGCCCTTTAAAGAGATCTTCTGCAGCAGGTTTGCCCAATGCATTACCTCGTTTTATTTCTTGACTGCTGCTACCACGAGTGTTGACTGTGGCTCCAATAAAATGAATATTTTCTCCATTTATCATGATGTTCCTTACTGGTCCACTTGTGAGGATTTATGTTGTCTTTATGTTGAAGTATTATCCACACTAAAGGCTGTGGTCTTTTATCTTCATCAGTAAGTGCTTCAAGTCTGCTTCACTTTCAGCACAAGGGATGCCATGTTCTTCTTCATAAAGTACAGCTTCTCAGATAATTTGCTCAGCATACAGATTGAATAAGTATAGTGAAATGATACAACCCTGAAACACACCTTTCCTGATTTTAAACCATGCAGTATCCCCTTGGTCTATGTACAGTATTCCCTTGGTCCATGTACAGGTTCAGCATGAGCAAATTAAATGTTCTGGGTTTCCCATTCCTCACAATGTTATCCATAATTTGTTATCATCCACACAGTCAAATGCCTTTGCATAGTCAATAAAACACAGGTAAACATCTTCCTGGTATTCTCTGCTTTTAGCCAAGATTCACCTGACATCAGCAATGATATCCTTTGTTCCATGTCCTCTTCTGAATCCAGCTTGAATTTCTGGCAGTTACTTGTTAATGCACAGCTACAACCATTTTTGAATTATCTTCAGCAAAACTTTACTTGCATGTGATATTAATGATATTGTTCGATAATTTCCACATTCTTTTCCACCTTTCTTTGGAAAGGCACAAACATGGATTTATTCCAGTCAGTTGGATAACTAGCTGTCTTCCAAATTTCTTGGCATAGATGGGTGGGTGCTTCCAGTTTTGAATCCATTTGTTGAAATGTCTCAACTGGTATTCTATCAATTCGTGGAGCCTTGTTTTTTGCCGACGCCTTCAGTGCAGCTTGGACTTCTTTCAATACCATTGGTTCTAGATCATATGCTACATCCTGAAAGGGTTGATCATAGATGAATTAATTTTGGTACAATGACTGTGTATTCCTTCCATCTTCCCTTGATGCTACCTCCGTAGCTTAATATCTTTGCCCATAGAATCCTTCAGTATTGCAACTTGAGGCTTGAATTTTTTCTTCATTTCTTTCAGCTGGAGAAATGCCGAGTGTGTCCTTCCCTTTTGGTTTGCTAACACCAGGTCTTTGGATATTTCATTATAATACTTTACTTTGATTTTCAAAGATGTCCTTTGAAATCTTCTGTTCAGCTCTTTTACTTCATCATTTCTTCGATTAGCTTTAGCTAATAGAAGAGCAAGTTTCAGAATCACTTCTGACATCCATTTGATCTTTTCCTTCTTTCTTGTCTTTTTAATGACCTTCTCCGTTCTTCGTGGATGATGACTTTGATGTTATCCCACGACTCATCTGATCTTCGGTCATTAGTGTTCAATGTGTTAAATCTATTCTTGAGACGGTCTCTAAATTTAGGTAGGATATGCTCTGGCTCTCGTGGGCTCGTTTTAATTTTCTTCAGCTTCAACTCGAACTTGCATCTGAGCAATTGATGGTCTTTTCTGCAGCGGCCCCTGGCCTTGTTCTGAAAGATGATATTGAGGTTTTCCGTGATCTCTTTCCACCGATGTAGTCGATTTGATTCCTGTGTATTTCATCTGGTGAGGTCCACATGTATAGTTGCCATTTATGTTGTTGAAGAAAGATATTTCCAAAGAATAAGTCATTGGTCTTGCAGAATTCTATCATGCGATCTCTGGCATCGTTTCTATCACCAAGACCATTTTTTCCAACTGCTGATCCTTCCTTATTTCCAGCCTTCGCATTCCGATCACCAGTAATTATCAATGCAACTTGATTGCACGTTTGATCAATTTCAGACTGCAGAAGTTCGTAATAATCTTCAATTTCTTCATCTTTAGCATTAAATGGTTGGTGGATAAATTTGAATAATAGTCATATTAATTGGCCCTTCTTGTAGGCATATGGATGTTATCCTATCTCCGACAGTGCCGTACTTCAGGATAGATCTTGAAATGTTCCTTTTGACAATGAATGTGATGATGTTCCTCTTCAATTTGTCATTCTGGGCATAGCTGACTCTACGATTGTCCCATTCAGAATGACCAATACCAGTCCATTTCAGCTCACTAATGCCTAGGACACTGATCTTTATGCATTCCATTTCATTTTTGACAGCTTTCAATTTTCCTAGATTCATACTTCATACATTCCATGTTTTGATTATTAAAGGATGTTTGCAGCTATTTCTTCTCATTTTGAGTCATGCTACATCAGCAAATGAAGGTCCTGAAAGCTTGACTCTACCCATGTCATCAAAGTCAACTCTACTTGAGGAGGCAGCTCTTCTCTAGTCATATTTTGAGTGACTTTCAACCTGAGAAGATCATCTTCAGGCACTATATCAGACAATGTTCCACTGCTATTCAGCAGGTTTTCACTGGGCAATTTTTTTTTTTTTTTTTTTTGAAGAAGTAGATTGCAGGTCCTTCTTCCTAGTCTGTTTTATTCTGGAAGCTCTGCTGAAACCTGTCCACTATGTGTGACCCTGCTGGTATTTGAAGTACTGGTGGCATAGCTTACAGCATCACAGCACCACACAAGCAAACACAGTATGACAAACTGGCAGATGGTTGGTGGCCTTCCTCATAGTATACACAAAAATTAACCCAACATAGTCTACAGATCTAAAACGAAGAGCTAAACCTCTTAGGGGAAAATACAGAAGTAAATTTTTTATGATCTTATCTTAGGCAAAGACTTCTTTGATATAACACCAAAAGTACAAATGACAAAGAAGAAATACATAAATTGAACTTTGTCTTAGTTACCTAGTGCTGCTATAACAGAAATATAAGTGGGTGGATTTAGCAAACAGAAATGTATTTTATCACAGTCTAGTAGGCTAGAAGTCCATATTCAGGGTGTCACCTCCAGGAGAAGGCTTTCTCTCTCTGTTGACTCTGGAGGAAGGTCCTTCTCATCAATCTTCCCCTGGACTAGAAGCTTCTCCATGCAGGAACCCTGGGTCGGAAGGACATGCTCTGCTCCTGGCGCTGCTTTCTTGGTGGTATGAGGTCCCCTTGTCTCTCTGCTGGCTTCTCTCTTCTATATTTCAAAAGAGATTGGCTCAAGACACAATCCAATCCTGTAGACTGAGTCCTGCCTCATTAACATAACTGCGGCCTATCTCATCTCATTAACTTCATAGAGGTAGGATTTACGACACATAGGAAAATCACATCAGATGATAAAATGGTGGGCAACCACACAATACTGGGAATCATGGCCTAGCCAAATTGATATGCATATTTTTTGGGGACACAATTCAATCCATGACAGACTTTATCAAAGTAAATACTTTTGTGTTTCAAAGAATACTGTCAAAAAAGTAAAAAGACAATCTAAACAATGAAAGAAAATATTGGCAACTCATGTATATAGAGGACTTATATCTAGAATATGTAAGAATTTACGACTCAAAAATAAAAGACACTTTAATTTAAAAAATGAGCAAAGAATTTGGAAGATACACAAATGACCAATAAACAGAAAACAAGTCAATAGAGAAATGCAAATCAAACCCACATTAAGATACCATCACACCTACTAGAAAGGCCATAGGAATCCCTGGATGGTGTAAACAATAAAGGCACTTGGCTGTTAACCTAAAGGTTGCACATTGGAGTCCACCCAGAGGTACTTTGGAAGAAAGACTTGTCAATCTACTTTCAAAAAATCAACCATTGAAAACCCTATGGAGGAGAGTTTTATACTGACACATATGCGGTCTCCATGAGATAGAATTGAAGGGATGGCAACTCGTTGGTTAGAATCAGGGCTTCTAACCGATTTGATCTGACAGGAACCCCTGCTGACATTTTGCATTTCTAGCAAGTTTAGAAATTTGCATTTCTAAAAAGTTCCCGGGAAGTTATATATAAGAATCACCTGGAGATCTTGTTAAAATGTAGATTCTGATTCAGTATATTTGGGGTGGAAATGCAAATCCTCAGCAGGGAACTTGTTAGAAATACAAATTCTCAGCAGGGGTTTGAACCTGAACAAACCGATTCAAATCCTGGTTAGAATAGCTGTAATCAAAAAGATAACAATTGGTGAGGATGTGGAAAAATTAAAACACTCATACTTTTCTGGTGGGAATGTAAAATGGTTCATTTGCTTTGGAAATAGTTTGTAAGTTCCTCAAAAAGTTAAACATAGAGTTAACCATATGATTCAGTAATTTCACTCTTAGGTATATATACCTATGAGAATTGAAAACATATGTCTGAACAAAAACTTGTACATGAAAATTTGTAACAGTGTTATTCGTAATAGTGAATAAAAGCAAAAGTATCTTAAATGTTTATCAGCCAATGAATGGATACACAAAATGTGCTATATCCATACAATGACATATTATTTGGCATAAAAAGGAATGTATCACTGATACCTGCTACAATGTCGATGAACATTGAAAACATGCAAGGTTAAGGAAACCAGTCACAAAAGGTCACGTTTTATGATGCCATTCATGAAGTTTCCAGAATAGGTGAATCTATTAGAGACAGAAAGTTGCCTAGCACCAGGGGTGGTTGGGGAGAAAGGGAGAGTGACTGCTAGTAGGTATGCAGTTGGTTTCTTTTTGAGGTGATGAAAATGTTCTAAAATTGATTGGGGTGATGGTTGTGGTGATGGTTGTACAACTCTGTGACTATACTAAATACCACTGAATTACACACTTTAAATCATGGGATTATTGTTGGCATTGTTAGCTGCTATTGAGTCGATTCTGACTCATGTGGACCCCATGTGTGCAGAGTAGAATTGCTCCATAGGGTTTTTCAAGACTGTGACCTTTTGGAAACAGATTGCCAGGCTTGTCTTCTGAGGCACCACTGGGAGGGTTCAAACTGCCAACCTTTCAGCTAGTAGTCATGCACTTAACTGTTTGCGCCACCCGGGGACTCTAATGAGTTGAACAGTATGTGAATTATAGCAATAAGGCTACTGCATTTAAATAAATAGTTGGTAGTTAACAGTGCAGACTCTGGAGTCAGAATGCCTGGCTTTGAATCTTTGCTGTACCACGTGGTTGACACTGGGCTAGTTACTTAAACTCTCTATGATAATCATGCCAACCTTATAGTGCTGCTGTTACGCCTAAGTAAGATGGTAATTGTAAAATGCTTAGATCAAGTCTGGCAAAGAGTAAACCCTCAGGAAGTGTTAGCGGTTCCTATGACCCACCTCCAGCCCTCTCTGCAATACATAACTTCTCCAGCTTCACCTTGAGCTCATAATATGATGAGCACCATTTAAAAAATGTTCCTAATCATTTTTAAATAATATTTTGGCATTCTATATATACAAAGATATAGATAAATTACTCAGCTATGTATCAATAATAACCAAAAGAAAGGAAAAAAACACTTAAAATACCTACATATAATCCTCAAAATATGGACATATATGAAGAAAACCCCAAAACTTTACTGGAAGATAAAAAGTAAGTCTTATATAAATGGAGAGATTTAACATGTTTCCAGATGAGGAGACCAAATACTGTAATTATTTTTTAAATAGTTTATATTTTCAATATAGTTACAAGTAATTTTCTTATGATATATATTTTTAAAGCTATAAATACCTGGAATAATAAAGAGGTAATGCTAGCTAAGAAATTTTAGAAAAAGAGGAGAAATGAGGAAAGAAAGCCTTTCTGGATATTAAGATACATTACAAGGTATAAAATAATTAAAACAGGGTTATACAAAATAACCCGATACAATAATTCAGTACAGAAATAATCCAGTATAAAAGCAGATTTAACAAGGAAATTCACTGAATATAATAAACTATCATAAAATAAACCCTAGTGTTTATAAACATTAATTTCATGTTGAACCATCACAAACAAAACAGAAGGAATGTATCATTCAATAAATAATGTTGGCATTATAAACCAAAAGCAGTTTCAAGTAGGTTAAACAATAAAGATCTAAATAAATTACTTTCAAAAATTAAAAAATATAATTGATTGCTGGATTGAAAACAATTTGCTAATTACTAAATCTCCAAACATAATTAGCAAAGAAATTGCTAATAGATGTGAAAGCACAGTAATTTAAAGCTTCTCAATGCCAAAAGGGAGCCCTGATGATGAAGTGGTTACGTGTTTGGGTGCTAACCAAAAGTTTGGCAGTTCGAATCCACCAGCTGCTCCTTGGAAACCCAATAGGGCAGTTCTACTCTGTCCTGTAGAGTCACTGTGAGTCAGAATCGACTGAGGATAGTGAGTTTGGTTTTTTGGAATGTCAAAAGAACATATATGAAATTAAAAGAAAAATTGATAAATAAAAATACACCTAAGTTTTATAAACTCTAATGATTACATAAAAATATTCCATCTCTGTAGTTTTTATAGCAATTGAAGAAAAACATGCTTTACCATATGGAAGATATTTTTAAAAACATTACCCAGTGGTCTTGAACGGGTACCAAAACCCATTGCCATCAAGTCGATTCTGACTCATAGTGACCCTATAGGACAGAGTAGAACTGTGCCATAGGACTTCCAAGGCTGTAATCTTTATGGAAGCAGACTGCCACATCTTTATCCAGAAGAGTGGCTGGTGGATTCCAACGGCCGACCTTTCAGTCAGCAGCCTAACGCTTTAACCACTGTGCCACCAGGGCTCCTTTTGAGTGGGTACAGGGAATATAAATAGCTTTGAGCTGTCTGGAAAGTATGCAACGTTTGTATCAAGAGATTTAAAATGGCAATTTGAGCCCTGGTGGCGCAGTGGTTAAGCCCTTGCTGCTAACCAAAAGGTCAGGCAGTTCGAACCCACCAGCCACTCTGGGAAGAAAGATGTGGCAGTCTGCTTCCATAAAGATTATAGCCTTAGAAACTCTATGGTGCAGTTCTGCTCTGTCCTATAGGGCCACTATGAGTCGGCATCCACTCAATGGCAACAGGTTTGGGGTTCTTTTTTATTCCATTGGAGAGGTTCCTAAGCAAGACAAACAAATAAAAAAATAAAAATTATTGCCATCGAGTCACTTCTGACTCATAGCAATCCTACAGGACAGAGTAGAACTGCCCCATAGGGTTATCCAAGGAGCAGCTGGTGGATTCCAGCTTTCAACCTTTTGGTTAGCACCTGAGCTCTTAACCACTGTGCCACCAGGGCTCTGAGAGATCCCCAGGTGATACTAAATGGTTTGTGCTGAAACCACCCAGCCCACCTTGGAAGAAAGGCCTGGCAATCTATTTTCATAAAAATTAACAACCAAGAAAACCATATGGAGCTCAGTTCTACTCTGTAACATATGGGGTCGCCATTAGTTGGAACTGATTCGATGGCAACTGGCTTGCTTTTTGGTTTGGTATTCCATTTGACTTCATTATTTTAACTCTGATCCCTTTCCTAAGTACAAAATCACATATTTGGACAAAAAATTATGTTTAAAAAAATGCCATCACAGCATTGTTTGTAATATAAAAAAATTCAATTAAGACAAAATATCAAAAATTTGAAAATAGTTAATATAGACAATAAAAATAGGTGTTTGAAGAGTTTTAATGGCATGAAAAACTTTTCACAATATAATATCAAGTGAGGAAAGCACTGTGTAAACTATACTTAGAGTTTGACACCATTTGGACATAGAAAAAAATATTGAAAGAAAATACATAAATGTAAATATGCTAATAATGGCTATTTTGGTGAGTATACAGTGAGTTTGATTTTTCTGACTATGTTCTCTATTGCTCAAAATAGGCAACTACACCTGCTATAATCATGTACCCCACTGCTGAACCTGGCGTCTCTGAAAGTCTATTGTGCTATTGCTTCAATCATTTTTTTCCCATTTTCTGCTAGTTTTGAAAGATTAGATAGGAACCTTAGGGGGCAGTGAGTTTATGTTAATGAGGGAGGAATAACTCAGAAAAGGACGGCGAGATGGTTGCACAACTCGAATGTAATCAATATCACTGAATTGCACCTGTAGAAACTGATGAATTGGTGTATGTTTTGCTGTGTATATTCTCAACAACAACAACAAAATAAATGAAATTTAGGGAAAAAAAGTCTCTGAAATGTAGAATTATTTTAAACTTCATTTTAAGTGACAATATTTGTCACTACCAAATTTACAATACATTTGATATTTTAGCAAATACTATCTATTATCAATATGAATGATTTTATGATTCATAAAGAACAATTTTAAAGGCTATTAGTACATTCTGTATCTTTAAAAAATGTTCAAAGTGTATATTCAAAGAAACAAATTTAAACAAAAGTCTTTTTTTTTAACTTTACACCTCTATATGTTACCAATTTGTAAAATTATTTATTGCGATATGTTCAGTAAGTTTATGAAGAAACTTGAATTATAACCAAAACTTCTGAGTTAAAAACGCATGTATTTAAATGATAGGCATATAAATGTATACAGGACAAAATCACTTTCTAAATAGCAATGATGTGGAACACAATATTAATTAAGTTGCATTTGCTTAAATTCAAATGCAAATTAACACTAAAAATTTCTTCAGATTACTGTTTCCATTTTATCTAGCAATGATCACACTGATGAACTGATCATTATTCTTCTGATGTTCGATATTACTTTTAAAAACCTAATATTACAAGAGTGAATTAGATAGAAAATTTTTTGGTTAAATCATTTAAGAAAGGTTATTATCTCTTTTGTTCTTGTATCCCTCCCTCACCACCAACCCCCCTCCCAAAAAAAAAAAAATATCCAAGTACTCTAGCCTTTGGGGAAATTCACATGCTAAAATAAACGTAATAACTTAGCTCAGATCCCTTCCTTCTCTTCAGCCACTCACATTTCCTTTGAATGTTTTCACCGTAGTGTACTAGCAAAGGAGGTCAAAAAAGCAAAAGCTGCCTATTCTAATCTAAACCTAAGTCCGCTGATTATTGGTCAAAAGTCATCATTACTCAGATTTCATCTGTAAGAATTTAGTTTTATGAGAATAAATGTCCAAGCACAGTTTTTTAAATGAAACTTGCAAATTACAGTCTTCTGAAAGATTGATTCAGCAAAATCTTCATATTCTTATATTGTCATCTATGCTATTTTACAAAGTGGCTAGCTCACTGTTTTTTGTATTGGTACAAGTTAGGTTGTTTTATCCATCTCATTTTTATTTTCAAATTTATTTCCCCTGAACAGGCCCAAACTACCATAGTATAACATTTATTATGATCTGTTTTTTAACTCTTTAATCTTGTAGCTATGCATCACTTCTTCGAAAGTCTCACATTAAAATTAATACAGGTGTATGTTTTAATTTTATAAATATATTTTCTGTCATATCATATTGGTATAGATAAATTATATTAATAAATTGATTAATGTTTATAGTGTTTCTGCCCCTTTATTTTTTTTTTTTTCTCCCCTCTCCTTCTTTCTCTTAACTCACCGTCCTCCAAATGCACACGATTGGATTTTCATTAAGTGTGCTTACTAAGTCTTCACACATTAAAATGTGCAGCTGTATCACTTACGAAATGTCAATAACCTTAGAAGGCAAACCATGCTGATTTGTTTCCACTGAAGAATGGAGAAAACCATTCCACTGGATTTATTAGCTAGAGTACTGGTAACATACAAAAACAACTAAGCTTTTGAATATGGACAAGGCTGAGGGACAGGGAAAGTGCTCCGTGTGGGAAGCAGAAGCTGCAGCTTCTAATCATGCCCCTACAACTGACCAGCTTTGTTAGCTTTGATAGGTCAGTTACCTTTCCTCAACGTCATCTGTAAAAATAGCATTTGGTCATGACTTCCAAAATTCTCTTCAACTGTAAAATCCCTAAATTGTAAATAAGCACATCATTCTAAGCTAAAGGAAAAATTACTCCTTAAATTGCTAAAGATACTGATGCATAATTTTTTAAAAAAATATTACCCTTAAAGAAAAACTGTATTCAATTTAGATGGATGTTCGGAATATTACTTGAGAATATAAGTAGGAAATCACGTACAAAGAACATAAATTACTAATTTTGAAAATTTTCTTGTAATTTTGTAATGAATTTATGCTTCTTATTTTGTCTTGGGATTCCTGGTAAAGGATAAAGGGACACATAAGAGCCTCACCCAGGCACACAGATGTAGTGTTCATGCAGCTTTGACCTCCAAATGCTGAAGTCCCAGATCTGAGACCAGCTACGGACAGAAAGGTCTTAAGCAACAAGTTATGTTAGTTAAAAATTTTCTAGAAGATGAATGGTGTCAACCACAAAACACTGTTTACCTCACTCGCTGTTAAAGTTCAAGCTGCTTCCTCCTAATCTTTCCACTTTCAGCTGTCTTTCTGATCAGCCAATTAAAACCAGAATCCTGGGCATGTAAGAGACCAGGTTGACCGCCAGATGGCGCCATCCCATAAGAAGTATTGTCTAGGAACCAAAAGACGCAAGCCCAGGAACCAAAATCACTGGACACACGTCATCGAGCGGTGACCAAGCCCATTTCAAAAGCAAAAAGGCCACTTCCGTGCCAAATCCTAGCCTGACCCCTATGTGAATATGTATGAAATTAATGAATACGTATGACCTCCCTTTTCCCGCGTACTGAAAAACTTCCTCCAGCTCTTCGTTCAACGAGCCAGTGCTTTGGGAGTGATCCCCGTCTCCTTTATTACTCGCTGTGAGTAATACACTGTGTTGTTGTTGTTAGGTGCCGTCAAGTCAGTTCTGACTCATAGCGACTCTATGAAACACAGAACGAAACACTGCCTGGCCCTGTAACATCCTCACAATCATTGTTAAGCTTGAGCCCATTGTTGCAGCCACTGTGTCAACCCATCTTATTGACGGTCTTCCTCTTTTTCCCTGAACCTATACTTTACCAAGGATGATGTCCTTCTCCAGGGACTGATCCCTCCTGACAACATGTCCAAAGTATGTAAATTATCGCCATCCTTACTTCTAAGGAGCATTCTGGTTGTACTTCTTCCAAGACAGATTTGTTCGTTCTTTTGGCAGTCCATGGTATATTCAATATTCTTCACCAACACCACA
>NW_004444179.1:2263498-2268267 GCF_000243295.1 Trichechus manatus latirostris
TGAAGGCGGTGGTCTGTGGTCTTTGATCTTCACCAGTAAGTGCTTCAAGTCCTCTTCACTTTCAGCAAGCAAGGTTGTGTCATCTGCATATCTCAGGTTGTTAATGAGTCTTCCTCCAATCCTGATGCACCTTTCTTCTTCATATAGTCCAGCTTCTCAGATTATTTGCTCAGCATACAGACTGAATAGGTATGGTGAAAGAATGTAACCCTAACGTACACCTTTCCTGACTTTAAACCACGCAGTATCCCCTTGTTCTGTCGTAACAACTGCCTCTTGATCTGTGTACAGGTTCCTCATGAGCACAATTAAGTGTTCTGGAATTCCCATTCTTCGAAATGTTATCCAAATTTGTTATGATCCACGCAATCGAGTGCCTTTGCATAGTTAATAAAACACAGGTAAACATCTTTCTGGTATCGTCTGCTTTCAGCCAGGATCCATCTGACATCAGCAATGATATCCCTGGTTCCATGTTCTCTTCTGAATCCAGTCTCAATTTCTGGCAGTTCCCTGTCGATATACTGCTGCAGCTGCTTTTGAATGATCTTTAGCAAAATTTTACTTGTGTGTGATATTAATGATACTGTTTGATAATTTCCACATTCGGTTGAATCACCTTTCTTGGTAAAAGGCATAAATATGGATCTCTTCCAGTTGGTTGGCCAGGTAGCTGTCTTCTAAACTACTTGGCATAGAAGAGTGAGCACTTCCAGCGATGCATCCGTTTGTTGAAACATCTCAGTTGATATTCTATCAATTCCTGGAGCCTTGTTTTTCACCAAAGTCTTCAGTGCAGCTTGGACTTCTTCCTTCAGTACCATCAGTTGCCGATCATATGCTAACTCTTGAAATGGCTGAACGTCAACCAATTCTTTTTGGTATAATGACTGTGTATTCCTTCCATCTTCTTTTGATGCTTCCTGCATTGTTTAATATTTTCCCCATAGAATCCTTCACTTTTGCAACTCGAGGCTTGAATTTTTTCTTCACTTCTTTCATCTTGAGAAGGCCAAGTGTGTTCTTCATTTTTGGTTTTCTATCTCCAGTTCTTTGCACACGTCATTGTAATACTTTACTTTGTCTTCTAGAGCTGCCCTTTGAAATCTTCTGTTCAGTTCTTTTACTTCATTATTTCTTCCTTTTGCTTTAGCTACGTGACTTTCTAGAGCAAGTTTCAGAGTCTCTTCTGACATCCATTTTGGTCTTTTCTTTCTTTCCTGTCTTTTTAATGACCTCTTGCTTTCTTCATGTTTGATGTCCTTGATGTCATTCTACAACCTCTCTGGTCATTAGTGTTCAAAGTGTCAAATCTATTCTTGAGATGGTCTCTAAACTCAGGCGGGATATACTTAAGATCGTACTTTGGCTCTTGTGGACTTGTTCTATTTTCTTGAGCTTCAACTTAAACTTGCATATGAGCAATTGATAGTCTGTTCCACAGTCAGCCCCTGGCCTTGTTCTGACTGATGATATTGAGCTTCTCCATAGTCTCTTTCCACAGATGTAGTCAATTTGATTCCTGTGTATTCCATCTGGTGAGGTCCATGTCTATAGTTGTCGTTCATGCTGGTGAAAAAAAAGGTATTTGCAATGAAGACGTCATTGGTCTTGCAAAATTCTATCATGCGATCTCCGGCATCATTTCTGTCACCAAGGCCATATTTTCCAACTACCGATCCTTCTTTGTTTCCAACTTTCGCATTCTAATCACCAGTAATTATCAGTGCATCCTGATTGCATGTTCGATCAATTTCAGACTACAGAAGTTGGTAAAACTCTTCAATTTCTTCATCTTTGGCCTTAGTGATTGGTATGTAAATTTGAATAATAGTCCTATTAACTGGTCTTCCTTGTAGGCATATGGATATTATCCTATCACTGATAGCATTGTACTTTACGGTAGATATTGAAATGTTCTTTTTCATGATGAATGCAATGCCATTCCTCTCCAAGTTGTCATTCCTGGCATAGTAGACCATATGATTGTCCAATTCAAAATGGCCAATACCAGTCCGTTTCAGCTCACTAACGCCTAGGATATCGATGTTTATGTGTTCCATTTCATTTTTGACGATTTCCAATTTTCCTAGATTCATATTTCGTACATGCCATGTTCTGATTATTAATGGATGTTTACAGCTGTTTCTTCTAATTTTGAGTCATGCCACATCAGCAAATAAAGGTCCCAAAAGCCTGACTCCATCCACATCATAAAGGTCGATTCTACTTTGAGGAGGCAGCTCTTCCCCAGTCGTCTTTTGTGTGCCTTCCAACCTGGGGGGCTCATCTTCTGGCACTATAACAGACAATGTTCCACAGCTCTTCATAAGGTTTTCACTGGCTGATTTTTTCCAGAAGTAGACCACCAGGACCTTCTTCCTAGCCTGTCTTAGTCTGTAAGCTCAACTGAAACCTGCTGGCCATAGGTGACCCTGCTGGTATCTGAGTACTGGTGGCATAGCTTCCAGCAACACAGCAACACGCAAGCCCCCACAGTACGACAAACTGACAGACACATGGGGACTTGCATGTTGTTCTGATGCTAGCAGCTATGCCACCAATACTCATATATGCCTTGCTTTAAATCCACTTCACTCTTAGTTATTCTTAATGAGGGTACAAGCGGCAAACTCATTGTATTTGATAACAGATCTACCTTCAGACAATGTTTATTGTCTACCTGTACTTTTTCCAGGCTCCAGGCTTTGAATATTTTTTATATTTTGATGACCTCCAAATTTACATCTCTGGCCCCAAATTCTCTCTGCTGAAGATTCATACCATTTCCACTCTTGGATATATAAATGCATGAGATAATTCTTGATATTCCCCAAGACCCTTATATTCCCAAAGTCCATTATGGACGGCATCCTAATCTTGGTAAACAGCACAACCATTCACCCAGCTACTCAGAAAAAAGACTTAATAACCCAACTCCATATTCAATTCATCAGTAAATTTTAGCTCTAATCTACATTCAAAGCATAACCCAAGTATAACCACTTCTTATTGTCTCAACCACTATCATTGTAAGCCGAATCACCATCATCTCAATCCAAATACAGCCAATAGTCTTAACTCATCTCCCTGCTTCAACTCTTACTTCTCTACGCCTTACCTCTTTACAAAATCAAAGGGACCTTTCAAAAAAAAATCGGAGCACGTCATTCGCCTGCTCAAGACCATCTGATAGCAATAGTTTCTAATCAAACCAAATAAAAATAAAAGTTCTTGCCATGCTCTAAACTGAAAACATTGCCGTGGAGGCCATTCCAATTCATAGCGACCCTATAGGACAGAGTAAGTGGGTTTCTGGTGGCACAGTGGTTAAGAGTGCAGCTGCTAACCAAAATGTCAGCAGTTCAAATCCACCAGCCGCTGCTTGGGAACACTATGGGGCAGATCTACTCTGTCCTGTAGGGTCCCTATGTGTCGGAATCAACTCAACGGCACCTAACAACAACAGGACAGAGTAGAATTGCCCCATAGGGTTTCCAAAGAGGGGCTGGAAAAAAAAAAAAAACCGTTGCAGTGGAGTCTTTCCGACTCATAGCGACCAGTGGATTCGAAATGGCGACCTTCTGGTTAGCAGCTGTAGCTCTTAACCACTGTGCCACCAGGAGTCCTGCCACAGTGTACACTGCCTT
Source organism: Trichechus manatus latirostris (assembly GCF_000243295.1). Classification (NCBI taxonomy): domain Eukaryota; kingdom Metazoa; phylum Chordata; class Mammalia; order Sirenia; family Trichechidae; genus Trichechus; species Trichechus manatus. Next base: position 2,267,149 of record NW_004444179.1, read on the forward strand.
GAATTATCTGTGTATGCGTGTGTGTGTTTAAGACAGAAACTTTCAGAATGGTGATGTGGTAACAATAAACAAAGAGTCTGTCAGTGGTGGACATACTATAAAACTTTTCAGCTTCCTGATGAGACAATCAGGAAGCCTACAGCAAGAGCCAGAGGGTTTCAGTCTAATCCCTGAATAGTTAGCAACAGTCTTAAAACTCCATAGACTTTTTAATTCAGTCCATCATTAATGATGCTGGTAGTACTGAATCACACCGATATTCCTTCTAAAATCTTACAGAAAAAAACTTGATCTGTTACTCATCTTTCATTGATGAAACCATACATTTATTTGGAAGGACAATTTGATAATGTAGAGAAATGTATGATTTAGGCAGAAAATGCTACACAGCCCCTGAGGAAGTTTATAGCAACTTGTTCCTAAGATTCATTTCCTTTTTCATACTACTCAGGGGCTCTCTTCTCAGGGAAAAAAGACGGGTTTATTGTTCAGTCAATAAAGTATAGAACTATGCACTCAGTAAATGTTGATTTCTTATAAAGTTTAAAACTACAGGTATTCTGCTCTATGTTTTTTTGAGTGTAATTTTGCACAAGGGAATTTTGTGCCTGCTCTATACTGTCACTTTAGTGATATTTCCACTCCTGTTAAGAGCTGCACAGAAGCTCTGAACAAAATGATGGCCTTCCCAGGAGACTGCTTAACATAAGAAACACCTGCCGTTTAGACTGAGATAAACTTGATTTAAACCACACCCTGACAACCACAACATCAACACACAAGTACACAACTAGGCCTGCAGAAAGAAAAAAAAAACTCTAGTAAAAGGAAATGTTTTATTACACGTTTTACCTATTTTAAGGTGCTGACTATTGAATAATTCTGCTGCCTCAGAACTGGGTTAAACTACTTAAAGTTGTGTAAATGTTACTGATTATTTCTGTTGCTTCTTCATACAATTAACATAAACTTGATCTATGTTGGTAATTAAAACACACACACACACAGACACACACACAGACACACACACACAGACACACAGACACACACACACAGACACACACAGACACACACACACAGACACACACAGACACACAGACACACAGACACACACACACA
>NW_004444179.1:2268381-2276897 GCF_000243295.1 Trichechus manatus latirostris
ACACACACACACACACACACACACACACACACACACACACACACACACACACACACACACACACGAGAAGGATTTTAGGCAGCATTAAAAATGCTGATCTGCAGTTTGCTCCCAGGAATGCGGAAACTCATTCTTACATACCCTGAGGGTGAGCAAATTTGGGACATTTTAATAAATTTACAAGTTAAATTCTCTAAAAGGAAGCCATTAGAAATTAACACTAAACTCTAAACAGGTCTGGAGGTACCACATTAGATCATAATTGATATGCAAATTTTCTTCTTAGAAAAAAAAAATCTACCATAATTTATGGAATTATTTTCAAATTATAGGCCTGTAAAAGAACTCTTCACCTGAGTACTCTTCAGTTACAGACAGCCGATCAGCAAACAAAGAACAAGAGATTTCCAAAAGCCAAAATCTAAGGACTGGTTCTCGAGATCAGTTGTATATAAGAGCATGTAGGAAACATCTTAAAAAAATAGTGATGCCCATGTCTGAGTCCCAGAAATTCTTATTTAACTGTTCTGAGACAGAGCCACGGATTTAGAAAACAATTGGATTATGATTGGCTTTGTAAGTCTAGAATATTCAGACCTTAGTGTTTTATATAAGGAGCCTAGTGGCACAGTGGTTAAGCGCTGGACTGCTGACCGAAAGGCTGGCATCTCTAACCCACCCAGCAGCGCCATAGGAAAAAGACCTGGCAATCTGCTTCCATAAAGATTACAGCCAACAAGACTCTGCTCTGCACACATGGGGTCGCTAATGAGTCGGAATCCACTTGATGGCAACTGGTTTGGGTTTTTTGGTTTTAGTGCTTTATATATATCCTTCCCACCTCCCTCCCATTTACAAAACACACTAAGGAAGAGAATAACAGCTAATCAACTTTTTTCCAATATCTAATGATAGTAACAAATCTACCAGGGGTATTTATAGCTTCAATTTAGGAGTATCATCGGGACTTGATGCCGAATTAACATTCTGAGGGGCAAACAAAAAACTAAAAAGAGAAGGGATGAGTGTTGGGATAAAATACTCCAAGTGGTGAATGCCACACTGGTTTACCTTCTAGGCATTTACCTTCCAGGCCTGTCTCCATAGATGAGTCTGTTTGTCCAAACTCAGCCATGGTAAAAATTCTCCAAAATCTCCACTGACAGGGACTTCTTCACTCAGGAGTCAAGCTGCCTCTCTTCAAGCTGCCTCAGCGAGGGGTGTTCAACTCCAGATCACAGTCCCCACAATACCAATGGCGGTTTTGCTCTCGAAAATTCTGAATGAAACCACCTCCAAATTAAGTTCTCTTAATTTGAGAAGGCACATTTAGAAATAGATATGAAAAAGAATTCACTTAATTGCTGAGGCAAAGAGAGAAAATATATTCTTTAGATACACTATAGCAAGATTCTAACAGAGCAAGGTGCTATTCATCTGTACAGACACCACAATTTTTTGTTCCACTATCCAAATTCCAGAGTCTCTGAGTGGTGCAAATAGTTGATATCCTCAGCTACTAACCTAAAGGTTGGAGGTTCACGTTTACCAAGAGGCACCTCAGAAGAAAGGCCCGGTGATCTACTTCTGAAAAACCAGCCGTTGAAAACCTTATGGAGCACAGATCTACTCTCAGACACATGGAGTCGCTGTGAGTCAGAATCAACTCAAAAGCAACCACTTGGTTATCCAAATTCCAATTCTAACTGACAATCAAAACATGAAAACATGCTGATGTTATGTATGCGGAAACAAACCTAAACAAAGCTTGGAAGTAACTGATTACTTTCACCTCCAGTTCCTCAACCTCTCAAAATTATTTTGGTACAGATCTCTTGATTCAAACATCAGAGACGCGGACTTCTGCTTCAGGCTATTTAAGATTTCCTGGTACTGAAATTGTCTTTCTGCAGTAAATAAAGAGAAAATTTGACAACATATATGAGGAAACTGTTTTCACAATGAATAACAAGCAGCACAAAACTAGAATCCCTAAGGGAAGGAAAACAACAAGGCGAGGCCCACAATCACCCTACCTTTCTGTCTGGAGGCAAAGGAGTCTCTCTTAGTTGAGGAGAAAGAGACCAGAGTTTGAGGAAGCTGAGGCAGCTGGGAGAGTACTGAAGAAGAGGAAGCTGCACAAAGAAGGAACTCCAGAAACCTGCTTCAAGTTTCCCTTGAGTTTGTTGCTGAAAACCAAGATGCACTTGCAAAGAATAAAACTCCAGGAGGCCATGCAAAGGATACAGGGATCTATAAACCGAATGGAAACCCTGGTAGTGTAGTGGTTAACAGCTAAGGCTGCTAACTAAAAGGTCAGCAGTTCAAATCCACCACATGCTCCTTGGAAACGCTCTGGGGCAGTTCTACTCTGTCCTATAGAGTCACTATGAGTTGGAATCGACTCAACGACAGCAGGTTTGGTTTTGGTTTATAAAGTGAACAATTCCCAAGCTCAGCCAGAAAACGGAACCATTCAAGTTCCAGCCATCCAGAATAGAAAATCCTCTTTGAGCACACAGAGTATTCAGTAAAGACTCCAAAAGTTAACACGTTATTTATAGGATTAAGCTAGACCTACCATGAAAGCAGAGGTCCCTGGGTGGTGCAAACGGTTGGCACTAGACTACTAGCCTAAAGGTTTGGAAGAGGCTGCATAGGCCGGGCTCACTATTATTTACTCCCCATTGCTGACCGTCACATTGTCTTGTGAATCCGTCCCGTTCAAAAAGGTTTAAGATTAACTGATGCTCCTCCCTGGAGGGTGGAAAACAAGTGATAATGATCTAAGAATGAAAAACCAAACAAAGCATCCATCTTGTGACAAGAGTAAGCAGGATGTTGCCAGATAATCCCCAAAGATGTCACCAGATAACCTCTAAGAATACCAGTGGAAGGTTAACTCATCTAAGACATCACCACCTCAAAGAAAAACTACCACAAAAGATCCATAATCCTGTCCCTATAAAAGACACCAGCCCATCTCCAGTGGTGGAGATGGGTTTTTTGGAGGAATCTATTCCCCTCTGTCTTCTATGTATCGATATATAATAAACATCTTGCTGCTCACCTCACCCGTCTCAGAATTGGCTATTGCGGCAGGCAGCTCTAATCCGAGTTATTGCGGTAACAGGTTGGCAGTTCAAACCCACCCAGCGGCACCACGGAAGAAACGCCTAGCAATCTACTTCCGTAAAGATTAAAGCCAATAAAACCCTGTAGTGCAATTCCACTGTGTAACACATGGGTCCCCATGAGTTGGAATTGACTCAACAGCAATGGGTACCATGAACCAAAAAAAGAAAAAAACACACTCATTGCCACTGAGTCAACCCTAGAGGACAGAGTAGAACCTCTCCATAGGGTTTCCAAGGAACAGCTGGTGGATTCAAACTGCTGACCTTTCGGTTAGCAGTCAGCTCTTAACTACTGCGCCACCAAGGCTCCGTAGGTACTATGAAGGCTATACTACATGTACCTGTGGTAGACAAAATTTTTAGATGGTCCACAAGATTCCTACCTTCTGTGATAAATACCTTGTATAATCCCATCCCCTTGAGTGTAGATGACTATAATAGCAATAATTTATCTAGTCATTTGTTTACATTATGTGGCAAATGAGATATGGTTATGAGATAGTCACTCCTGTGATTAGGCCATATTATATAAGATTCTGTCATAGCAGACTGGAGGATTGTAAGTCAGAGAGATATGCTCCTGCTGGCCTGAAAGAAAGCAAACAGCATGTTGTAGAACTGCTTATGTGAACCCGCCACAGGTAGTCTCTAGATGCTGAGAATGGTCCCTGGTTGACAGCTAATAAGAAAATGGAGACCTCAGTCATACAGCTACGAGAAAATGAACTCTGCCAACAACCAGTGAGCTTGGAAGAGGACCTCGAACCTCAAATGAAAACCGCAGTCCCAACTTACACCATGATACCAGCCTCATAGACCCTGAGCAGAAGAGCAAACTAACCCTTAACCCTACTCCTGACCCATATAAACTGTGATATAATAAATTCCTGTTGTTTTAAACTGATAATTTTGTGGTAATTTGGAATACAGCAATAGAAAATTAATACACCACTCTAACAATATTTACAAATGGAAAGGAATTTATACAGCCAAAATTTAATATATAAAATGAGCAACTCAGTGGATCAATAGATGTGCTTAAAAACAGATTTGATATTGCGGGGGAAAGACTATTTAAATTGAATATATGGCAATAAAAATTATCCAAACTAAAGAACAGAAAGAAAAAATTGATAATAAATAAGCAGAATCTCAGGAACAATATCAAGTATAAATGTCTCATAATATATAATTGGAGTCCCAGTAAAAAGGGAGAGAATGGGGAACTAGAAGAAGATATTTGAAAAAATAATTGCTAATTTTTTTATTTGTTGAAAATCCTAAAATTCAATAAACGCAGCAAAACCCAAGAAGGATAAATACAAAGGAATTCACATCAATACATATCATAGTCATATTACTGGTGAATTCTATCAACCACATAACCAAGAAATATTTCGCACCCATTTATAATTTAAAAACTCTCAGCTGACTGAGAAGAAATAATAAATTTCCACAAAAGATAAAAAGTAGAAATCAATGAAATAAGCAATGAAAAAAATTATATTGAAAATAAATGACATTAAAAGTAGATTCTTTGAAGGAAATCAATAATAACATTCTAGTTATACTGATCAAGAAAAAGAGGGAAAGAAAGAGAAAATATAAGTTACCAATATCACAAATGAAAGGATTAATACTACTACAGATACTAAAGACTTCAAAAGACTAATAAGAGAATATTATGAACAATTTAAGAGAATGAACTTGGCAATTTAACTGAAGTAGATTTCTTAAAAGACACAAAAACTGACTGAAGAAAAAACAGAAATCCTGAATATCCCTACAGTAAACAAAATTGATGCTTAATTTTAAAAACTCATGAAAAAATTAAATACAAAAACTCTGGGATTATACTGACTTCATTGGTGAAATATAGCAAAACTTAAAGGAAGAAAAACCCAACAATCATTTATGATCTAAAAAAACTACCAGCAAATTAGAGTTATTAGAGCCAGAAGGGAACATTCTAAACTTGATAAAGAGAACCTACAAAAAGCTTACAGCTCACATCACACTAAATATGGAGAGACTATTTTCCCACCATTCTCAGAAGTAAGGCAAGCACATCCACTCTCATCACTTCTATTCAACAATAATATAGTGCAATAAGCTGAAACATAAAATTTGTCTGAAAAGGACTTCATGATCCCATACAGAGAAAAACATAAAGGAATCCATATAGAAGATATAAGAACTAATAAGTGAATTCAGCAAGTTGCAAGATACACAATAAATTTAAATAAAGGAGCCCTGGTGATGCAACGTTAAGTGCTTGGCGTCTAACTGAAAGGTCAGTGATTCGAATCCACTAGCAGGAGAAAAGACCTGGCGTTCTGCTCCCATGAAGATCACAGCCTAAGTAACCCTATGGGGCAGTTCTACTCTGTCTTATAGGTTGCTATGAGTCGGAATTACACAACAAACAAATATATATTTGGTGAAATAAATTTGAAAGTAAAATGTAAAAATTATTTTATTTTTCAATATCATCCAGATACATAAAATACTCAGAATAAATTTAACAAAATTGGGTAAGGCATGTACAGTGAAAGTTACAAAACATCACTGAGAGAAATTAAAGAAAGTTTAAATCAATGGAGATACATAACATATTCAAGGATCAAAGATGTCAATTATTTAAAAATTGATCTTTTGAATAAATATAATCCCATTTAAAATTGCAAGAGACATTTTGTAGAAATTTACAAACTAATTATAAAATTTATATGGAAATTTAAAGTACCAAGAATACTTAAAATAATTTTGAAAAAGACAAATGAATTTGAAGAACTCAGACTTCTAGGTCTTTACCCAACTGAAATTAAAAAACATAGGCCAGTGAAAAGGTTTGTACATGAATGTCATAGAAACTTCATTCATAATAGCCTCAAACTGGAAATCACCTAACTGTCCATCAGTGTGCGAATGGATAAACAAATTGTGGTAATCCCAAACAGTGAAATGCTATTCCAAAATACTACTCCACAACAAAAACAGCAAAATAAGGATACACAATTCTTCATGGAGGATTTTTAAAGCATCATGCTACGCAAAAGAAGCCAGATACAAAATAGTCCATAAAGTATAGTTCCATTTATATTAAGAGTGGATGTCTGAGCCTGGGGTGTGAATGGGGAAATTGGCTGGCAAGGATCATAGGGGAATTTTATCATGTGATGGAAATGTTCTATACCTTCATTGTCATGGTGGTTACATGGGTATACACATTTCAATATTCATCAGACTGTACCCATAAATGGATGTACTTTATTACATATGAGTTCTACTTCAATAAGACAGATTTTAAAATGGAATGGAAAAGAATAGGACACTGTAGAGTATGCATTATTTGAATAATCAGAAATTCCTTCCTTATTATTTCCCTTAGCTACTATTGTAATCTAACTGTACCAAATCCTCAGATTTAAGGGATCATTCTCCATTAATGATACAAATAGATCTAGCCACAACTTAGCTTTTGAAGATTGATTAGTGCCTCAAAATATTTTGACAATATTTATTTATATCGGTATTGCTTCCAACTCCCTGCTTCTCCTTGTGCCTCAAATTCTCTCTGCTTCGCTTTGCACTCAAATTTAACAGTTTCCTCACCTTCATTTCCTCATCCACTTGCTGCTCAGTCAATTCCAACTCATGGAGACCCCATGGGTATTTGAGTAGAACTGTGTTCCATAACATTTTCAATGGCTGATTTTTCTGAAGTGGATCCTCAGGCTTTTCTTCCGAGGCACATCTGAGTGGACTCAAACCTCCAATCTCTCAGATAGCAGCTGAACGCATTAACCCTCTGTACCACCCAGACACTCCTTATTTCCTCAGACATCAGAAAATAGTGCTACTGTGTAAAACAGATTTTACTGAATACTTGTAAATAATGAAGTAAATTAGAACACAAAGCAAAACACAGTATAAAACTGAATTTCAACATCATTACTATTTTTAATTCCTGAACTCTCTCCTCCTCATCTTTCTTCAAATCCATAACTCACCATCACACTATTGGAGCCCATTCTCCCATCTCTTCAATCTCTCTATCCCTGTCTCTTGGGCTACCACAGAAAAACTCAAAATGCCTCTACTATATTTTGCACCACAATTTATCTAACTTTCCTCTCAACCTCTCTCATAGCACATGATCGTTCAACAAACAAATAACCTTCTGACATACATCCGGAGTCCCTACATTTAATAACATATCCTTTGAAAGCTTTGAAATTACAATTTTTCATTAATACCTTCACAACTCCTTAATCAAATTCATAGCAAAGCACAACAGAAGCCCACCATAATGGAAGAAAGTTGATGAAGCTGGGGAGTTACCAGGAAGATTCAAAGTCTCTCTTTTCAGAGCAGCCCTCTGTAGGGTGTTCTCTCTTTCCATTCTCCCATATTATTACCACTGATATGCTTTCACTGTTAAACAGGTGAAAACCAATGTGACAGAAGATTTTTGCTGAGTTTATGGAGCTGGAGAAAAAAAAAATCTCCAAGGTAGAGTGAAAGGAATAGATGACCAATGATTTATTCCAAGCACCATCAATGTTTAGGACATGGACAGAAGGGGAGATTTCAGTAATTGAGACTAACGGTCTCTTATCAAAGAAATTTTAGGGCAATTAATACTGTGTGTTTCAAGAAGAAAAACAAAAACAATTATCATTTATTGTAGAGAAATCAAGCAGGGTGAAGAAGGAAATGAAGAAAAGAGACAACTGATTATAATAAGGCCTCATGGTATCTGTAATAGACACCTTTAGGAACATATGTCCTGTTTACAATGAGCCTCTTCGAGAATCACCCCTCATCCACCTACCCGTAGGGATGGGTGCCTTCAGTTATATTCATACTATGCCCCCATTAGTCAGTTTGTTGATGAGTGCTGTTATAATAAAATTCTCTCTCCAGATATCATGGACTGAATTGTGTCTCCCAAAAGGATGTGTTGAAACCCTGTCCCTGTAGATATAATCCTTTCTGGGAACAGGATTGTTTTTGTTGTGTTACTGAGGCCATATCAGTGCAGGGTCTGTCCTAAACCTAATCACTTCTGAGTTATAGGAAGCAGCCTAGATTCAAATACAAGAAGCACAAACAGGGTAAGATAGATGCCACATGAAGATCGCAAAGGAACGGAGAAATGTCATGGCTACAGAAGCTGAGACAAGAATCTCCCCAAAAGCTGACCAAGAGAGAGCCTTTCCTGAACAACAATGAATCTGTGAACATCTCATAACATGGATGAAACTGGAGGACATTATGCTGAATGAAATAAGTCAATCACAAAAGGACAAATATTGTATGAGATCTCTATTGTAAAAACCCATGAAAAAGTTCACACACAAAATGTAACAATCT
>NW_004444179.1:2277757-2321556 GCF_000243295.1 Trichechus manatus latirostris
TAGAGGGTTAATATGTTGTGGGGTTGTTAACCAATGTCATAAAACAACATGTGTACTGTTTCATGAGAAACTATTTGTTCTGTAAGCCTTCACCTGAAGTACAATATAAAAAAAAAAAAAAGAGAGAGAGAGCCTTTCCCTGTAGCCAGCGCCCTGAATTCCGACTTCTAGCCTCCTGAAATGAGAAAATAAATTTCTGTTCTTTAAATCCACCACTTTTGGTATTTCTGTTAAAGCAGCACCAGGAAACTAAGATAGCAGATAAACTGGAGTTACAATCCAAGAGCCTAGTTACTCGATGTTGGATTATTTGGATAATTTAAAACTGTTAAACTCCAGGCTGAGCCCGCCATTGTACATGTCCAAAACCAGACTGCTGATTTCAAAATATCTAAAACCAGGTTTCTAAAACTGATTATAACCTCACCTTTCTTACCTCAGTGATTGGTACCATTCTACACACAATATACTCATTTTCTCATTCATTTGTTCAACCTTATTTAAAATGTGCACCCTATTGGTAGGGCAAGAAATATGATATCTACTAAATCAGCACTACTATTATGCTGTTCAAATTTGCAATATCCTCCATTTTATGAACATTTTAATGAGAGTGGTTTATTAATGACTCTTTCAGTAGTTGCTTGTCAATTTACCTCCGATGTACAATGACTTTTGTCGTATTTTGCTGCTTTATTATTTATCACATAGTTTGGTGACTAAATTGTCTATTACGAATTGTTCCTGAAGGAGTTAATGCATATAAAGAACCTTGTAGAGTGCCTGCCACATGTAGAGAAAAAGTGAGCAATTATTATTATGAGCTCTTTGCAATAACAAAATCACTATCTGTGGCCCTTTGCATTTAATAAGCTTTGTCGAATGACTGTTATGCACTTGTCACTGGGTTTGCCCTTGGAGATAATCTCTATCCCCAAGGAGTTCATGTTTTAGTGAGGTTCATTAATATTACCCTTCATTATGGATTGAATCTTTTACCAATATAAAATTAATCTCTTTTTATTCCTTTAAATTCCATTTTGACTAGCACTCACGCAAACCCTACTTGTCTTTCCTATTGTTTGTCTAATAAATTTTTGCTCTTCTTTCAAAACTTTCAGTGTGACTATGCTTTAGGTTTTTTCATTATGAGCAGCACATAATTCAATTTACTTTTGTTTTCAAACGCAATCTGAAAACATTTTTGTTTCAGTAGGGGGCTTTATGCTATTAACATTTATAGCAGTAACTGATGTTCTTGGTTGTATTTCTATTATCTTGTTCTATACTTTTGGTTTATTAGACTGCCTTATTCTTTCATTTCTATTCAGTCTATGATTCTATGTGCTAAGCTATTCTTTCTTTTACTCTCTGATGATTTGGAAGGCAAACATGCTTTTAAAAATTCCACTGCTATTTGTCTATAAAGTTTTTCTGCAAGCTGCATGAGACTATTTCTCTTCATATGAGAGTTAAACAAGCAAACATTTTGACCTCTTTCTTCCCTCATCCTGCAGGACAAATAAGATATCTTTGCTTTTTCTACCTTCCATTCATTTCTATTTTTTGTCAATTCAATCTTCAATAATCAACACATATAACTGTTACTGTATTTTTAGGAAATTGTTCTTATACCTTTTTTTCCCCATTCAAAGGAGAACAGAATATTTAGACTTGCCATTTCATGGTAAGATGATTTCCATGCTCATGAGCAGTATTTGGAGTTAACTCTAGGTCAGTAGTTCATTAGGAGGAAGGCCTTGAGGCATTCTCTCTACTGCCACCACCCCAACACCCCAAACCATGACACTCATGAGAAAGTCTTTTTTGCTACATTTACATGTAAACAAAAACTTGGTTAGGTATAGACATTTTCTTTCAAAACCATTTTCTCTCAAAATTCTATGGTAATTGTTTCATTGCCTTTTGGAATTTCATGTCACAGAAATATTATTCAAAGCTTTTTTTTCTTTTTAATAATTAGGCTTTTGTTGTCGTTTTCTGCTTGGAAGGCAGTAGGATTTTTTCTTTATTTTTGACATTAAAGATGTCATTAATACATCTCTATGTGTGGGTGGCTTCTTCAATTATGCCTAGAAAATATCAATACCCTTCAGTCTTGGGATTTTTTTTTTTTTTTAACTTCATTAAACTTGTCTTCATTCATTCTGTTTTTTCATTGTTTCTGTTCCATTTGTTTTAAATTCTGATTTAGGATTTTATTTTCTTATAAGCGCATGGAAAATATTTATATTCATTACCTTTGTTACTGTTATTTTATCTCTTTTCATTTCCTCTGATTTGGGGGCAACATAAATCCTATCATCTGATTTACTTATTCAATTTTCTGTCAATCAGCTCTATACTGATTCCTATAGTTCTCAATTCTTCTATCATACTTTTATAATTCCTTGTTATTTCTTCTCATCTCAGTTTCTGCCTCTTCGTCTCTGCCTGCCTCAAAGCTCGTTGCTTTTTAACGTATTGTACTAAGCACTGAAGACTTGAAGGTAAGTATGGCTTAGTCCCTGACTTTATGGAGCTCACATTCCAGTGAGTGAAACACACACAACAGATAGCTGAAAAGCACTGATAATGAAGTAATAGAAATGTGTGGGGAACACTTAGCCCAGCCTGGTGGAGTCAGGAACACTTCATAGAGAAAATTTGCAAAGGATGAATAGGGTTTCACCATATGAAGCAGAAAGAAGAAGACATTCTAGACCGAAGGCCTTTTGGGAAAAGCACCGATAGTATTTGTGTGAAACTATTACCAATTCAGTACTAGCGAGTCTCAAGTGCCTGGTCGGAAGTAGTAAGAAATAAAGTTAGAGATCCATGCAGTTGCCTGTTCCTGGAGGACCCTCCTCTAAGTAGATTGGATTTTACCCCACGAGTGGTGGGGGACTATACAGAAGAGTGATTGAGAGAGAGAAACTGGAAGCAGAAAGATGAAATAGAATAGGGGTTTCTTCTGGTTCTCTGACCTTTATTTTGGATAATTCTATGAATATGAAAGAATTATTTATTTTTATTTCATTTGCTCTCTTATTTGTCAAGAATGCGTTACCCTAACTCGGGGGAATGTTTCCCTCACTTCATTCTGCAGAGGATATTTCTTTTTAGGTTTGATGTCTGGCAATAATGTAATGTTAGAATTTTTATGATCCTTCACCCCTCCGTCTCAACTCCATCCATGCCACAGTTAAGAAAAAAAAATTTTTTTCTCTTAAATCTAAAGCCAGAAGTCAATTATTGTGCACTATGCTTAGCTCTGTTTCTAATATCTACCCCAGGATGATTCTGGAGTGGCTGCATGGAACATCCACATCTGTCCACTTCTGGAGCCCTGGTGGTGCAGAGGTTAAGAGCTTGGCTGCTAATCAAAAGGTCAGCAGTTCGAATTCACCAGCCGCTCCTTGGAAATCCTATGGGGCAGTTCTATTCTGTCCTATATGGTTGCAATGAGTCAGAATCGACTGGATGGCAACGGGTTTGATTTTGTGTTTTTGGTCCACTTCTAGTACTGAAAAGAGAATAAATGCTTAAAAGCAATGGTCTCCAAACTGTTTTGATCACATCCCCATCAGGAAAAAAAAAAAAAAAAAAAACACCCACTATATGCATGATATATTGATATACATGATACATTGATATACAGGGATGACAATAATATTACTGTGCTACTCTGTCCACCTTTCACCTCAGAAGACTTACTGATCAATAATGAAGTGCTTGTGTATTTATTAGTTTACACATCCCCTTTACCCAAGCTAGAACATGGGTGAATAGTAGCTGTTTTCTATTCCTTATCTTATTTTCCTCAAAGTATGCATAGGCCGGGATTATGTTTAGCATTTGAACCCAGCATTTGGATTGCTCTGCAAATTCTTGCATAAACTGATGAGTATTTTGAGGTTTCATAACTGGGATTAATTTTCATCATGTTTTGTGTATACGGGAACAGAAGTAAATCTTCAAGAGCATTTTATTTTGAACATGGTGCATAGCATATCAGGAACTGATAGCCAGCCAACACTTTCACCAAAGAATATCTGAAAGGTCAACCTTTGTAAAATGAAAATCTGATCCTTTCACTTCCCTTTTTGACCCCCAATCACCTACAGAACCTAATTTGAACTCCTCGGTAAGGAAGATGTGGTTTTCATGAACTGGCTTCTGCCTTCCATTTCAAGATCATCTCTGGCTGCTGTTCCAGACACACCTGGCAAGTACAAGTACTTAGAAATTACTCCTATTTCCATAAACACAATCTGACCTTTCATACCACCACGTCTTGCCATCTACTTGGCATGTTCCATAAGGAACATGTTTCTCCCCTTTCTTGTCTACTTGACCAACAAATAGTAAGTCATTTTTCAAGAGAGTCATTAAGCTAATATGCTATTCATAGCAAGAAATAGACACTCAGCCTTATATATGTATACATGTATACATGTACATACATACCCATATATATGCATGCATACAGTTGTGTATATTATATAAAATACAGTAGAGTCACGAAGAGATGAAGACGCCTTCCCCAGGCAGTCCTGTCCCTCCCTCTCTCTCATATCATGGTGTAATGTTATGTATCTATTCCTGCATCCATCTATTTCCTTGTTCTCTTTCTGTAAACTGGTTTCTTTACTTATCATCTGCAGGATGTATGGCTCAATATTCATCCCACAGGCTCCATATCCCAAATATAAACTCTCAAACCTGAAAGCTATAATACAATTTTTTTGTCCACCCACAGCCTAATAAAATATGGCCAAAGTATGGGATGTGAGTTTAAAAAGAAACATTGCCACCATATCAGTCCTGGCCCGTGTTCACTCTCTGAGAAGCGTGTGTAAGGGCTGTTAGGGAAGACAGAAAAGAACTGAAGCTCTAGTGCAGGCAGTAAGGTTAGCACCCGTGTTTCCTGGCTGTTTTCTCCATTAGACTGTGAATTCTAAAGACAGAGTTTTTGTCTTTTTCTTCTTCACATTTTCAGGGCCTAGCATATACCTGGAACATAGTCCATTGCTTGGTAAATGGATTAGAAAACAAAAGATAGGGTGGTAAACAAAAAGGGAGCAAGTATACGGAGCAAATATTTTTAATCTGGGAGGCTATTAAATATATTTGTAGGCTAAAAGGTAGTGGAAATGACAAGATATCAGATGTAAGCAAAACTGTGTATAATTAGTACAGCTGGCCACGAAAAACTGGACAAGGACAAGGTCAAGAGTGCAGATTAGGGGTGCATTTCCATTTTTATACCCCAACACAAAGAGAGAAATTACACCCATTTATTGATTTATAGTCCGTGATTATTTCAAGTGCCATCCCACTCAACAAAATTTCTTTTTCATAATTATTAGTTGATACTACCAATTATAATGATAATTAAAGAATAGCAACGTTTTCTTACAATATTTGGATAGTCTTTTACTTCATTCATGACAAGCCGTGAGGTACTAAAATAAAGAAAACATTACATGTTTTCCCATGACACATACTAGACAGAATCAATCACACTTTCATATTCTAGGTAACTGATACATTGAACAAGTTTAATTAAAAACAAGTACTTAATTTTAATATTTTCTGGATAATGCCATTTTATGACAGTTTCTTACCAAAATTAGTAGCCAGTTTGTTACTATAAGGAATTCTAACTGGTTTGATAGTGAAACATCACTTTTTACTTAAGTGAAATATAGCCAGAAGGAGGGAATAGAAGAATTATCTCAAAAAAGTACCCAACTTTTGAGCTACTAATTCAGGAACTTGCTGGAAAGCATATAAATGAATTCATACTGAAAATTACCATTTCTTCAATATTTAGAAATAATGTTGCAGATTTGGTTAAATAGATAACTGCTCTAGAATAATAGCTGGCACTTACATGATGCTTACACAATGCCGGGCATCCTTTTAAGAGGTTTACATTTAATCTTCACAACAACCTTAGAAATAGGCACTGTTATTATTCTCACTTTACATCTGAGGTAACTAAGGCTCAGAGAAGCTAGATGACTGATAGGAGGTCACACAGCTGGCACATGGTTGTCTGTCTCTTAACTATAATGCAATACTGCCCTTACAAAGTTTACAAGCATCCTTATAAATTAGTTTATAATTACTGTTTAAATTAAAATTGCACATTGTATTTGTGAATATTTTTAATTACAAAGATCAAGCAGCATTTTCTGGTTGATAATCAAGTGTTAAATTTTAGTCACCTCAGGAAAGACATGATAATTTGTAATATTTTCAGTAATTAGAAAAGATCCATCCACACTGCTTTAACATAAGGGAAAATGTGGAATTACTGAGCAATTTGATTAAAGTTGTGGTCAGAGAATAGAACTTGTTGAAAGACTACATTAGAACAATTTTGTAAGTAATTATAAATCTCTTCTTGACTTTGGGGAACAGCCAATATCCAATATAGTGATTTATTCCTGTGTATAAAGCTAAAATGTAACTGCCAGGTTGTTGTCGTTACGTGCGGTCGAGTCGATTCTGACTCACAGCGACCCTATAGGACAGAGTTGAACTGCCCCATAGGGTTTCCAAGGAGCAGCTGGTGGATTCAAACTGCCAACCTTTTGGTTAGCAGCAAAGCTCTTAACGACTGCGCGACCAGAGCTCCCAACTGCCAGGTAGCTGCAGCAAATGACTTGATCATTGGTGTGAAAGGCTTCCTGGCAGTGTTTGGGTGCATGATTCTTTTTCTCTTTCTAAGACTGGTCCTCCTACAAGGCATATTGCCCCAACGTGGCCTTCTATGGTCTCTTTACCACAAATTCAAATCGATAAACCTGGAAGGAAAATCTAATATTTGCTCACTCATGACTCAATAAGAAGTTTCTTCTTCCATTTATTAATGTTGTGATAAGCACATTTTGCACAACAGGAAGAGAAAAATCAAAGACCAAACAAATACTTGCCAGATGGAGTCAGCCTCATATTAAAGTTCCTCTGACCTTCTTACTTTCTTATTTTTTTAATTTAAGAAGCATGTTAACTTTAATTGTTTAGCTCATATAAACTAATACACAAGTAGAGGCTAACCATCAGCCAAATGATTAACATATAACTAACTAACCCCTGAGTAGTGCAAAAAGTTAAGCATTTTTGGTTTGAATCCACCCAGAATCACCTCGGAAGAAAAGCCCGGCCATCTTCTTCTGAAAGGTCACAGTCTTGAAAACTCTATGGAGCACAGTTCTTCTCTGCACACATGGGGTTGCCATGAATAGGAATCGACTCAGCAGCAACTGGTTTGGATTTTTTTTGTTTGTTTTGTGTGTGTGTTTTGTTTTCTTGCTTAACTAACCCTACTAGTTTACCTGCATCAAATAATAATCTTAAGTAAATTTTGCAAATAATTATTTTAAGTAAAGCTTGATGCATTTTATTTTTTATAATTTAAACCTTTTACCTTAAGTCCTCTAAGATTATGTCATTAAATTTGGGCAATTGGAAGGACAATGAGAAAATAAAAATAGGTATAAATAAGCCCTCCATGTACTTTCCTCCTATCAGAGTCCTATCTAATGCACAGGGAGCAGGATGGATCCTCTCAAGTCACCGTTTATAACATCCTATCTTACATTATAAAGCATATTATATTTATAATGCTGTATTTTATGTTACAAAATCAACTCCTATATTCTACACGGAGTCTATCTTATCCTACCCTATACCCCTATCGTGAACTGTGTTTGCACCAAAAGGGAAAGTCAGAATTTTCTTATTCTGCTGCTGCCACCATACTGTTCCATGACCCTTGTAAATTAACACGGCTTCCCTGGCACTTTCCAAAACATCATACTTACTCAGTCCCATACTCCATCTGCATCCAAAGCATAGAGATTTTAAAAATTAAACAGAGATAATTTGAAGTGCTTTTAGTAACTGAATAGGGGAAGGGGAGTGGTAAGGAGTATAACTTGAATTTCGTATTCTTACTGTTTAAGACATAATACGTTGATTGTCAAACCACCTCTGAACATATTGTAATGCTGCTACATATGAAATATTTTTAAAAGTTATCAAAGAAATAAACATCAAATGATTATAGTTAATCTACCTAACATTTTATATTACTTTCACATATTAATTAATGTTTTCTTATTTTGCAATGAACTTGATGTTATAGTAATAAATGCCAATAAAATATCTTGGAGAAAATCATATGGTCTACTATGCCAGAAATGATAAACTGAAGAGGAACAGGTCACATTCATTGTCAAAAAGAACATTTCAAGATCTATCCTGAAATACACTGCTGTCAGTGATAGGAAAATATCCATATGCCTATAAGAAAGACCAGTTAATACAACTATTATTAAAATTTACGCACCAACCACTAATGTCAAAGATGAGGAAATTGAAGATTTTTACCAACTTCTGCAATCTGAAATTGATCAAACATACAATCAAGATGCATTGATAATTACTGGAGATTGGAACGCAAAAGTTGGATACAAAGAAGGATTGATAGTTAAAAAATATGACCTTGGTGATAGAAACGACTCTAGACATAGCATGATAGAATTTTGCAAAACCAGTGACTTATTCAATGCAACACCTTTTTCAACAACAAAAACGGATCCTATACATATGGACCTTGCTGGATGGAATACACAGGAATCAAATCAACTATATCTGTGGAAATATACAATGGTGAAGCTCAATATCATCAGTCAGAATAAAACCAGGGGCCACTGCAGAAAAGACCATCAATTGCTCATATGCAAGTTCAAGCTGAAACTGAAGAAAATTAAAACACGTCTATGAGAGCCAAAGTACGCCCCCGAATTTAGAGAACTCAAGAATAGATTTGATGAAATGAACGCTAGCAACCAAAGACCAGACCAGTTGTAGAATGACATCAAGGACCTCATACATGAAGAAAGCAAAAGCTCATTAAAAAGACAAGAAAGAAAGAAAGAAAAGACCAAAATGGATGTCAGAAGAGACTTCGAAACTTGCTCTTGAACACAGAGTAGCTAAAGCAAAAGGAAGGAATGAGGAAGTAAATGAGCTGAACAGAAGATTTCAAAAGGGCGGCTCAAGGAGACAAAATAAAATGTTATAACGAAATGTGCAAAGACCTGGAATTAGAAAATCAAAAGGGAAGAACACATTCGACATTTCTCAAGATGAAAGAACTGAAGAAAAAAATTCAAGCCTTGAGTTGCAACAGTGAAGGATTCTACGTGCAAAAAAATTGAAAGATGCAGAAAGCATCAAAAGGAGATGGAACGAACACACAGAGTCACTGTACCAAAAAGAACTGGTCAACGTTCAACTATTTAAGGAGGTAGCATATGAACAAGAATTGATGGTACTGAAGGAAGAAGTCCAAGCTGCACTGAAGGAATTGGTGAAAAATAAGGCTCCAGAATTGACAGAATACCAACTGAAATGTTTCAACAAATGGATGCAACACTGGAGCTGCTCACTTTTCTATGCCAATATGTTGGAAGATAGTCTGTTACCTGGCCAACTGAATAGAAGAGATCCATATTCCTGCCCTTTCCAAAGAAAGATGATCCAATGGAATGCAGAAATTATCAAACTGTATCATTAATATTACATGCAAGTAAAATTATGCTGAAAAACAGTTACAGCATTATATCAACAGGGAGCTGCCAGAAATTCAAGCAGGATTCAGAAAAGGACACGGAAGGAGGGATATCATTGCTGATGTCATATGGATCTTGGCTGAAAGCAGAGAATACCAGGAAGGTGTTTAATTGTGTCTTATTGACTATGCAAAGGCATTTGACTGGGTGGATCACAACAAATTATGGATAACATTGAAAAGAATGGGAATTCTGGAACACTTAATTGTGCTCTTGAGGATCGTGTACATAGATCAAGAGGAAATCATTCCAACAGAACAAGGAGATACTGTGTGGTTTAAAAACAGAAAAGGTATGCATCAGAGTTGTATCTTTTCACCATATTTATTCAACCTGTATGCTGAGCAAATAACCCGAGAAGGTAGACTATATAAAGGAGAATGTAGCATCAGGGTTGGGGGAAGAGTCACTAACAACCTGCAATACGCAGATGACACAACGTTGCTTGCTGAAAGTGAAGAGGACTTGAAGCACTTACTGATGAAGATCAAAGACTATAGCCTTCAGTATGGATTACACCTCAACATAAAACAAAAATCCTCACAACTGAAACTGGACCAATAAGCAACCTCATGATAAATGGAGAAAAGACTGACATTGTCAAGGATTTCATTTTTCTTGCCTCCACAATGAACACCCATGGAAGAAGCAGTCAAGAAATTGAACGATGTATTGCATTGGGCAAATCTGCTGCAAAAGATCTCTTTGAAAGTGTTATGAAGCAAAGATGGCACCTTGAGGACAAAGGTGCTCCTGACCCAAGCCTTGGTATTCTCAATTGCCTCATATACATGGGAAAGCAGGAAAACGAATAAGGAAGACCAAAGAAAAACTGATGCCTTTGAGTTATATTGTTGGCGAAGAATACTGACTATACCGTGGACTGTAAGAAGAATGAACAAATCTGTCTTTGAAGAATTGCAGCCAGAATGCTCTTTAGAAGTGAGGATGGCGAGACTTTGTCTCAATGTACTTTAGACTTGTTATCAGGAGGGAGCAGTACGTGAGAAGCAGAGGGTCAGTGAAAAAGAGGAAGACCCTCAATAAGATGGACTGACACAGTGGCTGCAACAATGGGCTCAAACCTAGCAATGATTGTGAGGATGGTGCAGGACCAGGCATTGTTTCATTCTGTTGTGCATAGGGGCCCTATGAGTCGGAACTGACTCAACAGCACCTAACAACAACAACAGAGATAAGCTAATTTAAAACTCATAAAAATGAGAAGCCAAATGATTTTTGATTAGTTCAAAAGAATCCTTCCCTCTCTATGAAATGCACAGTTTATTTATATGAAGAAATATGAAAACCCATTGATTTACAACTCAGCCCTCTATAACCCCTAAACTAAAACCCTGTATTCTGGTGTACATTGCCTCCTCTAAATTGGGCTGTAGATAGTTTCAAGAATCCAAGGCTACAAACTGGGGATCGTCTCTATTATCTTTTACAATGTAGACATGGCAACATTTTGTCTATTTTAGTAAGAATTTTACTTTTCTTTTGGGGGTTATTCAAACCACTACTAACCCAGGGTGTTATTTTAATGTTGAAACCATTGTTTTGCTATTTTGTAATTAAAGAGATTTTTCTTGATGCAAATGTTCAGCAATGTTCTTTTGGGACATTTTTAAGCAAATGTTCTGACTTTGTGTGGTGTATGAGTGAAGTAATTTCTGTATTTTTTTCTATAATGTTTTGTAAGATTGTGAGTGCTTTGCTCCCAGAATGCCCTACGATGGCTCCAAGCACAGCAGTCTGAAGAAAAGCTTTAAGAATACACAAACACAATTTGAAACAATGTGGAGTAACTGTTGGCTTTTGGGAAATAACAACAGCAGACAGACAGACCTGGCACACAGCAATCTGAAATAAGGTCATTCACATTCAGCAAACGCCTTAGGCATTTTCAAGGGAAGAGGATAAGCCAAAAACAACCATTTCCCCAAGTCAGAAGACATTCTTCAAATGTACACTTACTTTAAAAGGCTCCTGATTCCATATGAGTCCTTGCAGGCACCATTATGCCCAGAGCTAACCACAAGGACATCAGTCAGTGGCATTAGCTTCAAATATGGAGTCCGCCAATATCATATATCAGCGGGGTTTCAATAAGTTGAAATTCTTTGAACAAGCTATTCAACATTACTCTCTCCATTTTCAACTGCTGACTTTAGCATTCGTATTTTCTAGTCATTTCTTCAAGCAATTTTCCACATATTCAGAGAACTGGAAAAAAGTGTATTTGAGAATTGTGAATCGTGTTCAGCTAGTGGTAATTGAAATGCTTTCTTAGCACACACTTTTCAGTAGGGTGTTGCTAAGGGGGAAAATTTACCTCCTGGGGATTGTCTTCAAAGCTATAAAAACTCCTTATTTTGTTTTCTTTTGCTTAGGGTTGGAGTGGAGTGTTAATGTTGCATCCTCATTTGGAGAAAATGATTTTTGTTCCACGTGTTCTATTTGAAGGCCTGCAATTTCACCACTGTTGATGGTGGAAATGAGGTTTGGTGAGGGAAATGATGTGGAAAGTTGCATTTGATATTTGTGCTGTCCCGGTGAGTTGGGCGAGTGAACGAGCTAAAAGATTTTACACATGGTATCTTCCATGGCCTTAGAAAGCCATAAATATCATTTGCTTTTCAAAGAATAATTATTTTGGTTTGATTTATCAATAATGTTTTCACTGTAATTATAGTAGAAATAATGAATGGATCTTCTGTCTGCTAAGAATTATGCTCTCTTGTATGGAACCTGTTTGGTGGGCTCTACCAATAAGTCAAACAAATTTAACATATTAAGGCTGTTATGCACAGTAATTTTCAGCCCAGCAACACAATAGCTCTATTTCCAGGCAATACTTTCTTGTAATAAATTGACATCAAAACAAACGAAAAAGTTGGAAAGTTGTTTCTGCTAATATAAAAATATTTATTATATAATGAACTTGTTTCTACGGAGGTTTATGGTGAGATCAACACTTCATCTTGATGCATAGTACAGTGTTAAAATGCAGAAATTAACCAGGCTCAAGTAGAATAACCATGAAATGTTCTGAAGTTCATAGCAGGACAAGATAAATTGAAACAACATCACAACTCTTTTTATGGCCTGCCTCCCTCCCTCTCTTCCTTCTTTTCTTTCTCCTTCTCCACTTCCCTTTCTTCTTTTTCTTCATTTCCTCCTCTCTCTGACAGTCTTTACTGAAAAACACAATGTGACCATTTAGATGAAGTGATACTAGATGATTTCTCAGTCACTTAGTCTTTTGCATGACCATTTGGAATGGTTACGCCTGTCACCTCAATACTACATGCAATAAGGAAAACGGACCTTTTAATTAGTTACATAAAATGCATACTTTCTGAAGACTCCAACATCCTCTTTGCAAGTGATTCTTTGGAGATTGTTAATTAGATTTTGAGGAATATTAGTGTCTCTAACCCCCCAAAATTATTGTTGTTGTTGCTAAGGGCTGTCAATTTGGTTTTGACTCATAGGGACCCTATGTACAACAGAAAGAAACATTGCCCGATCCTGTGCCATCCTCACAGTCTTTGCTATGCTTGAGCCCATTGTTGCAGCCACTGTATCAACTCATTGAGGATCTCCCTCTTTTTTCACTGACCCTCTATTTTACAAAGCATGTCCTCCTCCAAGGACTGGTCCCGTCTGATAACATGTTCAAAGTACGTGAGACAAAGTCTCACCATCCTCGCTTCAGAGGAGATTCTGGCTGTACTTCTTCCAGGACAGCTATGTTCATTCTTCTGGCAGTTCATGGTGTATTCAATACTCTTCGCCAACACCATAATTCAAATACATCAATTCTTCTTGAGTCTTCCTTATTCATTGTCCCATTTCACATGCATACGAGGCAATTGAAAATACTGTGGCTTGGGTCAGGTGCACCTTCATCCTCCAAGTGACATCTTTGCTTTTTAATACTTTAAAGAGGTCTTTTGCAGGAGATTTGCCCAATACATCATTTGGTTTCTTGACTGCTGCTTCCACGGGCATTGATTGTGGATCCAAGTAACATGAAATCCTTGACAACTTCAATATTTTCCCCAAAATTATAACCACTGGGAAATAGTCTCAAGTTCATTTTAACTATGATAAAATTACAGTCAGTAACAATAAATTGAGCAAAAGGCAAAAGAGACCTGGGGGTTAAATGAGAAGTGCACACTTGCTTCTTGTGAATGTTTTTAATTTCTATGCACAGACATGATTCTAAGCACAGAAGTACCACCTCTGGTCAGATCAATGTAGTAGACACCTGATTTTGAAATAATTTGTATGCAGTAGCATTAAGACAAGTTCAGAGGTGGTTTTATAATCAACATGCTTATGTTTATATATATTTAAAAAATGAAAAGCAGGAATTCAAAACATGCCCAAGGGAGCAGCTAGTGTTCTGCAGAAGCAGTACTGAGCAATTTAAGCTCAACCAATAGGACTGCCCCCCTCTCCCCATAGCAAGAGTCCATCCTTTCTGACTGCAAATGAGGCACTCTATTTCAACAACAGTACCGTAGGGCAAGTATAAAAAGAAATATAAAGCACTGACAAAGCACAAAGTTAACTTTGTTAACATTAACAATATCTTCTATTCTAACATTTTGTCACTGGATGCAACGCCTTAGGCAATACCATGAAGCAATCTGTATTCAAATTCACAAGTTAGGTACGTCAGGTGCTAGCTTCAATTTTGTGTACTATCTATATAGTTAGGGAATATAGTTTTAGGACTCAAATATATAATTTAAATATGTTGTGGAAAACGCCATATAAGAAACACTTTTTTTAAATAAAACAAAAAATTGTGAACCACATTTTATGATTTTTTAACATTAACTGCTAGCTTAAAAGATGAGTATATGTGACCTATTAAGAAAAGGACTTTTGAGTAGACAATAATTCAACTTGGAAATAAGATAGCCCATGAGGCTTCCAAGATTTTACAGTACTGAAAGCTCATCCACATTGCACAGGCCCTAATTTATGACTAGCAAATAAATGCTTCAAGGTGTGAAAAACTTTAAGAGACACCGTAACTATTATACCAAACCAGTACCAGTTGTTGTTGAGTCGATTCTGACTCATAGTGAGCCCCTGTGTGTCAAAGTAGAACTGTGTTCCATAGGGTTATCAAAAGCTGATTTTTCCATTGTAAATAGCCTGGCTTTTCTGAGATACCACTAAACCAAAAAACCAAACCCCTTGCCATCAAGTACATTCTGACCAGATAGACACAAACTTCCAACTTGTTGTTAACAGCCCAGTGCATTAACCATTTATACCACACTTGTTTGTGATAGAGTTAGTATATCGAATATTATGTCCAAGAATAGTGACCATAAAAGCTTTACAAAATCAAAAATGTTAAAATATGCTAGTTTAATTTACGAAAATAACATACTTTTCATTGTATACTGAGTAAATAGTACTGGCATTGCAAATTCACAGGAAATCTGTCCTGCTCTTCCTGTTAAGAAAGCATCAGAGGACATTTGAAGTCATCAGAATATTGCCTAGTATTCAAACAAGAGGAGATCAGATTATTGATGCACCTGAGTTCAGCATATCTCATTTCTCTGTAGTTTTCTCATTTCCATTTCCTACTAAAAAATAATTCACCTCAAATAAGGCTCCTTGTGAAAAGGATATGGGATTCATTCACGTATGTTTATCCCTAATTCTAATTTTAACACTAAGTGGTAGGTGAAAGAGGCAGGATAAGGGATCACCAAATACGGAAGTGATTTAGAGGGCAGAAAAATCTACAAAGAAATAGTTACACCATATGCTGTGAGACAGTAGGATAGAGAACCAGTTAAAAGGAGGTGAATTGGGAGACAGAATTGAACGTTAAAGAGGATTTCAGTACTTTGAGATTGGGAGGTTGGTAGTGAAGGTGAAGACATGGAAGGAAGAGAGAACAAATGGAAGCTCTTAAACCCAGGAAACACCTGAAGCAATGAGGAGGGTGGGCTGGAGAGGTGAGAACACAACTCTGAGAAAGGAAGCCCAAGGTCATGTTTGAGGATTCACTGCGCCCCCCACAACTTAGGGTAAATTTGGAGGAATATGAGTTTCATCTAACAGTCGGCTTGCTGCATTGTTGCTACACCAACAATAACCGTGGAAGTAAGAATGAATGCTTCTTCCTTTCAGGCAGAAGGAGTTAAAAAAAAACAAAAAAAAGCAGAAAATATGAGAACTTTTTAAGGCAGAGGGAGTTAACCATTTTATTAAAATAGACAAAGTCGTGTGATGAGAGGGAAGTCTGTTTTGGATGGGAATGAAATAGTTTAGGACAGCCGCTGTTGAGAATTCAGAAGCTCAGGAAAGAGAAAAGACTGTGGACCAACAGTAAGAATCCAATTAGTGCTGAATAATATGAATTTGAATAGGACTCAATCAGTTCAATCACATTACTTGCCACAACACTTCTCAGAATGGAAGAGGGAAAAGTGGAATCAAACAGCGTTTCACAAAATTTAAAAAAAAAAGGATATATTCACCAGGATTATTATGGGAAAGAGATTTTTTTGGTGAAAAATATGCTGACAAGTCACTTCAAGGGCAAGATTAACCACATCTTCCCCCACTCACCAACCAAGGACAAAATATTCTAAGACGTGACAGTTTCTAAATTGTATCCTAAGGTGGATGGTTCTTGTTCACCAAAGGGTACATTTCGTCTGTTTAACACTGAGATGAGTTTTGGTCAGTAAATTTGAGGACAGATTGCAGCATGGCTTTTCGTAATATGGAAAAGAAAACCAATGAAGATGGGTGAATAAGGAGTAAAGATCCAGAGGAAAACTGACCCGACTATATTGGAATATCCCATTTTAAAATATACCATCTCATTAAAGTGTTAGGAGTCCCTAAAGGGTTAGGTTAACATGCTTAGCTGCTAACTGAAAGGTTGTAGGTTTGAGCCCACCCAGAGGCACTGCTGCAGAAAGACCTGGTGATCTACTTCTGAAAAATCAGTGATTGAAATCCTTATGGAGCACAGTTCTACTCTGACACACATGGGGTTGCCAAGAGTTGGCATCTACTCGATGGCAACTTGTTGGTTGGTTAAGGTGATTTGGCCACGTGCCAAGGAGAGAAGTTACAGAAGTGAGATGCCCCTAGTCTTGGAAGTCTTGTTAAAAAGTACGGACATTTACCAAAAGCTTTGGAAGGGCACTGAAGAGCTTAATGGTAGGCTATTATGGAGCTAAGCGGCCTAGGTTGTGTGAGGATAAATCTGGCAGTTATATTTTAGTCTCTTCAAGGTCTGAGGTTTTATCAAGTAGATGAAATGGAGGGGTGATGTTCAGAGTATAGGCAAGAGAATGAGAGGGGTGATGGATCTTAGAATTTTAAGTGGATATTGAAGAAAGTTAAAAGACAAGAGACCATTAAACTGTATAAATGTGGAGGGAACAACAGATTGAAAGTTCAGATAAGATCAAAAAAAGGAACACACTGAGAATAATAGACCAAGTGAACTGGAAAGATGGTCTTGGACTTTTATTTCAACTGTAAATTATGGCACTCTTTCTTCCCCAATCCCTCTCAACCCAAAACATTTTGCACATCATATGATGCACACTGTGGGTGTTCAGTGTGTACAAATGACAATCATCCATTGAGGTTTTTCCTCTTCTGTCTGAGCTCCGAGACCTAAAATTATCCTGCTCTTGCTCTTACCTTTGAAGTCTTCAACCTCTTATAAATACATAAAATGGTTTTAAAGGAAGAGTTTTATCATATAACATGATTTAAATCTTTATAGTCTACAAAGGTTTCTGTTTATTGTTGTCATTAGCTGCCACTGACTCACAGCGACCTCATGCACACTGAAACGAAACACTGCCCGTTCCTGCAGCATCCCCATGATCTGCTGCATATTAGACCATTGGGATACATAGGGTGCTCACTGGCTGATTTTTTGGAAGTGCATCACCAGGGTTTTCTTCCCAGTCCCTCTTAGTCTAGAAGCTCCACTGAAGCCTGTTCAACGTCACAGCAACACCCAAGCTTCTACTGATGGATGGTGGCTGTACATGAGGTGCATCAGCCAAGAATCAAACTCAGGTCTCCCACTCCATGGAGAATCCCATCACTGACCTACCAATGTCCCATAGTGAACCATAGAAGTGGGAGAAATTAACTGCAAATTCCTCAAAAAAATGAGAAAAATATCACCGTAGTTTTGTTTTCTTTATACTAATGACTTAGTATTTTACACGATATATGAAAAACTAAAAGCAATGTGATGCCTAAAACTAAATGAGGAAATGGCTTTGCTGGCCTGCAGGTGTTGCTCTTAAGATATCTGTGGGAGCAAGCATTACACGAGTTGTGGCTTATTCAGCGGATGCTGGAGTGTCTCATGCAAAATGTCATTTTAATTATTTATACAGAGATACGAGATTCCATCATATACTTGGGACTTCTTCTTTTTAAGTTTCAGTTGACTTTTAGAAAGAATGAAACTTTGGTTTTATATAGTGCATTTTGCCTTAGGAATACAAAGTAGTTTGAAAACATTATTGTAGGTTTTCCAATAGAGTGAGATTAGATGCCTATTTTTATACTCAGCACTGGGTAGAAAAGTGACTTGGACAAAGTTAGCCAAGTTAGTGACAGAATTCAAAATTAAATTCAGGACTCTGAATTCTAAAACAATGCATTATCAACAAGGATAAATATCTAAAGACAAACAGACTCATCTCAAGAAGGGTAACAGTATTTTTGGCATTAAAATATATGTGTTATTAGATGTTTAGCTTTTGCAAAACAGAACTGAAGACGGAATAGACTAGTAATAGATTTACTAAAGGCATGAAGGACATCTAATAGATGACCCAACTAGTTCTATAAAATATTCAATGTTAAACAAATATTTAAAGACAAATGAACCATTCTTTATTTTTCATAGAACTTGCGTTTGATGATTTAGAAACTGTGAAAGGACAATTACTTCCTAAAAAATACAGCGGATTTTTTGTTGTTGCTTTGCTGTTTTGTTATGTTTTTGGCTTTCTATTATTTTAAGACTGAGGTTAAGAGGTTATTTTGCTATACGGGTAATTGTACCCTAGTTAAAAAAAAGGGGGGTTATGCCTTTGTTATTTTTCTTTAAAATAAACAGAAACATACAAACAACAACAACCATATAGCTCTATCCCCAGCCTGGATTCAGCATTCTCCTAGTTCTTCATTGGACTTTTCAGACCATAAATACACAGCCTATCTAATCTTGCCCCTTCTTCGATTACTCTGTCACCACCAACCTTCCACTGAAGTCCCTTCTCCTCCGGGAATCCTAAATGGCATAAGTATTAATAAACTTTGATATCTTAGGCTTGCTGTTGGTCACATCATTCACGTAGCCAACTGGTAAATTCCTGGATGGGGATCACAGTGGATAGGAAGGTTTGGTAACGTCCCTCTAAAGTTGATCAAAACACTGTTTCATATCTTCACTTGTCTGCTCAAAACCCAAAACCTCCTTCTCCATCCCTCAATGCATACCTTTAGGTAATGACTTTACTCATAAATCACAAAGAAAAACAGAATAATCACAAAATGACTTTGACTCTTGCCACCACGTCTACCTACCATCATCTGCCCCAACTAAATCTACTCTTCCACCTGTTCGTTTTAACTTAGACGAACTTTCTGTGACCCTACCTAAAACTAATTCCTCCACCTTGCCCTGGATCCCATCCCCTCTTGTGTGCTCAAGGACATGGCTAAAACAATTCTCACCTTGCTCTTCCACATTATTACTTTTTAACTTCTAAACATGTATTCCCATGACATAGAAATATTCAGTTATTTTATTCAATTAAAAAAAATTCTTTATTGTAACTGCAAAGAAGTCTGACAGGGACGTTCAGTGAGGTAGGAGGAAAAGAAAGGACAGATGTAGATCGTATTACAATGAGTAGACAGTGCTGCAGACAAGTCAGATAAGAGGAGTACTGAGGATGTACCGATGGACGTACTGACATGGAAGTCACTGATGAGTCCTAACAGCATTTTGATGGAAGTTGGAGGCAAGAGTTTGATGGGAACAGGTTTCAGAAAGAATGGGAGAAGAAGAGCTGGAGAGAGTAAAACAGTTATTTTGAGGAACAAAGAACTGGTGTGGTATTGACAAAGAAAGTGGAGGCACCGTTTTAGACAGTATCACAGAAATTCTGTCTACAGTAAAAAAAAAAAAAAAAATTGCTGTGGAGTGGATTCCGACTCATAGCGACCCTATAGGACAGAGTAGAACCACCCCATAGGGTTTCCAAGGAGCAACTGGTGGATTCAAACTGCGACCTTTTGGTTAGCAGTTGTAACTCTTAATCACTGCGCCACCAGGGCTCCTCTGTCTATGGTAGTAGGCGGAAAAGCAGAGTATTTGGGGTACAAGCACAGGAGACAGAGAAGAAGCATTTAGAGGCTCTGGAAGGTCTCTTCTGATTGCTTTAATTTTTCAGTGAGCCAGAAAGCAACTGAGAGTAAGGATAGGGGAGGCGACAATAAGGCATGAGAATAGAAAATGTGAAATATTCTCTTAGGAGAATGGACTCTGGACACCTACTATGATTCCAAGCAGCATTAAGGGCTGACTTGAGGTTCATGATAATAAACTGAAGGTGAGGCCAGTCAACATGATTGTGTGTTTACTGGAGATTGAATTGAATCAGGGCTGTAGGATGTAGAAATTATTTTTATGAACTATGTTATACCAATTGACCTAGATGTCTTCTGAGAAGGTCCTTAGTCTTCAAGGCCAGTCACTAAGTTCCATGAAGTGTTTGGTTATGTCCATAGATTTTCCATAACTGTGTGCCCTGTGTACTCTGTTATATTATATATGTGAATATACATGCAGCACGTGCAAATATGTAGGTAGAAATATCCACAAACATACTTAAGTATGCACATTGATGTATTCAGATACAACCTCACACACCTATTTAGTACACACTCTACCTATGTATCCACTCTTAAATTATTGTTTGTTATTACTGTCGTTGCAGGATTGTGTATGTTATAGCATTAACCATAGTTGTCCTTTATTCTTACTTCTCAGTGTCTTCCTTTGCTTTGGTCATGTGCTGACTTCCCCCATACTGTGTATTGCCTTTCCTTCACCAGAATTAACATGTGTCTACTATCTAGTTAGTGCTTCTCCCCCAGCCCCAGTAACCATCAAAGATTGTTTCTTTCTGTTTGTAAACCTTTTCTTGACTTTTTATAATAGTGGTCTCATACAGTATTTGCCCCTTTGTGATTGACTTATTTCACTCAACATAATGTCCTCCAGTTTCATCCATGTTGTAAGATATTTCAGAAATTCATCATTATTCTTTATTGTTGCATAGTAATCCACTGTGTGTACGTACTACAATTTGCTTATCCAGTCATCCATTGATGGGCACTTAGGTCGTTTCCATCTTTTTGCTCACGTGAATAACGCTGCAACGAACATGGTTTTACATATGTATATGCATGTCACAGCTTGGTTTGCTTTTATTTGTAGTAGTTTTTGTGCCTAATAGAATGTCTGATACATAAAATAAATACATCTGGGGTGAATAAATGGATAGGTTTTTATCATGATAAGGTGTTCATATTCTGGGCTCTAAGTCACTTTACATCTTTAATTTTGGATATTTCTAGAGAAAATTAAAGGTTGCCATGGAGCCCTGGGGACACAGTGGTTAAGTGATATGGCTGCTAACCAAAAGGATGGCGTTTGAATCCTACAGTTGCTCCCTGGAAACCCTATGGGGCAGTTCTACTTTGTCCTATAGGGTTGCTATGAGTCGGAATCAACTCGATGGCAACGGATTTGGTTTATGTTATTGAGAGGCACCTTATGCTGCTAATATAGAGAGGGCAAGTAGATTAATTTTCTTTTCTTATGTTTCTTCATGACCCAACTATCTTCAAGTTCTCATAACGCAGAAGGCCAAATGGTCCTATAGCTTCCCTCCTAAATAACCGATCCACACATTTACAAATTATGCTTAGGATATATTTCAAAAAATCCTGTTTTACAGAAGTCTGTACATAAGACATTTTGCTTTATTATTATAGAAAGGGTCACGCTGAATAATGTTATTAGATTTATCAAGTAGAAAAATAACATTATTAACTGAATATTGTAATTTAATTTAAAAAAAGACCTTGACATTGCAGGAAGATATCTAATAACTTCTAAACTCAGCAACTAATGCATATTTTGATTTAGTATAAAAGGAATCTGGCTTGTGAGAATCACCACTCTATCCACTAACTTTAGTGGGAAATATAACCAGAAGAATTGGATACAGGGAGTGTGAATCAGAGTAACATGATGTGTAATGTAACAAAAGTCTCTGAAGGCACTAGAGGCGTAGCCAGAGCAGAAATTCATAGAAAATGGTTACTTTATGGTTCAACCCTTTTCTCTAATTCAAAAGTTAGGTGGGGTGGTTGGTGTGTGTCTTTGGCTTCTTGGTCCTTCTCACAGGTTACTGCAGTGATCCTATCTGACCAGGACATTTATAAATTGCCCAGAGATTGCAGGGCCTTTTTAAAAGAATACAGCAACTGTTGGTTGTCTACCTGCGGATTATGGAGGCAACATTATGTCACAGTCAGTAACCTTTGATAGGCCTGGAAACCAGTAAAAAACCACGAAGTAGGTGCCCTTGTATTAAACAGTTAGTCTCAGGAAGTGGCTGCTCCAAACAAAATGGTAAAAATCCATCCAACCACTGTGGCAGAGCCAGAAGAATATCTCTATGAAGCAAATAAGCTTCACTCTTTCATTTTTCTTCCCCACTTAGCAGGAAAAAGCCCTGGGTGAACCCATGAAAAGCCCCCAATACAAAACTTATGCAAGTTTCATACCAGCTGCTGTTGAGTCGACTCTGACTCTTGTTGACCTCACGTGTGTCAGAATAGAACTGTGCACCATAGGGTTTTCAATGGCTGATTTTTCTGAAGCTTTTCTTCTAAGGCACCTGTGAGTGGGCATGAATCTCCAAACTTTCCGTTAGCAGCCTGGCACATTAACCGTTTGTCCCATTCAAGGACTCCACAAAACTTATTGTTGTTGTTGTTGCAATGTACCCTCGAGTCAGTTCCCCACGCATACCAACCCTATGTACAACAGAAGAAAACACAGTCCAGACCTGTGCCATTCTCACAATGGTTGCTATGTTTTAGCCCATTGCTGCAGACACTGTGTCAATCCATCGCACCAAGGGTCTTCCTCTTTTTTACTGACCCTCTATTTACCAAGCATGATGTCCTTCCAGGGACTGGTTCCACCTGATAATATGTCCGAAGTACCTGAGACAAAGTCTCGCCACCCTCGCTTCCAAGGAGCACTCTGGCTGTACTTCTTCCAAGACAGACTTATTCATTTTCTGGCAGTACATGGTATATTCAATATTCTTCATCAACACCATAATTCAAAGGCGTCAATTCACCCTTAGTCTTCCTTATTCTTTGCCCAGCTTTTGCATGCATATGAGGCAATTAAAAACACCATGGCTTAGGTCAGGTATACCTTAGTCCTCAAAGTGATATCTTTGCTTTTCGACACTTTCTTAAAGAGGTTTTTGCAGCAGATTTGCCCAATACAATAAGACATTTGATTTCTTGACTGCTACTTCCATGAGCGCTGATTGTAGATCCAAGAAGAATGAAATCCTTGACAACTTCAATATTTTCTCCATTTATCATAATTTTGCTTATTGGACCATTTGTGAGGATTTTTGTTTCTTTATGTTGAGGTATAATCCATGCTAAAGG
The DNA here is from genome assembly GCF_000243295.1 of Trichechus manatus latirostris. NCBI lineage: Eukaryota > Metazoa > Chordata > Mammalia > Sirenia > Trichechidae > Trichechus > Trichechus manatus. The sequence continues at coordinate 2,301,232 of NW_004444179.1, forward strand.
CTGTAGTCTTTGATCTTCATCAGTAAGTGTTTCAAGTCCTCTTCACTTTCAGCAAGCAAATTTGTGTCATCTGCATATCATAGGTTGTTAATGAGTCTTCCTCCAATCCTAATACCCCATTCTTCTTCATATAGTCCAGCTTCTCAGATTATTTGCTCAACATACAGATCGACGAAGTACAGTGAAAAGATACAACCCTGACGCACACCTTTCGGGATTTTAAACCACGCAGTATCCCCTTGTTCTGTTCAAATGACTGTTTCCTGGTCTATGTACAGGTCCGCATGAGCACAATTAAGTGTTCCAGAATTCCCATTCTTCTCAATGTTATCCATAATTTGTTATGATCCACACAGTCTAATGTCTTTGCATAGTCAATACAACACAGATAAATATCTTTGTTATTCTCTGCTTTCAGTCAAGATCCATCTGGCATCAGCAATGATATCCCTCATTCCACATCCTCTTCTGAATCTTATTTGAATTTCTGGCAGTTTCCTGTCAATGTACTGCTGTAGCCATTTTTGAATTATCTTCAGCAAAATTTTACTTGCGTGTGATATTAATGAAACTGTGCAATAATGTCCGCATTCGGTTGGATCACCTTTCTTGAGAATGGGCACAAATATGGATCTCTTCCAGTCAGTTGGCTAGGTAGCTGTCTTCCACACTTCTTGGCATAGACAAGTGAGCACCTCCAGTGCTGTATCCATTAGTTGAAACATCTCAGTTGGTATTCCATCAATTCCGGGAGCCTTGTTTTTCACCAATGCCTTCAGTGCAGCTTGGACTTCTTCCTTCAGTACCATCAATTGTTGATGATATGCTACCTTCAGAAATGGTTGAAGGTTGACCACTTCTTTTTGGTACAGTGACTCTGTGTATTCCTTCCATCCGCTTTTGATGCTTCCTGTGTCATTCATATTTTGCCCATAGAATCCTTCAATACTGCAACTGGAGGCTTGAAAATTTTTAGTCTGCTCTTTCAGCTTGAGAAATGCCAAGCATGTTCTTCCCTTTCAGTTTTCTAATTCCAGGTATTTGCACATTTCATTATAATACTTTACTTTGACTTCTCAAGCTGTCCTTTGAAATCTTCTATTCAGGTCTTTTGCCTCATCATCTCTTCCATTCACTTTAGCTACTCTACATTCAAGAACAAATTTCAGAGTCTCTTCTGACATCCATTTTGCTCTTTTCTTTCTTTCCTGTTTTTTTTAATGACCTCTTGCTTTATTCATGTATGATGTCCTTGATGTCCATCCCACAACTCATCTGGTCTTCGATCATTGGTGTTCCATGTGTCAAATCTATTCTTGAGATAGTCTCCAAATTCAGGTGGGATATACTCAAGGTCGTATTTTGGCTCTTGCGGTCTCATTTTAATTTTCTTTAGCTTCAACTTAAACTTGCACAGAGCAATTGTTCTGACTGATGATACTGAGCTTTTCCATCATCTCTTTCCACAGCTGTAGTATATTTGATTCTTGTGTTTTCCAGAAGGTGAGGTCTACTTGTATAGTCGCCATTTATGTTGTTGAACAAAGGTATTTGCAATGAATAAGTCATTGGTCTTGCAAAATTCTATCATGAGATCTCATGTGTTGTTTTTATCACCAAGGCCATATTTTTCAACTATCAATCCTTCTCTCTTTCCAACTTTTGCATTCCAATCACCAATATTTATTAATGCATCTTGATTGCATGTTTAATCAATTTCAGACTGCAGAAATTGGTAAAAATCTTCAATTTCTTCATCTTAGGACTTAGTAGTTGGCTTTTGAATAACAGCCATATTAACTGGTCCTCCTTGTAGTCATATAGATATTATCTCATCACTGACAGTATTGTACTTCAGGATACATCTTGATGTGTTCTTTTTGACAATGAATATGATGACATTCCTCTTCAACTTGTCATTTTGGGCATAGTAGACCATATGATTGTCTGATTCAAAATAGCCAGTACCAGTTCCTTTCAGCTTACTCATGTCTAGGATATCGATCTTTATGCACTCCATTTTTGATGACTTCCAATTTTCCTCAATTCATACTTTGTACATTCCATTTTCCTACTATTAATGGATGTCTGCAGTTGTTTCTTCTCATTTTGAGTCGTGCCACGTCAGCAAATGAAGACCCCGAAAGCTGGACTCCATTCACGTAATTAAGATCGACTCTACTTTGAGGAGGCAGCTCTTCCCCGGTCGTGTTTTGAGTACCTTCCGACCTGAGGAATTCATCTTCCAACACTATATCAGACAATATTCCACTGCTATTCATAAGGTTTTCACTGGCCAATTTTTTTCAGAAGTAGACTGCCAGGTCCTTCTTCATAGTCTGTCTTAGTCTGGAAGCTCAGCTGAAACCTGTACTCCATGAGTGACCCTGCTGGTATTTGAAATACCAGTGACATAGCTCCCAGCATCACAGCAACACACAAGCCACCACAGTAGGACAAACTGACAGATTTTTTGTGGTGGACCAAAAAACTTACAGAAATGCATAAATATGATCATTTTGTGCATCCATGTATATGTGTGTGAGAGAGAGAGAGAGAGAAAGTGCAGGAGAGAGACCTGTTAAGTAAAGAAAGAACTGAATAGAAAAGAGGAAAGAAAATTCACAAAGTAAAAACAAATGAGTATGCCCAGGAACTGAAGTTGCCACTGACTAAGAGATTCTGCTGATCTCAGTTGTCTACAAGCTTGAGTAAAAACCACACGTGAGGACAGGCAGAGAGGCTTGGAGAATTGTGACTAAGAACTCCACACGCAGTTTCAATGCAAAGTCAATAAAAGTGTGAAGTAGAAAAAAAAATAAGTCCCACTGACAGAGGAAGACCAAAACTATTTTTTGCCTGTTTTAGCCTGGGTTCTGGTCAGAAAAATCAAAACTCTCTCGGAAATTCATAAGTGCAATGGACCTGAGGCCTGAATTTTAAGTATGGCCTGGGAGTCCCTACTTCAAGAAATGAACATTCAACGCAGTCTGAGCTGCTGAGACACCTGCAGCACCTGCAAAGCACAGACAAAAACCTCTCTCTTGAGGGACATGCCCTCTATGCAAGCCTCAAAGCTTTTCTGCAAATAAAGCTTCACTAAAGATTTTCTCCCTGACTAAACTTATAAAATACACTGCAGAACAACTCAACATGAGTGGGGATCAGCTGACCCAGCAGGTAGTAGAAAGAAACACTCAAGCACTACAGATAATAAAAATGTATTGAATGTTAAAAAAAAACAAACAAACGCATGGCCGTCAAGTCTGTCCTGTAGGACAGAGGAGAACTGCCCTGTAGGGTATCCAAGGCTGTAATCTTTACACAAGCAGACTGCCACATCTTTCTCCCTGGGAGCGGCCAGTAGGTTTGAATTGCCAACCTTTTGTTTAGCAGCCAAGTGCTTAACAACTGTGCCACCAGGGCTCCTCATGGACAAAATAGTAAGTTCAAAATGACTAAGACATAAAAGAACGAATAAAAAACGTAAAAATCCCTGAGTATATGAAAATGTAGGCAGACATGAAAAACAATACAAAATTGAGTATTGAAAAGCATAGTAATTATAGTCAAAAACTAATTGAATAGGTTAAGCATATTATAAAATTCAATTCCACTGAATATGTTGAAAAAATTAAACTATCAGGAAAATAGGAACAGAAGGGTACCACCTACAGTGATTCTGGTATTTATCAAACACCTTACTCAAACATCACACGTACTAGTAAAACATTAGAGGCCTTCCCTTTAAAATTAGAAACGTGTGAAGCTGCTTATTATCACTTTTTTTATTTCATATTCCAGTGTAGGTTTCTGGAAATGAAATAAGAAGAGGAAAAAAAAACCCATAAATGTTAGACATGAAAACTCATTATTTGCATATGTTATGATTGTCTATATGGAAAATCTAACAGTGTCTACAAACTTTTAGAACTAAAAAGCGAGTTCAGCAAGTTTGAAGACAAGGCCATTGTATTAGGCTGGGTTTTCTAGAGACGCAAAACCAGTAAAGTGTCTAAATATATATATAGAGAGAGATTATATCAAGGAAACAACTCACGTAATTGTAGAGGCTAGAACATCCCAAGTCCGTGGATTAGGGTAGAGGCCTCTCCCAAGTCACACAGCTGCAGAAGCTGGCAAACCCAAGATCGGCAGGTCGGAGAGCAAGGCTCCCGCTCAGAGGCTGTGCAGATGGACGAATCCCAGGTTCAGCAGATAAGCGGACAGCTCAAGTCCCAAGAACGGGAGATGAGATGACAGGAAACAACCGCAGAATCCAGAGAAAGCCAACAGCCAGAACGTCTGCTTATATACAGATACGGGCCACACCCCCAAGGAGACTTTCTTTCATCTGACTGGCTACTCACAGTATATTCAATCATGGCAGTGATTACATTGAAACATTGAGAATCATGGCCCAGCCAAGCTGACACACAATCTTAACCATCGCAGCCATTGTAAAATATCAATTGCTTTCCTGTAAAATAGCAACAAAAAAAGCGAGAGAGAGAGAAATCTTTAAAGATTCAACTTTACAATAGCAAATAAAACAGTAATTTATCTAGGAAAAATCTAGCAAAGATGTGCAACATCTTCGTGGAATTCAAAATACATGAAGAAATTCATTATGTTTATAAATTTACAACTCAATATTGGAAAGATGCCATTTCTCCCCAAATGTTGATCTCTAGAGCCAAAACAATTCCTTTCAGCATTAAAAGAGGTAATTTGTATTTCTTTTTTTTTTTTTTGGAGAAACTTGACAAGTTGATTCCAAAATTTATATAAAAGTTTTATGATTCAAAAATTGTCAAGGTATTCTTAAAAGAAGAATAATAGTTTGGGGGAGGAGGATAGTGATGTGTGAAGAGCCATATTATAAAGTCCTAATAAGTAAGTTAGTTTGGCATTTGTGCAGGGCCAGAGAAGAAGACAAGTGAAACTCACATGTACTCCAAGATAGAGCCAACATTTTTGGAAACTTGATATAAGACAGGGTTTATATCATGGAGGCAATTGGAGCTACAGTCCATCTCCCTCTTCGGTTCCTGGGTCTCCTTCTTTCTCTGTGGCACCAGGCAAATACAGACCAATTACTGTATCTTGGGTGGCCCCTCCCAAGTTTTTAAGACCCAAGGCACTATTCACCCAACTAGGAGGCAGAACAAAACTCTAAAGACAACGTTAGGCCAATTGACTGGATAGACCCACGAAATCATGATCCTAAGAGTTTAAACCACGAAAACTAATCCTATGAGTTGATACCTCTGTAGTATCAACAGCTACAGCTTTTTTTTTTTGAGGGGAAGAGGGGGCTGGTGTTGTTGTAATAAAATTATATATAGCACTATATTTGCCTTTACGCCCTTTCTTCTGGTGTACAGCTTAGTGGTATCAGTTATATTAGTCAAGTTTTATAACCATTACCTTTAGTTGATGCCAATTTTCCTATCAACATATGCAAAAATTCACTACTTCCCAAAGAAAGATTGCCCTCTCTTCCTCCCTGTTCCTATCCCAGTAACCACTAGTAACCATTGGTCTGTATATATTTACATATTCTTGTCTTTTCATATAAGTGAGACCATACAATGTTTGTCCTTTTGTGATTGACTTTTTTCATTCAGCATAATGTCTTCAAGGTTCATCCATGTTGCAGTATGTATCAGGACTTCATTTTTCTTTAAGGCTGAGTAGTATACCATTGTGTATATGTACCACATTTTGTTTATTCATTCATCTGTTGATGGTCACTTGAGTTGTTTCCAACTTTTGCTATTGTGAATAGTGTTTCAATGAACATCAGTGTACATATGTCTGTTTGTGTCACTACTTACAGGTACCTAGGGTATATACCTAAGAGTGGAATTCCTGGATCATATGGTAGCTCTATTTCTAATTTTTTGATGTATCATCATACTATTTTCTAAAATGTTTGTACCATTTTACATTCCCACTAGCAATGGATAAATGTTCTGATTTCCCCATATCCTGGCCAACATTTGTTATTTTCTTTTCTTCTCTCTTTTTTTTTTTTTTTTTTTGATCATTACCATTCTAATAGGGGTGAGGTGGTATCTCATTGTAGTTTTGATTTACATTTTTCTGATGGATAATAACAATGAACATCTTTACATGTGTGTTAAGATTGTATGTCAACTTGGCTAGGCCATTATTCTCAGTGTTTCAGCAGTTGTATAATGTGATCACCCCCATGATGGAATCTGCTGAGTGGTACTGGCCTGTGGCAGCTCACCGCTCTCTCAGTTTCATCTCTCTGCCTTCTGCCAGTTACTTTCTGCCTGCTCGCCTTGCCAGGGTTTTTGGCTTGTTCCAGACTCAGCAGCTGCCTCTTGTTGTCTCACCTCCAGTTCGTGGGACTTGAGCTAGCAGCTTACCTGTTGATCTTGGAATTCGTCGAACTTCTCAGCCTGCGAGCAAGAGTCTGGTTCCCCGACCCGCCGACCTTGGGTTTGCCAGCCCCTGCAGCTACGTGAATCAGGAGAAACCTTGTGGTCTTGATTGCTGATCTTGGAATTCACTGACCTTCACAGCCTGTGAGCAGGAGCCCCTCTCCGACCTGCCGACCTTGGGTTCACCAGCTTCTGCAGCTACTTGAACTAGGAGAGGCCTCTACCCTGATCTGTGGACTTGGCATGTTTTAGCCTCTACAATTGCATGAGCTATTTCCTTGATATACATCTCTCTATATATATAATTTATATGCTCTACTGGTTTTGCTTCTCTACAGAACCCAGCCTAAGACAATGTGCTTGTTGTCCGCTTGAATATCCTCTTTGGTAAAGTGTCTGTTCATGTCCTCTGCCATGTTTTAAGTGGGTTATCTGTCTTTTGTTGCAGAAGTTTTATATATAGTTTCGATATGTGTTAGTTATGCAGTGCTGCTATAACAGAAATACCACAAGTGGATGGCTTTAACAAACAGAAATTTATTTGCTCACAGTTTAGGAGTCTAGAAGTCTGAATTCAGAGTGCCAGCTTGAGGGGAAGGCTTTCTCTGTCTGTCAGCTATGGAGGAAGGTCCTTGTCTTCTCTCAACATCTGTGGGCCCAGTGTTGGGCCCATGTGTCTTGGCATCAATCTTCTGCTGGGTCTAGGAGGTTCTCAGTGCAGGCACCCTGGGTCCAGAATGACATGCTCCCCTCCTGGCTCTTCTTTCTTGGTGGTAGTGAGGTCCCTCTCCCTCTGCTTGTTTCTTTCTCCTTTTATCTCTTGAAGACAACAGGTGTGACTCAAGCATGGGTGTGACATGAGTAAGGCAGTGACTTGAGTAAGGGCGTGACTTGAGTAAGGTGGTATGACTCAAGATACACCCCATCCTAATTCCACCTCGTAGAGGTTTTAGGATTTACATAGTTATGTAACATCACAAAATGGAGGATAATTACATTCTACTGGGAACCATGGCCTAGCCAAGCTGACAAATATTTTGGGGGAACACAATTCAATCCATAACAGGATATCAGACCCTTATTGGATACATGGTTCCTAAAGATTTTTTCCTGACCTGTAGGTTGTCTTTTACTCTTTTTATAAAGTCTTTTGATGAATGTCAGTATTTAATTTTTATGAGGTCTCAATTATTTATTTTATCTTCTTCTGCTTGTGCATTCGTTGTTATATTTGATAAACTATCAAAAAAAAAAAAAAAACCAAGTCCCATAATTTTGCCCCTGTTTTCTTCCAAGAACTTTATGGTTTTAGCTTTAACATTAGGTCCTTGATCCATTTTGAACTAGTATTTGTGTATGATGTGAGGTATGGGTCCTGCTTCATTTTTCTGCATATAGAAATCCAATTTCACACCATTTGTTGAAGAGGTTGTTCTTTCCCCCATTGAATGGACTTAGCACCCTTGCTGAAAATCAGTTGTCCATAGATGCATGGATTTATTTCTGGGTTCTCAATTCTATTTCATTGGTCTATATGTCTATCATTAAACCAGTACCAGTCTGTTTTGATTACTATAGCTGTACGGTATGTTTTTAAATAAGGAAGTATGAGGCCTCCTACTTTATTCTTCAGAATTGCTTTGGGTATTCAGGGTCTCTTTCCTTTCCAAATAAAGTTGAGGATTCATTTTTCCATTTCTGTAAAAAATGCTGTTGACATTTTACACACCAGATTTGAACATGAAATCCCATTCCTATTTACATACTGTATATTAAATAAGGAAACATATTTAAAAGCCTTCACTGATACAGTGTTTTTAAGAGTAACACATAGGAAAGAACCTTTTCTAAAAAAGTGAGTCACAGAGAGGTTAAGTGATGTTCCCAGGGTCACTCATCTAAGTGTTAGACTCATGATTCAAACCCAAGAGTCTGACTCTAGAGTCTCCAATCACTCCACTAAATTCTAATATATTAAGATGATAGAACACCATGCATTCAGCCATTAAAAAGAATTTACTCAGCTCTGTGTTTATAAGAATAAAATGAATTCTAAAGTATACTCTTACATAAAAAAGCAATGCTCATGAACGTAAATAATCCAACAAGATCTATAGAAAACATGTTAGAACTTATAAGTAAGTTTGTGAATTTTTCTGGTTACAATGTAAATATGTAAAAATCAATTTTATTTCTATATACCAGTAATAACGATGACAAAATGAAATTTTAAAAAGTTGCCATTTATAAGTGGTCACACAAGAAAGCAAATACATTGGACTAAATCTAAAACTATCGAAAATTATCAAAAGAATTCCTAAATAAGATCTGTATGAATGTGTATGTATGTATAGTTTAACCATAAAATAAAATATTGATACATTAGAATACCTTAAAATTTTTAAATTCTATGTATCACAAGAAACCATTAAAAGAGTGCAAATCAAACCATATAATGTGTATATTAGTTTTCTAGAGTTATCATAACAAATTATCACAAACTGAGTGGCTTAAAACAACAGAAATTTATTCTCTCACAGTTCAGGAGGCTAGATGTCCAAAACCAAGGTGTTGTCAGAGCCAGGTTCCCACTGAAGGCTCTAGGGAAGAATTCTTCCTTGCCTCTTCCTAGGTTCTGGTGATTGCTGGTAATCTCAGCATTCCTTGGCTTGCAGCTGCATCACTGCAGTCTCTGCTTTCATCATCACATGGCTGTTCCCCTGTGTCTCCTCCACGTCTTCAAATCTTTCTCTGCTTATAAGGACACCAATCATTTAATTTAGGGACCACCCTAATCCAGTATGACCTCATCTTAACTTGATTACATCTGCAAAGACCCTATCCCCCAATGTCACATTCACAGCTACCACAGGTTAGGACTTCAACATATCTTCTTGGAGGACACAATTTAACCCACAACAATGAGAGAAGACACTTGCAAAACACACAACCAACAAATGACTTGCATGCTGAATGCATAAGTAACTCCTTCAAATCAATAAGAAAAGATACGCTTCTCAACTGATAAACTGAAGAATAGGTATTTCACAAAAAGAATAAACAAATGACTATTAGACATATAAAAGATGCTCACCCTTGTTAGTAATCTGGGAAATTCAAAACGAAGCCTCAGTGAGACACCACTAAACCTGGACTAGAATGGTTAAAATTTAAAAAGACTTGAAACAAAGTGTCAGTGAGCATCTGAAGCAACAGAAACTCTCACACAGCCCTGTAAGAGCGTAAGGTGATACAACCACTTTAGAAAACTCTAGGCATACTTTATAAAGTAAGTCTATGACCCAACAATTCCATTCCTAGATATACATCTGACAGCACTGTATACACGTGTGCACCAAAAGGCATTTTCAAAATACTCACAGCAGCTTTATTAACAATAGCCCCAAACTGGGGGGAGGGGGAACAAAAACAAATATCTATCAGCATTGAAATGAATAAATAACTTGTTTATACAAATGAAATACCATACAGCAATGAAATAAACTATACCTAGAAACTCAGCAGTATGCATCAATCTCACAAATGTAATTATGTGTGAAACCAGCCAGACACAAAAGGGTGCATACACACAGTATGATTCCAGTTACAGAAATTTCTAATATTAGCAAAAAAGTAATTTATGACATTAGATATCAGGAATGGGGAGGGAAGAGAGATCTGTTATCGAGGGGTGAACACAAGAGATGGTGGTTTGGGGTTTTGGCAATGTTTTATTTCTTGACCTGGGATGTGGTTACATTGACTTTAGCTTTGATAATTCTTTGGGTTGTACATTTATATACAAAATGTACATTTATATACAAATTTATATATGAAAGTTTTGTACACTTTTATAAATGAGTATCATATTTCCAAGGTTTTTAAATAAAACAGGATTCAAAACAAAATGTGTATTATTTTTATATCACCTGCCTGTATATGCATTGATTATCTAATGGTATTATATAACTAGTAATAATGATTACATTTGAGAATGATGTAGTTGAAGAACAGGAGTGGGAGGATGTAATGGATATCAGATATTTTTGATTGTCCAGTGTTTGAAAATCACCCTACATTTTGTTAATTTCCCACTTTACATGTCCAGCTAGAAAACATGCCTTGCCCCGATTTAATGGTCATATTGTGTTTGATTCCAATTCAGACTCTCCCGTCATCTTGGAGAACCTTTTAGCTATCTGATATTTTAAATACATCCCTTTTTTTCTATTCACATCCATAATGGTGTCTATTGTTTGCAACTTAAAATAGTAACGAATAAAGAGAAAAACCACCTTTAACTAGTATAATCTTTTGCGCATTTTGAATTTTTAACCATGTGCATATATTATTTCTCACATATATGTATTTGCATTTATACATGTGTATGTATATATAAATTTATATATACATACATACATTTTTATTAAGAGAGAAATGTTAATTCAGTTCAGAGATATGTAAAGTTAAAAAACTAAGTATAATCGATTGCAGGGTATTATCTATTGGTTGTGTTGTTGGGTGCCATCGAGTTGATTCCAACTCATAGTGACCCCTATGACAGAGTAGAACTACCCCATAGGGTTTTCTAGGCTGTAATCTATAGGGTGGCTATGAGTTGGAAGCGACTTGACAGCAACGGCTTTGTTTTTTTGGTTTTAATCTTGATAGGAGCAGATCAACAGGTCTTTTCTTCTGCAGAGCCTCTGATGGGTTCGAACCATCGACCTTTCGCTTAGCAGCCGAGTGCTTAACCATTGTGCCACCATGGCTCCTTATTATCTATTAGTATCTCAAGTATTTTTCCCATTCAAATAGCATGACTGAATCAGGCTTAAACACCAAGTAGCAATTCAATGGCAAATTAATACTTGTTAACTAAACAAAACACTGTAATGAACTACAAAGATGGGAGGGTTGGATTCTGACCTGTGGTTCCAATCACACCTCTGATTTTGTCTTCACCATATTTAAATAGTATTTTAATATTTTGAAACTCGGCATCTCCATGGGGAGGGGGAACAGTAAGTCTAATTGCCATCCTCATCAGGGTCGTGCCTGGTTGATTAAACCTTATTGAAAAGTCTAGAGGGGGATTTTCAAGCTGCTCAGTTGTCTAATAAGCTTATATTAAGTGATTTTCCTCACTCGCGATACTAGCAATTCAGAGACATAAGGGATCTAGTTAGGGGATAGTTTTAAAAAGTATCTAGTGAGCTTCTTAATTAAAAGAAAGAATTTATGATACAGTAAAGGTATGAATAATTTTTAAAAGACTGCCACCCTTATTTTACTTCAAAAGTCAATGATCTGTAAGTGAAATTTGAACATTTTTATAGCTGTAAGTTTCATTAATAATTCTTTTCCAATAAATATAAAATGCCTTGTAAAATACAGTTGTTTTTTACTTAAACATGGGTAAGTAAAACCCTGATAAAAATGATAGTGAAGCAAGTAAAAAAAAAGATTTTTCCCATCTTCATTTATCATAGTATTTAAAAAATACAAAAAAAATTGAATGAAAAATAACCTACAGCACTGTCATCCTCAGTAATATATTATGAAACCTTGAAGCTCTTTAATAGGACATTCTTTCTTATAAAAATAAAATTACAGTATGACAAACAAAATATATTTGAATTTGTTCTTTTTTTTGTGTGGAATATGCTAATATATCTCCCACCATGTGCCCATTTAAATCTTATATATCGGAAAAGACTCAGATTAAATCTCACATCTTCTAAGTAAATTCTGGCACTTAGTCCAAACCCATTGGACTTCTTCTCCACACTGACACATACTGATTAGTCTAAACCTCACAATTTAGGAATTATTGCCTATAGTCTTGTACAGTTCTGTAATTGTCTTGTTTTCCAGAATAGATTATAAACTCCTGGAAGCTTTTTCTTAATCATCCCCTCAGGGTAAACTATTTCAAATTGACCCAACCCTTTAAAAATCCCTGTGATATTCTTATTAAACCTCTTAAATTCTCTATATTCCTTTTATGTTGGACTCTAATATACTACTCTCTTGTCCATTGATTGCAATTTCACACTTACTTGTAGAGCAGGACCAAATCCTAGAACCAAATTCAGCTTTGAACTTCATCTGTTTTAACTAGCAGAGATACTTATTTCACTTTATTGTTATTGTTTATCTTGGAGTTTGGGTCTGTTTGCTTGTTTTCTTATTGCAGTTTGTTTTTCTTTCTCAAGGATATATATTCTAACCAACCTTCACTTAATTCTTTTATGGTTGTGGTTCCAAGTTTCAAGAGTCATTTATAAACATTCTGTCATTAAAATTCACCTCTCACAGAGTGGCCAAAGGAAGAAGTCGAATTAGTAAACTGGATAAAAGACAAGTTACCAGAATCAGATTAATTTCACTTAAGAAGTTTGAAGAAATTCAAGGGGAAAATGGGAAAATATTAGCCAAAATGTGTAATCTGCCGTGAAAGGTTATTGTTGCAGGGCACTGAGATTGCCAAGAGAATTACCATTTAAGCCTCTGCACTGCCTCCTCCTGCTGTCAAAACAAGGATCCCGTCAGGAACAAGCTGGTCATACCCCTTACAGAAGTAGGTAGAATCTGCCAAACACTAGCATATCTATATGTCTCTCCTTCTGTTATCTTGTAGGATCGGAATATAGTCTTGGTTCCCTAAGCTCTGCCCCTCACTCTTTCCTCTAAGCTTCACCGGAGAATCAGGGTTCCCCCCTCTCCAGGAATCTCTTGCATGAATCATCTCTTGGAAATTTGATGCTTCAAGTGGTCAGGTGGATTGTTTTTCAACCATCATCAGGGCATCAAAGTTTGCCCCCAGCACTACCACTACCACCATACCAAACCCAAAAACCAAATCCATTGCCGTTGAGTCTGACGCATAGCAACCCTATTGGACAGAGTAGAACTGCCCCATAGGGTTTCCAAAGAGTGGCTGGTGGATTCGAACTGCCAACTTTTTGGTTAGCAGCCAGGCTCTTTAACCACTGCACCACTAGGGGTCTGCCACCACCTTCCTACTCATTATTTGAAAGTGAAGTGGTTTCACTAGAGAGTTGACAGTTATGATGAAATGCTCTTAGCTGTCATCTCTCCAAGTATCCCTCTCACATAAATTTCACTTTTGAAATACTAAAGATAATTTACTATTTCTTTAAACTTCTCTAGCAACAAATATGTATAATGTTTGTAGTAGCTCATGTGAGATTTTAACAATTTCATGTATTTTAATTATTCTCTCCGGTTTTGTTTCATTTTGTCTCTGTTGTCATTGTCCCTTATATAAAAAATAATTTTTGTTTTGTATCACGTATCCCCTAGGAGTTTGTTAAACCTTTCTATCACATACCTAGTATTGTTTTTGTGTAACGGGCTAAAGTTTTTTTGGCCAAAATAATAATAAGGGCTGGGTCAAAACTCTATTAAATGGCAGACAGGGGATGCTGCAGCAGTTAAGAATCACGCCACTTATAAAGAACTTCGTAGCCTAGTGCAAGAGACTGATCCAAAGAAAAGTCACTATAAATAGTGCAATTGTAACCGAATTCCTCGGGTTCTTGTCCCGTCCTATTAGCCGATCAAAATCAGATGGATGCCAATTGCAAGGGAAACAGAAAGTGGCAATTTACTGTCTGTGCAGACAAGGAGCAACGTTGGGCCTAGCAACCAAAAGACCACGCGCTCCCACCCGAGGGGACCTTTTATGTCCTCAAGTCCCCAGGGGGCAGGGGTTGGTACCTGAAACCCTACACCCCAGCCCTTCCATACCCAAATTTGGAAATCTGGGTGCTGAGTCACGCTGAGTTATTCTTCATAGGTAGTCAGAGGACTTATCGCTGTGCAAACGGGGCTGCTGTGGAACTGTATACTGGAGAGTATCTTCCCCTACGTAACGCTCGGTCCGGGTTCAGGTTAAGGACACGAGTCTCCAGATCTGCGCATGCGTCAAGATCCTGGTTGGTGCACGCGCAAAGATCTGGCACCAAATACACTTAGAGGCTGCGGTTTGCAAGGGTCGTGGGCTGGAAGCAAACGGAGGCGAGAGACCTCCGCTTGCAAGGACTGCGAACCAAGGGAGGGGAGCTGCAGTGGAGCGGAGGGTTTCACAGTGATAAACGAACGCACTGCGTAGGGTGACATCACAGAGTGGTTTGCCAAATCGACTAAGAGATGCAAGGAAGACTTGCTGGAGAAGGTGATATTTCAACTGAACCATAACACAATGCTAGGTGAATGGGAGATGTCAGACATCTCAGAAAGAAGGGAAAGGAAGCTAAAAGCTGAGAGGTGAGAGGCAGTGCTAAGACTGTTTTTGTATTCTTGATTAATATATTGCAAACGTTTGATGCTTCTCTCTGAACATTTTTATCTACATTCAATTCAGTGTGTAACTACCCCAACTAGGAAGAAAGTGGTTAAACTGGAGGGGCTCTCTGCAAATGTAGTAAGTTACAAATAAATAGAGATATCAGCTACAAGATAGATAGGAAGTAGGTAGAAAACTTGTGTTTATTCCAGAAATATATTCTCCATAATGCATGCAATTAAATATTATCTTAAATAAGAATTCTTTAAAAGGTGAATAACTTTTTTTTTCCCTGCAAACTGGTACCTCATTGAACCTCTTGTCCTACAGAGATAGCTAAGGATACACATTTTGTTTTTTTCTCCTTGAGAGACACCTTGTTAGAATTTTATTTGTATATGAATGTAACATTCAACATGCTAATTTTCTGGTTAATATTCCCCTTTGGCACATACCAGCAAAGGATAATCGGCAGTAATGTGATTTGACCTTACTTGAATTTGTAGCTGTTAATTGAACCTTCACTTTTAGTAACTCTGCATCAAGCATAGAATTAAATGTATTCACATAATATGTTCCCAAATCCCCTTCTCAACAGATGACCATCAGGCTGGGATAGTTTCCATACTCGCCCTCCCACTTGGAATCAGGAGGATCAACTCTAAATAACCTCTGGCATTATCTTCTAATCTCCTGATTTGATGATTACAGAATGGGCTACTTACCTATTTATCTCACAGTACAATTCAAGGCAGAGTCATTAATTCCAAGACGGGTCTTTGAACTAATTTCTGTGAAGAATGAACATAGTTAAGAGGTGATTTTAAATTGTAATGATGAAGAAAGCAATCAGCTGATGCAGATTTTAGAAGTTGTACCAGGAACAATAATGAGAAAAGAGGATACTTAATCACATTCAGAAAAGAATTATAGAAATTCATAATTAAAGCAATGATAATCAGTAATAAAACTCTTGGTGACATATCTTTCAAATATCACTAGAAGCAGAGCAAGAAGCAAAAAGACATTGTCTTCTGTGTCAATGATGTGAATTTTGCATGGAAGCTGAAAAACAGCTTTAATTCTCACGGAATCCAGGTTCCTGAGATCCATGGAGTTGGGTAACCCACCCAGGCCATTGCCCTTAGATGTCCTTTTGAACCTTGACCCTTGAAGAAAATGGTCTCCTAAAAGTCACCTTTGAGTCGCACAGTGGTCTACATAAACTAGTAAAAACCAGAATGCCTTAGGCATTTGCTCTTCTGAAGAATTATCTACGTGCAGTCAGTTTCTAGGAATAGGAACTCCAAGGTCAGACTAGAAGCTGTGTTTTAGGGTAAGTTGCTATTATATAAACACTGTTCTGGCCCTGTTTCCATGGCAATGTCCATACTATGCAGTATAGGAATCCTTGGGCATTCTCTCATCTCTGAAACATTTTTTACTCTCTAGACAAAATGTTACCCTGATTTGCAAATGGTCTATTAAATAAGCTTCAATCAATTTCTACTATTGGCTTAATATAATTTTTGTTTTAATGAAGTTCAAGAAAACAATTGATGAAGTTAGAAAACCCTAGAGTTAAATGTAAACAACCATTGGGTATGTGCTGAAGAGGTTTAATAAATCTTAGGGTGTACATAGTGCAAAAACGAAAGCAAAGTGAACAACAAAAAGACAATTTCCTATTTTAGAATATTCTAGAATAGAAGAGCAGCAACTAAGTAAAAATTGCAGGAAAAAGCAAATGTCCTTTGAAAATGTAAATGTTGGTCCAGAAAAATAATAGAAAATGTCTCATGAATTAGGGGGGAAAAAAGAGAAAGGAGAGCGGGTACATTTGTAAAAAGAAGTGGTGTTAGGTATTTAAAAAGATTCATGACAGTGAATGCAATACACTGCAGAATATCAGCTTGGCCAAAGGATAAATTCTCTTAAGACCTAAAACACAAACATAATTCTATACAAAAGGGAAGTGAAAACAAATTAAAAATAAGGTTTATAAGCACCAGAGACCAAGTAAAATAGGACATATATATATGTATTGTTAAAGATAAAATTTTTACAAGATTAAATTTGTGTATAAATTCATAAGATTTATTTGCAGTAGATGCGTTGGGGGGCATCTGGTCCGGAAGTCACACAAGAGCTCCAAGTACAAACGGAAGAGACCAAAGTTATATGGGTAAAGTGGTGTAAGAACAAGTAAGTAAAACTAGGCAAAAAGTGATTGGTTAATTCTAAGTTACTTTCCTTATGTGGCATATGGGCAACTTTTGTAGCCAGGTCGTATGCTATAGCTGAGGCGCCAAGCACGGATTGGTTGACTTAGGTTTTGGCTCCTGGGAAGTTCAGGCAGCTACAGGAAAGAGAGACTAGCTAGGTTTCAGTTTGCTGACATGGGGCTTAGCATAAATGCCTCCATCTTGGGCCTACTATAGTCAGGTCAACAGTATACATCAGTAAGCATATTAATTGCAACATCCCTAGTGGCCTCTATAAGGAGCCCTGGTGGCACAGGAGTTAACTGCTCTGCTGTGAATCAAAAGGTCAGTGGTTTGAACCCACCAGCTGCTCCGTGGGAGAAAGACGCAGCTGCCTGCTTCTGTAAAGATCCTTGGAAACCCTATGTGGCAGTTCTGCTTTGGCCTATAGGGTCGCTATGAGTCGGAATCAACTCGAAGGCAATGGGTTTTAAGAATATGGAATAAGTAGCAATATACAAGTTGTCTTAATCATCTAGTGCTGCTATAATAGAAATACCACAAGTGGGTGGCTTTAACAAAGAGAAATGTATTTCCTTACAGTAAAGGAGGCTAAAAGCCCAAATTCAGGGTATCAGCTCCAGGGGAAAGCTTTCTCTCTCCGTCGGCCTTCTCGTCAGTTTTCCCCTGGACTAGGAGCTTCTCCACACAGGGACTCCAGGTCCAAAAGACACGCTCTGCTCCTGCTACTGCTTTCTTGGTGGTATGAGGTCCCCCTGTCTCTCTGCTCACTTCTCTGTTTTATATCTCAAGAGACTGCCTCAAAACACAATCCAACCTTGTAGATTGAGTCCTGCCTCACTAACACAACTGCCTCCCATCCTCCTTCATTAACATCATAGAGGCAAGATTTACAACATATAGGAAAATCACACAATACCGGGAATCATGGCCCAGCCAAATTGATACACACATTTTTGGGGGGACATAATTCAATCCATGACACAAGTGTTGCCAAACCCTATAAAGTGAGTTCTGTTTGGCGTGCTCAGACCTGCCAATAATCTGGACACTGGCCTTTGAGAAAGAGAAAGTAACTTTACTGCAAGACGCAGAGCAAGGAGCCGGGAGGAAGTTCCTCAGATCCGACTCCCCGAGCTATGGGGAAGCAGGCTTATATATGATTTGGGCAGCAAGATGGTGGCCACGCAGATGTAATGGGAAGGGAAAATTCTAGAAGGAGGATGTTACAGGAATTACGACAGTCAGGAAACAGGAAGTGACGTGGTTCTTGTCACTTTGGAATGGGGTCCGGGTGATGATTTTCCTTCTGATTTGTTCCACCTGTTGCTGCGTCCTCTGTTGAGGTCAACTAACGGTCACAGCTGGCCAAATCTGGGTTGGGCTGGTTTAAGGCAGTCTTTTCTGACTAATGGAAATTTACTGGCATTTGTAGAGTCAGTTTACACAAGGAAAATAAAATGTCATATGTCTGTGGTTGTATACATGCATGCATGTATGGAATATAATATGTTTGGTATACACAGAGAGACAGAGAGAGACCTATTTAAATTAGAGCTCTCATAGTGCCCTCCCTGTGCCATATACTGTTCTAAGAGCTTAATAAGTTAACTCATTGAATCCTTTCAATGACCCTACAAAATAGGTTTGAGGTAGGTGCCACTATGTCTCCATTTTACCAATTGAAAACAAAATTACAAAGAGCAAACAGGTTCATTCACACAGTAAATAGCAAAGCTAGGATTCTAAACCCAGGACACTTGCCTCCAATAGCCTTGCTCTTAATTTTACCAATGAGTCTATCCAGCCCTTCGTTGTATAAAGATGGTTGTGGTATTGTTTAAGTGTACAAAATTTTCTTCAAAGAAATTAACAAATATTTAAAAGTAATAAATAAATAGAGAGGAAATACAGAAAGCTAGACTTTAAATTGGATTTTCTTCTCTCTCCTCAAAAGGGATTAAGTGTGACCACAGGCCTCACATACATCTCAACGCTGAAGGCAAAGCAACTGTAAACAGTATCCTAACAGGTGAGGGACTGCTTAGTCAAGCTATATGATCTCAAGTAATCTACACTTGATGAAATCTACCCTAGAGCACTCAGGAACTACTGATTAAATCTCAGTGCCATTGCCTATTTAAAGACTCACGGAGAACCGATAAGATCCCATATGTCTGAGTAAATGCTAACATATTACCCACCTTACAAAAATAAATAAATTTAGAAATTGTAGAATAGTAAACCTCAGGAAGAATCTAGAAAGGTTCTGTAACAATAAAGGAATCAATGCCCAAAATGTGCGCAGTTATGGAGTGATGAGTAGGAATGTACATACTGTATTTTTTTACACAAATAACATGTGCCTTCAATGTTTGTTTGCAACATAAGAAAAAACAATTGGCACAGCGGTACTTCTGAAAATACCTCATAGGATGACGGAGTAGTTGGCAAACAAACATAGAAGGTGCACCTTATTTGCATCAGAAAATGGTAGTTTCCTCAAAATAGATAATAGCTCCTACTTTGAAGCAAAAATTGAGTTTTTAAATGGATTATGAGGTGCTGAGGAAGATAGGTGGAGTAAATATGAGTAAAATTTTCAACTCTGGTGACGTTTTCAACATTTCCTCACAAATCAGTTTCCTTGACAAATGTTATGTTTACATCTTACGTATTTGTACAACTAACATAACTGACTCTGGTTATAAGCAAACTAGTATCAGAACTAGAGGTATCAGAACTAGGCCGATATACACTTATTTTATTGTTGCCTCCTATAACAATAAGGCAACTCATAAGAAAAGTAGCTAATTAGGTACTGAAGCAGAAAATTATAGAATTAACTCCACCTCTTGGCCCTTCCTGGCTATGACTCAGATCATTTAACATGGGCTTCTTCCTCTTCAGCTAAACACTGGTTATGTCTTTGCTCATTATTTTAAATGGAACTAGTCTATTGTTAATTTGTCATAACCAAACTTCTTTTCAGCGCTTCCTTCCCGTTTCCTTTTGTCCAAGGCTTCAATTTATGCCACTTAATTTTTAGAAATGTGCCATCCCCTTGTTAAATAATCTGGGCACATCAAGTAAAGTTTCTCATTAATTCAACATATTTAATGAGTGATTACTAAGTGCAAGACACTGATAGGGAACACAAAATGAACAGTTTAGAAGAGAAAGACTGCTCTGTAGTTGTCAGGTGCCATTCAGTCAGTTCCGACTCAGTAACCTCATGTATCACAAAACAAAACACTGCCTGGTCCTGTACCATCCTCACAATCGTTGTTATGCTTGAGCCCATTGTTGCAGCCACTGTGTCAATCCATCTCGTTGAGGGTCTTCCTCTTTTTCACTGACCCTTTACTTT
>NW_004444179.1:2329303-2335444 GCF_000243295.1 Trichechus manatus latirostris
AAAAAAAAAATAAAAAAAAAATAAAAAAAAAAAACCCTACGGTGTGACTGTGATAAGTGAAGGTTCCTCAACCACTGTCAAAGCCTATTGCTTCAGAACTTCTTGCAGTGGGGCCTAGTCAGCTGCCTGTTTAACAAGTTCCACAGGTGGTTTTATGCTCTCTGAAACTTGAGCTTTACGGAGATCATTTTAGTCTGGAATGTTTTCAGAGGTTTTACCTGTCTCTCACCTCAATGAAAGAGCCTCTTTATTCTGTGAAATGAATATTTTAGTAGTCTCAGGGTAACATTGAGTCAGTATTGGGCCCAAAGAAGTGAGTTAGCTTCAAGATATACATGCACGGGATTGAATAAATCGGCATGCTGGGTGGAGTTTTTTATTCTGCTTATTTGTAATTGTAAGTATGAGAATGTCAGTAAAAAAATTAAACAATAGTTTAATGTTTTACAGCTAATAGTGTGTCATTCTTTGTAACAGTTACTAGATAATGCGGTCAGTTGAATCTTGAGGCCGTTCCTCTTTTGTGAAAATAAAATCATACCATTGGCTACATGCTGGTGTTGTTGTCAGTCGACACTGAGTTGGCCCTTGACTCATGGTGACTCCATGCACAGCAGAACTAAATGCTGCTTGGTCTTGCATCATCCCCATGATGGGTTGCAGACTGGACATTAGTGATCCATATGGTTTTCATTGGCTGATTTTCAGAAGACAATCCAGGCCTTTCTTCCTAGTCTATCTTAGTCTGAAAGCTTCAGTGAAACCTGTTCAGCATCATAGCTACACACAAGCCTCCACTGGTAGATGGGTAGGTAGTGGCTGTGCATGAGGTACATTGGTTAGGAACTGAATCTGGATCTCCTGCATGGAAAACAAGAATTCTGACATGAACCATCCATGACATGAGATATCATTATATGTGTAGGGCTGTTCACATGTTGTACTCTGTGATTGTTAAGGTTGTATGTCAACTTGGCTGGGCCATGAGTCTTAGTGGTTTGGCAATTATGATGTAGTTGGGCGGTCATATGATGATGCGATCACTTCCATGATGAGATTTGATATAATGTGATCACCTCCATGATGGGATCTGCTGTGAGTAGCCAATCAGTTGAAAGGGAGTTAGTTTCCTTGGGGGTGTGGCCTGCATCAAATATAAACGGACTGTCTGGCAAGTCTCTGGGCTTTTGCTCACTCTGGATCCTGCGGCTGGCTCCTATTTGTCTGGTCTCCAGTTCTTGGGACTCAAGCTAGCAGTTTACCTGCAGTCTTGCCTGCAGATCTTGGGATTTATGTGCAGCCTGTGAGCAAGAGCCCCGCTGTCTTACCTGCCAATCTTGGGTTCACTAGCCAATGCAGTTGCGTGAATCAGAAGCCTCCAGCATGACCTATGGATTTGGGACATTCCAGCCTCTACAACTGTGTGAGCCATTTCCTTGATATAAATCTCTTTATATAGATATTTATACACTTTACTGGTTTTGCTTTTCTAGAGAACCCAGCCTACAACATATTGTATTATTCAGCATTATTCTTTATCTGCAGTCAGACATCAGCCTGACCTAAGCTTGTTGAGAGAGCAGAAAGGAGACAATCTAGCTGAATATAGAGTAGGAATGATAGTGTGCGAGAATTTTTCTTCCAGGATCCAGACTATGCAACAAAGTACAAATAAAAAGGAACTATAGTGAAGTCTTCTTACTACTTTCAGTAATAATCATATTTGTATAAAACTTATGATAGATCTCCCTAATTGACAATACCACGATGTAAAATTCAGGAGCAAGAAAGGGAGATAGCGCATACTTCCATTACTTTAGTTAAAAAAAAAAGTCCCATTGCCGTCGATTCAGTTCTGACTCATAGCAACCCTATAGGACAGAGTAGAACTGCCCCATAGGGTTTCCAAGGAGTGGCTGGTGGAATTGAACTGCCAACCTTTTGGTTAGCAGCCAGACGCTTAACCACTGCTTTAACCTATTCTGCTTCACTCAAAATGATCCTGTATATTACAGAGACAGAGCAGCAGTGGTGTGATAGAGAAGCTCAGCCTGGCTTAGAGGAGCCAATTGCTAAATATTCGGGAATTTTGTAAGCTGCCTTGTTAAACTGTTGGCAGCTTGAAATTGGCCATAATGGGAGTAGTTACATCACAAAAACAGGCAGATGCTACAAACCATGGTTTTGTTATGTTTTGTTTTAAGAGCCAATTTACCAGCACACCATTGCTGTGGAATTGAAAGCCCAGGACTCTGAGGCTTAGCAGACGTAAACTTAAATTCTAACATAAACTTAAATCCTAACCTGCAGGAATTTAGGTAACCTCTCTGAACTTCAGATTAACTCCTCCCTAATAGTTGCTTATTTTGATAAAGAATTAACTATACAGAGAATAACTTCTGGTTAAAGCACTTAATAATGTTTAAATAACACCTAGTATATCATGCTGGCCTTGTAAATTGTTCCCCTTATGTTTTAATATAACAAATATCCTGCTGTTTGAAACCATTATGGCCTCATCAGCAATAATCTTTTAGATTAGGAAAAGTTACTTGCTTCAAAGGATTGTTTAGAATGTCACACTTTTAATGCAATGACAAAGTAAAACAGACTGAATAACAATCATTCACAGAGTAAGAGTTCAATAAAGGCAAGAAAATTTAAAAAAACTTGCCTTCCAACCAATAAAAGTGATTTTTTTTTTAATTTAAACTTTTAATTGCAAAGAAAGTAACCAAACATGAATGCATACTCTTAATTTCCCCTAGCAGAATATATCTCCTTTGCTGTACAGTGTGATCAGTGGGCAAGCTATCCTGTTATTTCATGAGTATATTATTAAGGAAGAACTTAAACTTTACAGCAAACATTAGTGACGATGTTTTTAAAGCAGAGGTTTGTGAAAGCTTTATGAATGCACATTGCAGTCTGTGCTTGTGGGAAACATGGATGACTAGATATCAAAATATTGAATGTATAATATGACAACAACATGAAAAAATTAAAGGTGTGTTTCTAAGACACCTCCTTCCACACAGAAATCAGTTAGCAGTGCTTTCCAATAGAATTTTCTGTGATGGTGGGAATGTTGTAGACTTGCGCTGTTCAATACAATACCAACAGCTATACGTGGCTATCGAGCACTTGAAATGTGGCTAGCATGAGTGAGGAAGTGAACTTTTTATTTCATTAAAGTTAATCTAAATTTAAACTTAAATAGCTACATGTGGCTAGCAGTCAATGTATTACAATACAGAATAGACACTGAAATGTGTTCATGCTTGTGTGTGCGTGCGTGCGTGTGTGTAGAAACTGACAGAAAAGAAAGAATGGTATAAGCCAAAATTATGGAATTTATGTAAAAAGCTAACAACTTATTCTCCTCCTCATTTTAAAGCTGTGTGTGAGTCATACATCACATCTATTCAGGTGTCTGATTTCATGTACCTATATGCTGTAAAACTGCAAAAAGAAATTATCTTTCATGCTTAGTAAGGGGCTTAGTGAGTTTAATATTTGTTATGTAAGTAATGGTCTTAGGTAAACATACGTAAAACAAATAATATAATAGTGTGTTTATTCAACATTTAAATAATATTTTTGTTCAGAACAATTGTTGCATGGTCTACTGAAGAAAGAGCCACTAAAATTTAACCCATTTTTAAACTCTCCCGTTTATAATTCACCTTGCTTTTATCTAATAACTAGAAATTATTTCTTCTTCCAACTCTATTCATCCTTTCTCTTCTTCATGTTTTTCACAAGAAATACAATATTTCAAATAAAAGTGCGAAAGTTTATCCCAGAATTTTTAGTCTAAAAGTTTAAAGTTTTACTTTGTATGCTAGTGGTACAGCTGAAGATGAGTAAATACCTTTGATGAGGATGATTTCTTTCATATGGACAGTATGTTGTCCTTAGACACAGTGATTGGTACCAAGGTACAAGATTCCCAAATAAATGAATGCTTTCAAACTACATCTGTTAAAAAAAAAAAAAAAAGAACATTAAAAAAAAATAAAATGTCAATATGTCATTAATATTAAGAGAAATGAGGTAAGCAAGGCTCAGTATATGATGGAGTTTTTTTCCTTGACATTTAACCCATCATATTAAAAGCATCTTCAAAGGAAAGAAATATCAGCCTGTCACCTGGAGATCGAAATTGAGCTGCTCTAAGACAAACTGCTGATTCTTCCCCATGAAAAAATTCATAGAATGGACAAAAATGTCGGGAGAAAAATAGACCACCTGGGGAAAAAAAGCCATCAGGAGAAGAAGTATAGCTGTTGTTATAATTACAACTAAAAATCGTTTAAAAGTCAGTTATTTTTCCCTAGTAGCGCATGAAAGGGCACCTAGCACATTGATTTATACTGTTAAATACTTAGGTGGGCACAAAGTGTGATACCATGATGCTTATGGCGGTCTGGATATAATTTTAATAAAAGATGATTCATGGATAACATGGTATTTTAAAGAATGGAAAACATTTTAATTCATAATATACAAAGGACAAACCACAAGCTGGCATTCTGAAACTCCAAGATGATGAAAAAGAAGATATACATCAATATTAAATACCATGCAAGATATTGGGAGGTGGGAGGCCAAAATATACATATCTTCTCAGGAAAATCTCCACAAAAGTAAAAGCACAGAACACTAAATACATCAAAATGGCCTAAGGAGAGTCAACAACCTGTGTTTTCCTGAAATTTAAAAAATTATCTTGAATAAACACCTTGTAACAGAGAAAGCTCAGGATGAAATCTCTTACTCCTAAAACATTCCCCTAAAAAAGAGTGAATACAGTTAAATTTCAGGTTTTTCTGTTTCAGCAAAATGGAAGACTATCAATCTGTGTAGGTTTGGTTAAGCACAAAAACTGCTTACCGCTGGCCACTCCATATTACTAATCTCCCAGTCATGTTACATGCAGAGAAAACCATTCCTTCCTTTCATGGATACTTTATCAAGTAGGTTATATCATCTAATGAGATTTTAATTCTTGGCAAATCAATAAAAGGATCAATTTTATATTTGGATTTTACTTAAGAATTACAATATCACTTTTTAAAAACTTATTGTCAATTATCTGGTGAACTATCTTAGCTCCTTATCTGTATTCTACATTGTTTTTCCAATCAGCATTTCTCCTATGTAATGAACAATGCAGAGAGCGAAGTTCAAATCAGATGTGAGCTCAAATTCAGTGTGATTTTAAAGGAAATAAACGGCTATCATAGTATGGGATAAACTTGCAAAATATTTTTTATTTTTACAAATGGGATGGATTTGGATTTCAAAAGTAAACTGGTGTATTTTGGGAGTTGCTTATTGGATCCTTTCCGACGGTGCATAAAATATGTTGTTAGGTTGTGTCAAGTTGGTTCTGACTCGTAGCGACCCCTGTGTACAACAGAAGGAAACATTGGGTGGCTCTGCAGTTGTTGCTATGTTTGAGCCCATTGTTGCAGCCACTGTGTCAATCCCAACAAACAGCTAGTCACCAAGTTCACCTAGAAAGAAAATTAAAGTGTAATTCTGCACAAGTCAGACCTAGACTTGGTATTTTTTAGTTTCACACAATGAGAATGGTGGCTAGTAGTTTTCCAATTTATGATGACAAAAATATTTTACATATTCATTGTATATTGGATGATACTGCAAAAACACTTAAGAAAATTGCTATAACCATCAGATTATCCATACCATAATAAAAAATGTCTAACATTTAAAAACCTATTATATAGAAAATCTTAAGAAGTAACTCTAAAAAAGTTCAGCTGCATTTTGTAAAGATTTATGGTGGAATATGTCTGCATGGCCAATTGTCTTTGTGCATTTAAATATGATTTACCAGGCTATTTCATTTTGTACCACAGGTTCAAATAATTGAATTAAATATTTTACTCAAATCATGAGATGCTTTCATTATCAGTCTGAAAAGTTCCCATTTTATTGCCTGGCATAGCATTATATTATACTCTATTGTACTGCGTTATATTGTACTGTATTGTACCATATTAAATTGTATTGTACTGTATTGGATTGGATTGTACTGTACTGTATTGTACTGCATTATATTGTATTGTACTGTATTGGATTGTACTGTACTGTATTGTATTGTACTGTATT
>NW_004444179.1:2335584-2372431 GCF_000243295.1 Trichechus manatus latirostris
GTATTGTATTGTACTGTACTGTATTATATTGTATTGTACTGTATTGTATATTTCTTACTTTCCTCCTTGAGTCCTACTCTCATTCTTTTCCAACTGCATTGGTACTTGACTTCATGTTTTTAGTGAGAATTTAGTGAGAATTTTTTCTAAAAAAAGAATAATGTCTTGTGAAAGTATATGTAATGACTATTATAATGTCAATATTCTGTTTTTACTTTTTTTCAGACAACTTGAAGTTTTTAAGATCAGACATGTCAGTTAAGTGTTCCATAGTATATAAGCAACACATTTCACTTTTTTTCCCATTGCTTTATTAATAATCACCTATGTTGCCTCCAGTTCCCTACTTCCACAAACATACTCAGATACGTCTCTGCCTGGAACTAGGGGCCAGATTTTCTGGAGTATATGACAAAGGTGGAATTGTTCAGTAACAAGGTATAAGCATTCTAAAATTCACTACCATGTATTCCCCTTCAGAAAGCTGCATCGGTCTTTATTCCCACAAGCTACAGATGGCAGTATCATTCCTCTGTATTATTGCCGACACGTGGTGTTATCGATATTTCTCATTTTACGAATTCTATGTGTGTAGTATCTCATTTTTGTTTTATTTTTCACGTATCTGATTGTTAAAGAGGTTACACATCTCTGCAAATACTTGTCAGTGATTTTGTGCCAGTTTATATCCTTTGTCATTTTTCTTACTAGCTTATCCATCATTTTTGGTTGTTTGGCAGATATTCTTTGTATTGTTCTGATGTTAACCTCTGCAAATATCTTGTCCCAATCTGCCAACCATCTGTTAATTTTTTCTGTAATGTGATGTTCTTAACTGCACAAACATTCTAAATTTTTATGCAGATAAATCCATTAGAGTTAAATCCATATATATCGTGCTTTTAGGGTTCCATAAAGAAATCTCTTCCCATCTCCATAGTTTTTATAGTTTTATTATTTACATTTACATCATTAGCTGATCTGAAGTTCACCTTTGTATATGGTATCACTAGGGAACCACCATTCCCTACTTACTAAATCTGTTTTCCCAAAATAATTTACAAACTGCTCAACCATTCTCCACTGGTATATAGCACCAGCTCCATTGAATATCTAGTTCCCAGATCCAAGAGTTTGTTTTTGAACTCTATTTTGCTGCATTAATCTTTTTGCCTTTTCCTACAATGTTATCAATTTTATTTATATTTATTATTTAGGTGTTGTAGTATATCTATTATTTCTTAGAAGTGTCTCTTCTTTTTTGCCAACTGAGGTTTATGTGTGTATGTTCAGTTCTTCAAAATATACTACAGAATTTTTATTGGAATTATATTGAAATCAGTTAATTTAGGAAAAAATGCATTTTTATAGTGTTTCTACATTTATTCAGGTCTCTTGTTAATTTATTTTATTACAATTATAAAATTTCTCTTATAAAGTTTTATACATTTTTCCCCAGGTTAATTTCTGCAGACTTTTTATACTGTTGTTATTGCTTCGTATTACATTTTTTAGTTGGTCATTACTGATGCAGATGGATGCTGAAGAATTGAGTAAGTTGATCTCATGTTCAGCAAACTTTTTCAATTCTCTTATTAACTCTTATAATTTATTGATTCTGTTAGGATTTTATGCAGAAGGTCAAATCTCCAAAATAAAAGAATTTTACTCATGTCTTCTTTTTCTCAAAATTCTCATTTTTTTCCTACTTTTTAAAAAATTAACCATAACCTCCAGTAATTTATTGAACTGTACTAATGAAAATCAGACACCTTTTTTTGTTCCCGATTGAAGAAAATGTGTCTAAAATTAATCTTTAAAAATGATATTTGTTATAATTTTGGTATGAGCTTTTAACACATCAAAGGAGTTCCCTTCTACTTTTCTGAGAGATTTAAAAATACATATTGTAGATAGAAATTGAACTTTATATTCTTTTAATTTCATTATTTTTTTTTTTTTCTAATCCCATTGCCCCTTCTGCCATCCCCTGGTAACCACTAATTTTCAATCTTGATGGATTTACCTGTTCTACATATTTCATATAAGTAGGATCATACAATATTTGTTCTGTCTCACTTATTTCACTGAGCATAATGTCAATATCTATTTTAAATACTTATTTAAACTTTATAAAATGCTTTTAAGCATCTATTGAGATTTACACATGATTTCACTTAGTCTATTAATAAGCCCAATTATACTAGCAAATTTTATGAAATAAAACTATCTTTTCATTCTTATGGTAAATCTTATTTGATCATAATGTAATTTTGTTGGACTTGGTAAGCTAGTAAAATAGTGTGCTCAAATGGGATTATTTCCATGTTATGTATGACCAAAGTCTGAAGAATACAGGTATCAACCACACTCCAAATCCACAGGGGGGCTAGACCATCCAATCAGCAGTACTTGTGAACTTTAGCTGACCATCCACCACCTCCAGCTCATAAAAGAGATAGAGAAGCTGAGTGAAGTTGGAGACTAAAGAGATGATTTCTTTGGAGAAAGCCATCAGTCTCATCTAAGCGCCAATTTTCCCACGGGAAAAGGTTGAGAATATTTGAAGCCTAATAAGGGCTTCAAGGAAGCCCCTTGGAGGGCTTTATATATCCTTCTGCATTTTAAGAGAAGAGAGACTCATGACATAAAGGTGGGAGGTTGTGGTGATAGGCAAGGGAATGTAGGGCAGACACAGCATGAGCTACACTGGGCACCAGTTATACTTCCCTCCTCAGCTGGAAAAAAATGTATGAGTCTCATAGACCCAATATGGGCTACATGGCAATAAAATCTGCCTAACAAATCCTGCCCAAGGAACAAGATAACCCCAGCAGGAGGTTGGACTACCCAATTCAAGGGCTGGGGGAGAATGGAGCCCTGGTGCAATAGTTAAGTGCTTGGCTGCTAAATGAAGTGTTGGTTGTTCAAACCCATTGGCAGCTCCACAGGAGAAAAGACCTGGCTATCTGCTCCCAGAAAGATTACAACCTAGGAAGCCCTATGGAGCAGTTCTACTCTGTCCTATAGGATCATTATGAGTCTGAATCAACTTGATGGCACACAACAATAATAGTGGAGAAAACATCACCTGCTTCACGGTGTTCTTGCTTTGTCAAATCTCCCAGTAAGGCTTTCAAGGGATTCAAAAAGAACTTATATAAGAGAATGGGTAAGATTTAAATACCCTGCAGGGGCAGAGGAAATAACAAGATTGCATTGGTGAATTTCCTGAATTATTACTTAGCTTCCACTCCTGCCACCTGCAATCCTGGGATGATCAAAAGACACAGCTGAGGGTGAAGGGAGAGAAAGAAGCTGACAGAGTGGAAAGCAAAGAATACAGAAAAACAGAACAAAAAGTTTTCATTTCTGAAATATAACTGTGATTAAAAGTGACAGTAGTGGCAGCAGACTTTGATTTTCTAAGAATGAGCACATAAGCTACAAACCTTGCCTGAGATTGCATCCAAGGCAAAACAAACAAACAAAAACTCAGTTGCTCTTGAGTGCATTCCTACTCATGGCGACCCCATGCGTGTCAGAGTATAACTGTGCTCCATGGGGTTTCCAGTGGCTGATTTTTCAGAAGATCACCAGGACTTTCTTTTGAAGCACCTCTGGGAGGACTTGAACCTCTGTCTGCCCTTTTGATTAGCAGCCAAACGCGTTAACTGTTTGCACCACCCAAGGACTCCTACCTCCAAAGGACGGGTAAGAAAGTCCACAGATTCAGTATGATTGGGCAAAGTTAATAATGTTTTCTGGTTAAATTCTGATAAGAATTCCTCTTATTCTACATAATGGTAGTACTTCTATTTTATTTAAAGTTTTTTGAATCAATGTGTAGATGTGAAATGAGACTATAATTTATATATATCTCTCTATATATAGTAAGATCCAATTGTAAAATCATGTTTATTTAGGCCTCATTAAAATAAAAAAAAAGATAGTTATCATTCTGTTACCTATTTCAAGGAATAATTCTATAAAACAAAAATTTCCTGTGTCACGGTGACTTAGTAGAGCTCAATTGTTAAGCCAACTCAAAGTCATTTTGATGATTAAATGGTATTCAATTGCCATCTCAATTTCTTTCTTGAGTATTGCACTATTAATATGTTCTTCTTCTTCTTACACCAGAAATTCAACAAAGCTGCCAAGATCTTAACATGTATTGACATTAAATTGATCCTGAATGCTTATTTTTACTTTTAACT
The DNA here is from genome assembly GCF_000243295.1 of Trichechus manatus latirostris. Classification (NCBI taxonomy): domain Eukaryota; kingdom Metazoa; phylum Chordata; class Mammalia; order Sirenia; family Trichechidae; genus Trichechus; species Trichechus manatus. The sequence continues at coordinate 2,339,805 of NW_004444179.1, forward strand.
TTCCGTTTGCCTATAATTTTATACTTGTGTTTTATTCAGCATTTTATTTAGTAGTTTCTTCTCTCCTGGTGTCCCTGTGTGTTGCTATTGATTAAGCGCTCAGCTACTAAGTGAAAGGTTGGCAGTTTGATTCCACCCAGAGGCACCTCAGAAGAAAGGCCTTATGGTTTACTTCCGAAGGATCACAGCCATTGAAAACCCTATGGAGCACAGTTCTACTCTAACACACATGTGGTTGCCCTGAATCGGAATCAACTAGATAGCAATTGGTTTGTTTTTGGTTTCTTTTTTCACTTTCTTCTTTAAGTTTTTTCATTATTTTTGATGAAGAGTATATATATTGTCAGTTAAATCAAAGGACCAGCTTTTTGTTTTATTATTCACTCTTGTTAGTCACATCCACTTAGTTTATTATCAGCAATAGAAATAAATGTCTTTCATTGAAATAATAAAAAATAAATATTCTAAATAAAAATTATTTCAGAAACTGTAACTTAATTCAATAGCTCTTTAGTAATATTTTTATCTTTATAAAAGTAATACATGCTCATTGACTAAAAATATTGGAAATTATAATGAAGTATACAGAAGAAAATTTAAGTCATTCATAAATCAATTCTTGGAAAACAAAATTTGTATTAATATTTAGGCAGGTGTATTAACATCCAGTGTTTTTCTATAAATATCTACATGGGTGTCTCTTTATATAAATATATATCTCTATGTTTCTTGACATATTATTTATAACATGTAGAATGCATTTTTTTTACTGAGAACTATATCATAGATGATTTAATTGTTATTCGTATTTTCTAAAATATGTATTACTGCGGTAAATATGTATTACTTGTTAATATGGCCCTTCTAGCCATAGTCTTTGTGACTCCCACACAATGACTGGGTGGAACTATGCAAATAAGGTGCTGTGTCCCACCAAGGGGAGTGGACAGCTTGCTAATAATGCAAATAAGATGCATGGAACCCTGTGGGGGTGGGACCATGCAAATAAGGTGTAGGGAACCCTAACAAGGGGATAGATCAGTTTTGTCATCCCATTAGAGTTAAAAGAGAGCCAATCCCAGAGCAGAATGGGACCTGACTACCAACAAGAAGTAAAGACATGAGCAGAGCCTGTCCATTGGACCCAGGATTCCTGCTCTGAGACCCTTCTAGACCTAGGAGACAGAGAGAGAGCTGGAGACAGTGAGACAGAAGCAGCAGCAGAGAAACGGCAGCAACAGAGGCAGTAGAACTAGGAGACCAGCGTGGTCCACTTCCCAGCCCACAGAGAGTGAAAGCTGAAAGCCTTTGGGCAGAAGGCTTGCTGGCAGAGTCAGGTGATTACAGGCACTTGTTGATGGAGCTAGGCTTGCCAACCAATGGAGCAAGAGACCTGAGCATCTTCAGGTCAAGGCTTGCTGGTAGAGTGGGGTGCCTCCAGGCACTTATTGGCAGAGGTCAAGAGCTTCATAACACTTGCCTGAGCAGGGCTGAGGCCAGGCTGAGGGGGCAAGGGCCGAGAGCCAGAGAGGCCTGCCTGCAGACACAGCTGAGAAGAGGCTGTCCTGATAGAAGAATTGTATACTGAGTCATCCCTGATCCTGAATTGTAACCTCTTACTTCCCTAATAACCCCATAATTGTGAGTATTGTCTGAGAGTTCTGTGTGGCCTTTGCAATGAATTATCGAACTCAGCAGAGAAGTAGAGAGTGCCCTGGGAGGGGTGGTTGGTGTCAAAATTGGTAAAAAGGTTGGAGAGAGAAGGTATGTCTAATCTCCACCTCATATGAATCAGCCTTGCGCTATTGCTCTTGATAATGATTCTCCTCCTCATTGTGAAGTTAGAGGAGGTCAGATGCCCTCATCACACAATTCTTACAATTACATTTAAGTTGACTGAAATAGGATTAGCAGATTAAAAGCAGAAAATAACTATACATTTTCTTGCCACTGCTCTTTCTAATTTTGAATTGTTCTTACTCTGTCCTGGATGAAATATTAGGCAGGTCTGACATATTTTCTAGTCATTCCCAGGTATTAACAAGTAATCTAATTTTTCAGGGATTTAAAAGTCAGAAACTATCTCTCACTGTAATCTCATCCTGTAGATTCCCATCAGAGACAAAAGACTTGAATGATTAATATTCATCATTTCATAATATTATTGCTATTTTCAGGAGCCTTCGTGGCACAGTGGTCAAAGTGATAGGCTGGTAACCTAAAGGTTGGCGATTTGAACCCACCAGCAACTCCACCAGAGAAAGATGTGGCAGACTGCTTCTGTAAACTTTCAGCCTTGGAAACCCTATCGGACAATTCTACTCTGTCCTATGGGGTCACCATGAGTCGGGATCAACTTGATGTCACAGTTTTGTTTTGTTTTTTTAATTGCTGTTTTCAGTAGATTTTTTTTTTCCATTAATTTAACTGGTTCTTTTTCTGTATTTATATTCACATTACCAAACCTACTTAGAGTTGTTTGTGACTTCTACTTGTTATTTTTTACAGATTACATAATATACATTTTTTCTCCTTTCTGGTCATTACATTTCTTGCTTGTTCACTGTTTTATTACATTAGTCAGAATTTCCACTAAAATGTTGAATAATAATAATAGCAGACATTATCCTATTTATAAAAATATTCATATTTTTCTTGTTATTTGTCTATTTTTTGTGTTTTCTATTTTTTAATCAATTGGTAATGTCAAGATAAGGAGCCCTGGTGGCATAATGGTTAAACACTCAGCTGCTAACTGAAAGGCTGGCAGTTCAAACCCATGGGAGAAAGACCTGGCAATCTGTTTCCATAAAAATTACAGCATAGAAAATTCTAGGGGGGCAGTTCTACTCTGTCGTATGGGGTCACTATGACTCAAACTCAATCACACCCAACAACAGTGTCAAGATAATGTTAGCAAAACAAAATTTAGTGTATGTCCATCTTTTCCAAAGTTGTGTAAACTTCATAGTCTCTGCTTTCATAGTCTTTCCCTCAATGTAGAGCATTTGAATCGGTAACTTCACCACAAAGCTGCCAGAGTGAACTATGGAGACCATAAACCTAGCTTGCCACTCCCTTCTTAAACTCCTGACCAGCTCCTCATCACCTCGAATGTTCTGCAAAACTTTCCTTGATCTGGAGTCCAACTTTGTCTCAGTCTCTTGTCTCTCATCAGTCTGGTTCATTTTATTCATCCTACCATACTGATCCACAGCCCTGGTGGCGCAGTGGTTAAGAGCTTGACTGCTAACCAAGAGGGCAGCAGTTTGAATCCATGAGCCACTCCTTGGAAACCCTATGGGGCACTTCTACTCTGTCCTATAGGGTCACTATGAAGTTGGAATCAACTTGACAGCAACAGGTTACCATACTGATCCACATATGATCCTTCTCTTCTGTACCCACCTCTGTGTTCTTACTTATATTCTCTCCCGGAATGCTCTTCCACCAGCCCTTCCTTCATTTGGCTAAATTATGGTAAGATTTAGCTGGGATGTCACCTATAAGAAACCTCCGTAATCTCCTTTCTCTACTCATAATCTACCATACACATCCTCCAATAGTATATGCAGAAATATACCGCTGCATTTAACCACATCTTACTGTGAATTCCCAAAGGGCAGAGACTGTGATGTGGCAGACAATGCTAGTTATCCCCAGTTTCCATTCTCTCCTTCTTTTATTATCAGAACCTATAAGTTTTTCCATCCTTGCAGTCACATAGCCAAAGATTACTTTTCCCAGCCTCCCTGGGAAACTAGATGCGGTCATGTTACCCTGTACTGGTGTAAAAATGGTGCGGTGGTGTCAGACATCCTCTAACTTCAGGAGAAAGAAGAATTATCAAGTTCAGCACAGACCAAAGCTGAATCCTATGAGGCGGAGGTCCTATGAGGCACTCTCTACTTCTCTTCTGGGTTTGATAATTCATTGCAATGGCCACACAGAACTCACAGACCATACGCATGGTTATGGGGTTTATTGGGGAAGTAACAGTTGCAATCCAGGATCAGGATCAACTTGGAAGTAACAGGAATGACTCAGGATACAGTTCCTCAATCAGGACAGCTTCTTCTAGGCCCACAGGCAGGCCTCTCTGTTGGCGCTTGGCCTTCCACCTGACCTCTGCACTGCTCAGGCAAGTCTTACAAAGCTCTTTAGCTCTGTCAATAAGTGCCCGGAGGCACTCCACTCCGCCAGGAAGTCTCCCTGCCCTAATGCACTCAGTCTTCTCGCTCCGTGGGCCAGCAAGCCCGCTGTAGCCAACTTACTCCATGGACTGGGATGCCCACCATGCTGTCTTGCACTGGTCTCTTAGTTCTGCTGCTGCTGTTTCTCTGCTGTGCTTGCCACCACTTCGCACCATCTTACACCATCTCTGGTGTTAGAGCTATGTCTGTGTCCTGGGTCTGGGAGGTTCTCAGCACAGGGACCCTGGGTTCAAAGACACACTCCACTCCCGGCTCTTCTTCCTGGTGGTAGTGAGGGCCCCCCCAGCCTCTGGGATTGACTTCCTTTAAGCCTAGTGGAATGCCAAAACGGACCAATGCCCTATAAGGATTCCATGACCTTATTTTCATTAGCAAAACTGTCCAGTCCCCTTGGTGGGCCACAAGCACCTGATTTGCATAGTCCTACCCAATCATTTTGTGGGAGTTACAAGACCATGGCTAGAAAGGGCATATTAAAGCAATTCACTGCACCACAACTGGTCACTTGGATGTAAGTGGAAGTGATGTTTTTAACTTTTGGGCTGTGCCTTTACAGAGAAGGGGTATGTTCTTCATATCCCATGTCCCTTTTCTGTTGGCTAAGATATTGATATGATGGGTGAAACTGGAGCAGTCATGGCCATGAGCAGAAGCAACACATTAAGGACAACTAATAAAAAATTGTAAAAAAGGAGGAGCCTGAGTGACAACACCATGAGCCACCATTTCACTCCTTGACTGCTTTCACTTAAGACAAGCATATGAGAGAGAAATAAACTAACCTGTTCAAGGCACTACATTTGGGGATCTTGTAAAAGCAACCTAATCTATCCTACCTGTTACAGAACTATTAACTACTTATATCCCTAAGTCTTAGGATAATGATGAAGAAGTATTTCAAGGAAATCAAGAACAGAAAAAACACAAAAGAAAGAAAGAAATGTGTGTGAATGAATAAATGAAAATATGAAGATAATCTTGTAACATTTTCTTTCATAGTTATGGTATATTTGGGTTTCTGCCCATTCTTTAGTTTTGATAATTTACGTTTTTCCAGAAACTATCTATTTTATAGAGATTTTCAAATGTGTTTGCATAAATTTTTACCTAGTATCCTCTTACAAATGATATTTCTTATATGATATGTTATATATATATATTTCTTCTTTTTATTTCTAATTTTATTGGTTTGTGGTTTTTTGCTTCTTAATGAGATTTTGCTATTATTTGTCTTTCAAAAATCAACTCTTTTCTGTTTCTAGTCATTAATCTTTAATTTTTGACTTTATTAATTGCTTTATCCCAATTTACTGATATTTGTTTTGTTATACTTGTTCTAATTTATGGATTTTAATATTTAGTCAAATATTTTTAATTTTCTCTTTAAAAAAATTAAGACCTTTAAGAGTAAAATTTTTTCTCCAAATTGAACTTATAAAAAATTTTTATATATAATGTTCCTATTTGTACTATCTTCTAAATATTTATAATTATAGTTTATTTTATTAACAGAATTCCCCCCTCCCAAAAAAGAGTGTAGAGGTGGTATATAATCTGTGCTTGTGCATAACCGAGGGTGTATTTTTGTTCTTAGTATACATTCTTTCCTATAATAAATACACATTAATTGCTTACTATAAGCCAGGCACTAGTCTAAGAACTGGAATTGTAGTAGGAAAAAAGCAGAAAGACCTTATCCTCGTGGAATTTACATTCTATTGAAGGAGCTAGACATAAATAAATAAATAGCTTTATATTACATAAATGCTATGAAAAAACTATATAATGTGATTGATCGGAGTAGAAGCCGCATAAAAGGTAATGGTTAGGAAAAGGTAATGAATTAAAATGTGAATAGAAGATTTAAAGAAGCAGTGGAGTAAAACGTGAATGCACTTCTGGAAAGAGCATTCCAGCCAAGCAAAGAGCAAATACAAAGTCCTTGTGGTGGGTGTGTATTGTCCTGTTCAAGGCACAGCAAGAAGCCCAGAATAACTTTGAATATGAATAACGATAAACCCTCCAAAAAAAAAAAAATACCGACTGCCTTTGAGTCAATTCCCACTCATAGTGACCCTATAGGAAAGAGTAAAATTACCCCATAGGGCTTCCAAGGAGCAGCTGGTGGATTCGAACCACCAACCTTTTGGTTAGCAGCCAAGCTCTTAACCACTGTGCCACCAGAACTCCATGAATAATACTAGGTATAAACTTCTTGAGTCACAATCTTCTTTTTCTCATTATCCATTTTCTTGCTGATAAAATTCACTCAAAGTACCATCTGGAAGGCAAGATGATGTTCACTCTTCTTAGAGTCTATCTGTTGCCCTCCGGGCATGTATTCAACACAGTTTTCCTAGAAATGGGTAGAGTAGTCCTCTTCCCCACTTTCCACCTCTAGAAAACTCTTAAATAATGAAATACTTAAAAAAAAAAAAAAACAGATTGTGAAGTAACTTGATTTAAGGGTTAAATTTACTGGGTGAATGACTATACTTAAAAATTTTTACTAGGTGAAGTTATTCAAATAAAATGCCTCTATTTAAATGAGAGACAGGGACACACCAGCCCAGGGGCAAAGCCTAGAAGGCAGGAGGGGACTGGAACGCTGGTACAAGGGAACCCAAGGTCGAGAAGGGAGAGTGTTAACATGTCATAGGGTTGGTAATCAATGTCACAAAACAATACGTATACTAATTGTTTAATGAGAAGCTAGTTTGTTCTGTAAACCTTCACCCAAAGTACAATTAAAAAAAAAAAAAGAAATCATGTCACATGGGAAGTTAGGTTTATGTTCCATGCCAGTCCATTGTGATAATTTGTATGAGTCTACACATTTCATAGGAGCCCTGAAAGGTCAGTAGTTCGAACCCACCAGCCACTCCAAGGGAGAAACATGTGGTAGTCTGCTTCCGTAAAGATTTACAGCCTTGGAAACCCTATGTGGCAGTTCTACTCTGTCCTAGAGGGTCGCTAGGAGTTAGAATCGACTAAACGGCAGTGGGTTTGATTTTATATACATTCCGTGCTGTGCTTCAATTATCCTTCTGAAAATAGCTTTGTCTGTACCAGAGACTGGGGAGCATTGGTGATTCCGTGGTAGAATTCTGACCTTCCGCATGGGAGACTCGGGTTCATAAATCACATGAACTTGGAAGAGGACTCCAAGTATCCAGATGAGGCTGTAGCCTCATCAGAGGAAGCTTGCAAGGTCAGCAAATGTTTTCTGTAATTGGCCACATAGTAAATATTTGCAGTTTTGTAGGCCATATGGTTTCTTTTGCAGCTACTCTACTTTGCCATTGTAGCATGAAAGCAGCCATGGACACTTCATAAATGAATGAGTGAGGAAAAAATAAATAAATGAGAGATAAACCATATACTTTGGACCTTCTCCAATTTCAGGTCTCTAATTTTCTTTAGGTAAATTTGTAAACATCATTCTTGGGTCATCCAATATTTTCAGCAAGTCTAATATTAGTAGATATTTTGTTACAATACAAGAAAGCATAATGGTTGCCCTGCATGAGCTCAGGATCGCGTGAGGAGAAAAGAACACAAATAGTATGTAATAGGGTTATAGAGATGCTATATTGAAATTACGGGGAAACTGCTATGAGGATAATGGTAGTCTTAAAAAATGGCCGGAATCTTTGCCATTCCTTTCATGGACGGTTGAGGTCTTGGTCTCCTGCTTTTGAATCTGGGGGTGCTTGGGACTGCTTTGACACATCACTAGAGAAGAAGTGATGCAATGTGACATCCAAGACAAGATCAAGCCAGGCATAGACGGAGTCCAGCTCTTGGCTGAAACTGACCGTAGGCAACTGCAAGTGCTTTAGCTGGCAGGCCTCAGGAGGAAAGCTGCCCTCCCCAACCAGACACGGTGCACAGCTAGTGCTCTCCAGTCTCTGGAGGGAGTTGCAGCCAAGGATCAGCCTTGCTCTTTCTCACATCTGCATTTCTAGTCCCGGCACCTCCACATGGAGGCCTCTTTATGGGGGTGGTGGAGAACTTGAGCGAAGGCCTTCCTCAGAAGCCTCTTCTGAAGCCTGTGTATTAGGGGGAAGAGGGAGCACCTGGAAGACACTTTTTCCTACCCTGACTCAGTACTTTTGCACCACTAGGACTTCACCCTCATCCTTCCCTCAGCTCTTTGGCCAATAAAACCGCAGAAGCTTTTCGTTAGGGTCCCCCTTGGCAGTGAGGTGGGTCCCACATCTGCGCTGACCCACCTGGCCCTCCGGCTGGGCGCCATTCCTGGAGAAATACAGAACAGGGAAAGTCAGTACCTTCCCCAGCTTTCACTTCTTCCTTGCACTATCACAGTGATTAAAAGCCTGACAGTTACTTTCATTTTGACTTGTCTTAATCGACTACTCCAACACCTTGACAGTTCAGCTCAGCTCTCAGCTCAGCCTAGCTTCTTGACAGCATACACCTTCCATGTGGCTGTCTTGGAATGCTGGCTTTCTGGATGCTTCCTCTCTGAACATGTTCCCTGGGAGCCAGCAGCCACGCCTCACGGAGAAAGCACATGTAGGTGTTCTGGCTGACAGGCCCAGCTGAGCCTTCAAGTTATCCCAACCCAGGCACCTGACTTGTGGGTGAAAAAACTTCCAGATGATTCCAGCCTCAAATGTGTGAGTCATCCCTGCTTCCCCCAGCTATTCAAGTCTTCCCAGGTGAGGCCCCGGGCATGCGACAGGGAGAAGCCATCCCTACCGCACCTTCTCTTTACTCCTGGCCCACGGAGACACTGAGCATAATGAAATGGTTGACATTTTGTGTCTCTGTGCTTAGGATGGAAACCCTGGTGGTGTAGTAGTTGAGAGCTACCGCTGTTAACCGAAAGGTCAGCAGTTCAAATCCACCAGGTGCTCCTTGGAAACTCTATGGGGCAGTTCTACTCTGTCCTATAGGATTGCTATGGGTCGGAATCGACTCGACGGCAATGGGTTTTTTTGTTTTATGCTTGGGGTAGTTTGTTATTGCAATAGACAAATGGAACATATAGTGATCATATATTTCAGAATTCCCAAATGGCCTTTATTTCAAGTATTCAGTAAATTTGATCCTTCAAGAATGCATGTATTTGTTAGACCTCTGGGCTAAATTTTTCTTTTGAGAAGTACAGTCCTTGTATCACTTATTCTGTCCGGGAAAGTTGGGGAAGGCTTCACAGAGGAGGTAACATTGGTCAATATTATTGAAAAATTGCCTGATTCACTTAACATGTTCTCAGCACTACCATTCAGGGCTACACTCAAAAGCCCTTAAGATTTTGAAAAGCACCTCAAAATCATTTCTCAGTTGCATATGACTTGATTTTCAGTTTTGCCATCTGCCTGCGCTTGGTTCAAATTCCACGTCACTCCAGAGGTAGTTTTGCAAGGCAGGACAGTCACTATTGAGACAGCAGATTATAAGGAAGGCTGGCTTCTTTTATCCCTACAGAGGCTAAGAACGTGAGAGGGAGACCCACGCAAGGACCCTACTGTCTTTTCATCTTCACTTTAGCACTGTCTGTGTCTTCATTTAGGGATACCATTTATTTTTTGCATTTGCAAAGAAACAGGGCAGTCTTTTTTTTTTTTTCCTTTGCTAACCTAATTTTTAAAAATCATTTAATTAGGCCCAGAAGCTGTGCAATGGGAACATACAGAGTTTTGGAAAAATAAAACCGATGAGTGAATCAGGCCGTTCTGTACGCTCTAAGCTCTTTGGAGGACAAGCGCTAACCGAGGATGTGGTAACGTTATAACTGATTAGTCACGAACATCAGGATTTCAGAGAGAAAAGGAAGGGAAGAAGCCATTCATCACATTACACACAAGCAGCTTATTGTCAGCTCTCTGCTATAAAAATTTGAAGACAGTAGACAATGGAAGCTATCTCCAGGCATTGTTTCGATTGTTTCACTATGTAGATTTCATATTAATCTATTTATTATAAATGTTTCATGTGTCACGTTTCTTCAGAGTATTCCTACTTTAGATTCTTTTCCCCTTTACCTTTAGGTCTCTCAGCCCTGAACGCCAAGCCTCTTGTCTTTGCTGGTAAATTCAAATCCCAAAGATAATCTCTTTGCCACAGTATCACAACTAATTTTCTCCTTTCAATTAAAGGTCATAGTTTGTTTGAGAAGAGCAAAAGGAACTACGAGAAGCGCGTATTGACATTGTGTAAATGAGAGCTGAACATCAAGGGGTGTGTAGTTAATGAACAAAAGATCATTGCTTGGTGTGTAATTGCATCATTAAGGCTTCGTATTGAATTCACTGAAAAGATGATGTGCTGGAAGACAAATAGTCAGCCAGGCAAGAGGGCACTCACCCCCTTCAAAGGGCTCTTCAACTCTTCTCCCTGTTTCTTGCTATATATACTTAGAGTCCAGGACTTCAATGTCTCTTTGAGGGAAATAATGCATTTTTTCTCTCTTGTACAGAGATATATAGTAAAGTAACTATAACATATCTACTTACTGGTTTATATTATTCAGCACAACTAGCTGTGTGATGAAATTTAATTTTGTTCTCCAGTGGCTAGAATATAGTTATAAAAGAGGAAAGATCATTACAAAGGACATGTTAGATATTAGGCCTATTGATTCAGGGACATGTTATAAATGTGCCAGTATTAAATGCAGATATAACTGTATTTTATGATCTAATCACGAACCATAAGCAGAATGAATCTGTTTAAAAGGAAGGAAAAATAATTGCTAGAATATACTTTTACCGTAAGTAAAGATATTTTTAGTTAGTTATACTTCTAAAAAGGAGCCCTGGTGACGCAGTGATTACAGCGCTCGGCTGCTAACCAAAAGGTCGACTATTGAAACCCACCAGCTGCTCCCCGGGAGAAAGATGTGGCAGTTAGCTTCCATAAATATTGCAGCCTTAGAACCCCTATGGGGCAGTTCTGCTCTGCCCTATAGGGTCACTATGAGAATCGACTAGAAGGCAAAGGCTTTATACTTTTAAATTAGTTGTGCTATGCTGGTATGTGAGTGCTTTCCATAAACAGTACATAAAATGTAATTTAGTGTTTAAATTTCAGTATTTAGCTTTTCACTGGAAGGGAACTTCTGTGTTTGTTAATAGCTCACAGATTTTTCTTTCAGAAAAAGAAAAACTGATAGACGAGTAAATTTTGTTTTGTTGCTATCTGATATAAAAGATTTAAAAAATACATAGAAATCTTGCATCTAATACAAATTTTATGATTTCACTTCCCATAAGAATTGCCTGTCAGCTGTCCGTTATATATCATTACCGTCGTTAAAGTAATTAATTGAAACAAATTCTGGTGTTCACTAAGAGATAAGTCATTTGTCTAAAAATTACGTGTCTAAATACGTGTTTAAATAACCACTCATCTAAAATAAAAATTGTATTTCTAACTATTCACCAATAAAGATGCTAAAAACAAACAAACAAAACAAAACTATTGCCATCGAGTCCATTCCAACTCATAGAGGCCATATAGGACAGAGTAGAACTGCAGCATAAGGTTTCCAAGGAGCCGCTGGTGGGTTTGAACTGTCGACCTTTTGGTTAGCAGCCCAACACTTAACCACTGATCCACCAGGGCTTCAAATAAAGATGCTAACAGACAAGTAATGCGTATAAAATGCATATTGTAGAAATTAATGAACATTTCAAAAAGGCTAACAGAGTAATTTTGTTATAGGATCTTTCAAAGATAATTTAATTTCTATGGCTCATTTTCCTTACCTATAAAAATTAAGGTTCAAATTAAGATGCCCTTATATCTATGGAACTACTGTTAAAAGTTAATCACTTACATAAATATTCTTTGCTTAAAAGATGAAAACCATCTGTTTAGCAGCTACTAAATTAAAAAATCAAAATTCAAAAAAATAACAAAATATTTTTGTTAATAATTTAATTTTTGGAATTATAAAAGTATAGAGGATGTAGAAATTTGAGACATAGGCTCTACCCTAAAGGAGCTTATCATTTACCTCAGGAAACAAGGCTAACACACGTGAAATGATTCAAGACAATAACATAAAATTAGAGGAAAAGTATGTTACACACTGTGCAAGAGCTGTAAAAGTTTCCAGGAGAAAGAGACCAAGGAAGCTAGGATAGTTGGCAAGCTTTCATGGAGAAAGCTTTCCCATCTGATGATTCAGGATATTGAATGTTTATAGTTGATCACATCATTGTGAGCACGAACCTAATCTCCTCACTATCAAAGTATAACTACATTTAGAAATGAAAAAAGGGACTTTATTCTTTTTTAATTTTAGGAAGTGTCCATTGACCGAATTTTTTTTTTAATTCTATAAAAACTATGATTTCACTTATAAATTTCACTTATAATTTTTTTTTTAAGGAACAATTCACAAAATATAGGAGACATTATAATAAAGTAATAAAGAGACATTAAAATGAACCATTGTTGGTGGGATAAGGATCAAGGAACAATGCACACTGGCTGAGGTTCTCTAGGTAGAGTTTAAACAGGTGATATTGAGACCAGCTAGGAGCTAGACAGGCCGCAGGCAATAAGCTGTGTCAGTAGAAAACCTCCTACCAACTACAAAACAGCATCTTGCGACCAAGATGACTCACCCCACCCTGTTTCCTTCGAATATCCTTGCTTATAGTTGTTTATCAAGCAATCCGACTAAAAACAGACTTCACATGAAACAGTAGGTGACTTGAAGGTGAACCCTGTTGCCATGTTTTCAGTACACGCCGTCATTTTCTTGGGAACACACAGATGTCCAGAGTACACGAGGAGCCATCTTGAGGGAACACAGGCGCCATCTTGAGCCACCAGTTGTGGTGCAGACTACACGCCCACCACACACCCGTTTTTGAATATGGATGTGATTTCCCAGACATTTAATGAATACGTATGACTTCTCCTTTCCCGCCCTTTGTTCCCCAGCCCTTTGTTCAGGGAGACAGTGCTTTGAGAACAATCTCCCGGTCTCCTGGCCCACTGGGAGCAATAAACCATGTCTTGTCTCAAACCGGCATGACTCTTAGTGTTAACAAGAGCACAGGTGGCAAACCCATTGCGTTTAGTAACAATGTGGGATAGCAGTTGCATAATGTCACTCTTAAAATTTAAATAGAAAAAAGTTTAAATAATACTGCATTATGTGATCATTGGGAGCAAAAAAAAATACAGTTTTTAATTTAAACAATAATAGTAATGGAAATGAAAGCGTCTGAAAGTCTAGCAGCACGAGAGTAAATGGAGAACATTTCAGAAAAGAACTTTTGCCCACCCTCAGGATTCATAGATAAAGATCACATAGTGGAAGAGAGAAATTGGGATAAGCAAGGAAATTACATGGAAAAGATGTATTGGGTCTGTATCAGTAGGAACGAGATAAATAAATGTACAACGGCTGGAAAGAGAACAAGAGGAAATTTCACAGGTGATTACCAAATGGCTTGCCAGTGTTAAACACAGTACATGATTAATAAATACATACTCATTAGTTGATTCTTACATTCCCAAATGAAGACAGTTAACATCCTAGAGCAGCAGCATACATGGAATTTAAATATCAAATGGATCATGAAAACAAGGTGAGAAAATACTAGTTATATCTCATTATGGAAAGAAAGGTAGATTTTAAAATAGTCATTTAATTAACTACTAATTTTACTTATCATTTGACAGATATGTCTATGAAGGAAAAATAAAAAAGGAAAAAATTTTAAAGAGCTTGATAAGTTGATATTAGCAATGTTTCTGTTAGGTCCTGTCGAGTCAGTTCCAGCTCATAGGGACCATATGTATAACAGAACGAAAATACTGCCGGGTCCTGCGCCATCCTCACAGTCTTTGCTATGTTTGAGCCCATTGTTACAGCCACTGTATCAGTCCATCTTGTTGAGGGTCTTCCTCTCTTTCACTGACCCTCTACTTTATCAAGCATAATGTCCTCCTCCCGGGACTGGTCACTTCTGATAACATGTCCAAAGTACTTGGGGTGAAGTCTCTCCATCCTGGCTTCTAAAGAGCATTCTGGCTCTACTTTTTCTAAGACAGATCTGTTCATTCATCTAGCAGTCCATGGTATATTCAATATTCTTTGCCAAACCATGATCAATAGGATGCTATAAAATGTTCAGATTTTATTCAATGCTTTTCAAGAGGAAACATAAGAAAAACAAATTGTACACCAATTTCCTTTGTACTCATACACCATATTGTACTTTCTTTGTCATCACCTAGCATGATCTCAGGAATAATAATTGGATGCATTTAGCAGTCAAGAGTAAATAAGAATCGGAGATAAATCCAGTGAACTATTTATGACTCTTCCTAAACTTCCAGGGATTAATATATTTAGGTATTTGAAGGGAAAAAATACACACAAAAAAAAACAATAAATTATTTAACTGATAGCATAATTGAAACATGAATTTTTGCCTTGAGAATATAAGTTGATTCCACAAGAAAAGCATGTCAGGAAAAATGACAAAACTGAGTAAACTTTCAAAATAAATATTAAACATGCTTCTCAATTAGTAAAATGTTTTTAAGCTTTTGCAGACTTAATAAATAGGACAGGAGACACGACTGGCTTCCCAGCTATTAAGTGCAGCTGGCCACTGGGATGCCCTGGAACCATGATTGTAAGTGAATAGTTAATATAGCTGTTTTTATTAATTCATCCACCAGAAAGGACAGAGAAGCAAAATATCAAAGGAGCACTGGGAATGACTTCACTAATAGTGAGGACCCTTTGGGCAAAAGATCCTCAGAAGTGTACTTTAGTCAAAAAGACCATTAGACTGTAACTTTATTAACTTAAAACATTGAACATGGCAATGGGTGTCAGGAGGGCTTCTTTGAACACAAAGCAACAAGAGTACTTTCATAAAGCAGAAGACAGGTGGTTTGTTACCCATTACCCAACTGCTTTATCTCCAAAGGGAAAACAATAATAACGTCTATGGTCTTCTGTGTTCACGTTATAATAAAGTATACACAGACATCCAACTTACTACATGTTCTAAAAACCCATGAATATGTATTTCTTTCATATCTAATAGTTAACCTACGGTAAATAATCTGACACATTTTTAAAGGAATTTTAAAATATTTACATAAAGCAAGTCACAAGAGCATGGAATTCATATTTATCTTATATTAATATACCTTGGAGTAAAATTGTCAAATAAGACACCAGTTTGAGAACATTTTCCATAAATATTCAATATATCATGCTGTTATAAATAATATAATGTTGTAAAAATCATATGTAACACTGAATTTAGAGACAAGGACTAAAACTCAGACCACAAATAATTCATTGTCATTGACTTTATTTTAGGAAATATGATTTCAGGCAGAAGAAAAATTATTGTAAACGTTAGAAAAATCATAGGTTTCATTCTTCCTAAAATATTGATAAATTTTCTTTACAAAATAAGTTGGAATAATAGAAGATCACACGTTGAGAGAAGAGAACCTACTAAGTTTACAGGATATAACAAATTTGAGAATCCCCAAAATGAGTGCGTTTAACATATGAGCCGACTACAGAGAGAACCGTGTGGTAGTCAAAATGCATGCTTTGCTCAAAGAAGGTATTTGTTCCGATTATTCAAGAAAAAAAGTTGTTGTTTTTACTGTCCCAAAGGGGGTATGTTACATTAGTGAATACCACACCTAGAAATTTTCTAATGACAACAACAGAGACGCTAGATATGTATTTGGTGAGAGGAAGGGTGCAGGAGAAGGAGGTGTTGTTGCCGTAATAAATTCCGCTGGTGCAGATACCCTAATACATTGTAAAAGCCAGTAATTTTTTTTAAAAAAAGAACAATACAGATAATTACACTTTAATATTTTCTCAAATAATCACTTCACTTTGTAAGACAAGGAATATCCTCAGGGAAATTTTCGAGTAAGGATTAAAACAGAGATCGTCAACTGTACTTGCAAATTAGGCATCAATGCAGAGCATTTGTTAACGTTTCCATTTGAATGACTAGGTAAATTATACTTATTTGTAACTGTGAAAACCTACACCCTGAAAGTTATTTTTAAAGACTGCAATGCCCAGGCACAGAGAAAGTATTGTTACTGTACAACTGAAATCTTCACGCTCATAGGCAACACCTAGGGTTTGGGGTGTGTGTATTTTCCTCCTCGTTTGGAGAGCTCAGGAGCTTAGATAGGCCCCCAAATTAAATCTGTCTTCTTTACATCTCCAAGTAATAATTATATACCAGATATAAAGAGTACAGTCAATTACCTGGATATTACTAAGTATTTTTCATTTCATATCATGTAAGGGAAATTTTAGCTATTTCACACACAATTATAATTATTTATTCAGGCAGTCAGTATCATATGGATAAGATTAAATTCAAATTTGTTGGGATTTTTGGACACTTTTTAAAAAGTATCCTTACTATTTTTCATTACAGATGGGACATCTAGAAAAGTATTTCATTGACATTTGAATAAAATTCAAATGTAAATGTCATTCTGGACAACTTCTTTGGTGCAGAATTTTATTTTTCATTTACATCTTAATTTTTTGAAACTCAGAAAATTAGTATATTATTAGAACATTGGTGAACGGATGGAGATTATGGAAAACATGTATTTGCATTTTACATGGCAAATTATGCACATATTTTATACACATAAGCCTGATACGTTTTGATTTTTGGCTCTAAAGTACAGAGATGACTGCTACTCTAAAATATTGAATACATTTTGCTAAAAATACAGCTATAAGATCTTTAAATTTGCAAGTTAACAAGACATACCTTACAGATTGTCAGAAATTACATTTTATTTTCCTTACACGGAAATATACAAGCAATGATTTTTGCCAAATGCAAAACACAGCAACCTTTAAAAAAAAACACTTAGTATGAAAAAATCCGTTTCCCCTGTTCAAATTGTATCAATGAAATTCAAGCATGCATAGTTGATGAGAAAAATCTACAAATCCACATACATACATACACACATTCAAAATATGCATTTTGTGGTAGCAAATGGACTTTTTAATGATCTTTTCAGTAAGGAAAGATTGGTTCCCAGCAGGAATTCCACAGATTTCAAAACTGTCTGAATGCACAATAATGAAATTACTCAAGTTCAGGTATTGCCATTTTTTTTTAAATTATTTTTAGCATCTGCCATTCTTTCATGAAAGCACATTCATTCATTTTGTCACCTAAATTAACAGCATGACAAGTTATGACAAACCAAATAGCTTGGGTCAGGAATCATAGATAACATATTTGTCCACGGAAATAATTTTATCTGTTTGCTGTCATTTCCGGACAGATCTCATCTATTTTACTAAGTTATTCTCCAAAAATCAGACTAAAGTCCAGTTGCATTGCCCTGAATCATTCTGACTAAAATCTACATTTTATGGAAAAGACAGTGATATGAATATTTGAGTATGCAACTAGAATTGGCTTTCCAAATTTGGGGATTTTCGAAACTTTATTTTTACATCTGCATAGTGAAAACATTCCTATATGATCACTTTAATTTCCTTTATATTTTGCTTCAGTTATTTTTAAACTAGAAAAGTGCATTGCAGTTGAGCAAATTCACCCGCTTCAGTAAACATGACCAGGATTTTATTCCAGTTAATTTTAAACTATTACCGTGACCACTGTCTTTTCTCACACAAAGTAATGAATAACCTTATCAAATAAATTTATGAAGCATTTCTGTGATTTGAGTTCCTGTGTTTTGAGTGCCTTCCAAACTAAGAGGCTTATCGTCCAGCACTATATGGTACAATATCCCAATACACAGTGACCCCAACAATGGACTTGAGCATACAAACAATTGTGAAGATGGCGCAAGACCAGGCAACGTTTTGTTCTGTTGTACATGAAGTTGCCATGAGTCGGAGCCAATTCAACAGCAACTAACAACAACTATGATTTAGGTTGAGAAGTTTAGTACCAGTGGACTTTATAAATTATAACAGTGATTCTGAAAAGGTGGTAAAGTTTGTTAAAGACTACCATTAACGGCTTTGCTTTTGCAAACTTAAATTTGGTTCTGCAGATTGACTAGATGTTCAAATTTATCATTGAAAAATATATCTCAAATGCAAAAAAAAGTCCCTTAACATATTATATTCATAATTATGTAAATAAACAGTGGGAGTGGATTTGTATTTTTTTATACAGAGCTCAAAGATTATTTACCCAGAAATTTCCAGAAATGTAGAACAAAATCAGGAGTATCAGGAGCTTAATTTAACCTGCCTCAAGAGAGCACTTCACTTTGTATACACACACTTTTGCCATAAGTCATTGTAAACATTTTTCTATCAACAAACATTTACTGATTGCTGTTTATGTGTCAATCATTGTGCTAGAATGCTAAGAACTTGGTGTTGAAAGGCATTTAAGACCACAAAGAGCTCACAGTCCAATGGGGAACACAGTCAAGCAAACCAATTACATTTTAATGCCATTGTAAAGGAATCTAGGGCCCTGGTGGCCCGGTGGTTAAGAGCTCAGCTGCTAACCAAAAGGTCGGCAGTTTGAATCCACCAGCTGCTCCTTGGAATCCCTATGGAACAGTTCTACTCTGTTCTGTAGGGTCGCTATGAGTCAGAATCGACTCTACGGCAAGAGGTTTTGTAAAGGAATCTACCAAACGTGATAAGAGTAAAGAGAAAAAACACATAACCTGACGGGTCGTGGAGGGGTTTCACAGAGGCTGGTGCCTCAGCTGTCCTTGATCAAGTAAGTGAGGCAAAGATGGTGAAAAGTGTTTGTTTCTTTTGTTTGCTTTCTCTCATGAATACAAAGACAACAACATACTGTAACAAGTTCCATATGACTGAAGAAGAATGTGATGATTTCTACTGACTGAAACAACTAATGCTTATTTTAATATTGTTTATTATCTTCTCTTAATAAGTATAAATAAATAAATATATACTTCATGAGGCGATATATAAAATACAAAAAACGAAAATACCCAGCAATTCTACCAAAGATAATTGATATTAATATTTCTGTGTATTTCTTTTCACTGTTTTTTCTATATAGCTATGTGTTTTTAATTAAATTGGCATCATAGAGAGTATGTGGTTTTATATCCTGTTTTTCTACTTAATGTTGCCAACATTTTCCCATGTCATTACATATGTTCAATGCTCTTTAAAAACAATCGTTTTAATTGTTGCAAAATGCACCAAAATATATTTACTCATGTCCCTAGTTTGGGGCATTTAGGTTGTATATAAATTTTATAAATTAAAATACTACAACAATATCAGTATACATTGTGATATTATCCCTGATTATTTCCTTAGGATAGACTTTAAAAAGTGGAATTACTAGAGCAAGGAATGTAAACATTTTTAAGGACCTTGATGTACATTTGCAAACTAGTTTCCAGACAGAATGTATTTCTACAATAATGTATGAGAGATTCTTCTTCCAAGCATCATTTAGTATTATAATTTTATCTTTATATTACCTGGAAATTTTTTTTTTATCTTGGTTAAACTTTGCCTTTTGAATATGTAAATAAATCTTGAGGTTCTTAATCCCATTATGTGACTATCACATAAATAATAAATAATAATTTTATTTAAATCACCATGACAATGTATATTCATGGTTAATAAAGTTAAAAAATCAGAAACCTGAAATTTAAAACTTCATTTTCAAAATGAGAAGACTATAAAAGGTATAGCTTTCCTCAGTAGTTGAGATTTTTGAAGACTTCTTACCAAGTAAACGCAAACTCTTCTAATGAGGGAACACAGATGGGGTGCAAATGAAGGTATGGAGTATTAAATTCACTTTTACTCCCTGGCTTTCTCATTCACAGTTTCATTTCTTTTTTATCATTACAACTCGAGACTATATAATGTTGACTTTCCTTATAATTCAGAATATTTCTGTACATTTTGTGATTCTTGAACAAAACTTAGAACAAACAAGTTCTTTTAGCTGTGCTTTTTTAGAATAAACCAAAAACAAAATAAATAAATAAATAAACAAACCCACTGCCTTGGAGTCAATTCCAACTCATATTCCAACTCATAGCAACACTATAGGATAGAGTAGAGCTGCCCCATAGGGTTTCCAAGGAGTGGCTGGTGGATTCAAACTGCTGACATTTTGATTAGCAGGCAAGCTCTTAACCACTACACCACCAGGGCTCCTTTAGAACAAAAGAAAAGCTTTTAAAAAAATTCCAAACTCCAGGATTAATTTTTTTGACCTATCATTTGCTTGTATTATTTCCCTACTAAAATTACAACTTTTAGGAGATTCAGATATGGTACCAACAATGTTTAATGCCAAAATAAGTCACAGCCCACATTTGGTGTAACTGAGAAAATCAGGAAATATGTGCCTCTGTTTGCTGTAGACATGAAAAAATTTCATTTGCTTTGAAGAGCTTCTTAAACACATTGTAGGACTCTATGAAGTCCTGGATTAAGATACATCTTTGAATTAATATTCGAAGATTTTATAAAACATATATACCATAATTTTAACATTGTATTGCTGAGGATAATTAAAGTTGGCTTCTGAAAGAGACAAACCCCAAAATCTCCATGACTTGATACAGCAAAGACATTTCTTGTCCACCTGAAATCTCATGCAGGTTGGATGCCCCTGTTTCATCTTGTTCCACCGTCTGAAATATGTGACTCCAAAGTCACAGGGGAAGAGAGAGTGATGAGGGAGGCGCTTCAGTTCATACCTACCTCAGCTGGAAGTGACAGGCCATTTCTGCCTGTAGTTCTTTGGCTAGAACAGTATGGAAGCCTAGGGAACGTGAGGAGCAGAGGGGAAATTTGGTGAGAACAACTCGTTTCTGCCATGTATCCTAACTAAAGAATATGTGATTTAAAAATCTGTAATAAATGAAAGTTGAGAAGAGAAAGATGATTGGCTTAGGGAAAAAAAGGAAAGGTGAGAATGAGCATGACAGCCCCAGAGAACCTTAAGAATATGGGTCTAATTAGAGTAGAGAACACATTTTGAGAAATAGTGGGAAATAAACTTGAATAGATGAAGTAGAGAATCTTATAAACCACACAGAGGAACTTAGAACTGATACTGTAGAAAACTGGGAGACATTTAAAGTTCTTGAACAAAAGGCTGAGATCTATTTGTTTAAGAATTATGTTGTTGTTGTTAAGTGCCATCAAGTCGGTTCCAATTCATAACGACCCTATGTAAAACAGAACGAAATATTGCCTGGTCCTGTGCCATTCTCACAATCGTTGCTATATTTAAGCCCATTGTTGTAGCCACTGTGTCAAACCATCTCATTGAGGGTCTTCTTCTTTTTCACTGACCCTCTACTTTTACCAAGCATGATGTCCTTCTCCAAGGACTGGTCCCTCTTGATAACATGTCCAAATGTACGTGAGACAAAGTCTTGCCATTCTTGCCTCCAAGGAGCACTCTGGCTGTACCTCCCTCAAGACAAATTTTTTGTTCTTCTGGCAGTCCATGGTATATTAAGAATTATACTCTACGTATTTCCAAGAGGACATGAAGCAGCATAGTTAGTAAAACACAACGCAAAATTAGCCATCAAGGAATAAAACCAAGCAGAGTCTGCTTAAGGGACTTAATGAATTTAATGAAACAGAAGGAAGAGAGATGCTGGGCTACCCAGTTCTTAAAACAACATCTGGGCAGTGATTACTCAGCTGTATCATAAATTTTGCTCTTAATTTTCTTAAAACAAAAAGGGAAATAGATTCCGTTAAATAATTTTCAGTGTTTGTGCCAAAAGAAAATAACCTTCAACCAGAAGTGTCATGATGTAAGCGGTGGTTGAGAAAGACTTGGTTGGCAGTGGCCTGCAAAGTGAGTTGGAGGGACTGGCAAGGAGAGGCCAGAGAGAGCAAGGTCATTGCAAGGGCTTCTGCACCATTATGAGCAACACCCAAATCACCAAAGTAAGATAGAGGTGGTGGTGATCAACTGCAGTAGAAACTGTGTATCATTGGAGCCCCTACATATTCTCTGAGAAGGAGCAGTGTTACTAAAGGAAGGT
This sequence comes from Trichechus manatus latirostris, assembly GCF_000243295.1. Taxonomy (NCBI): domain Eukaryota; kingdom Metazoa; phylum Chordata; class Mammalia; order Sirenia; family Trichechidae; genus Trichechus; species Trichechus manatus. The sequence continues at coordinate 2,362,064 of NW_004444179.1, forward strand.
GAGGACATCCTAGAGTTCTCACAAAGAAGAGAAGACATTACTGAAATGGAACCACGGGCCATTCCCTGAGCATACTAAACTTTCCACAGTGCAGTTGGGGTACTTTCCTTCAACTCGTTGCTTTTATTTCTGCCAAGAGGCATAACATTGATGCTGCTCGAGCTTCACACATGCTAACGCTGATTATTTAGACAAGATAAGGAGATGACTTACATGAATAATTTAACTCACCGTGACTGATGGCATTGCTTTGGGAACACCCAAGCTTCATTCAGAAAATCATACAATCTAAAAGCTGTAAGAAACCTTTGGCGATTATTCACAGCACCTTCTCTTCAAGTAATGCCACATCTAAATCATTATAATGACCACTATTTTAACATCTTTTGGCACAGTAGATGGCACACTCTCTAACTGATAGGTGGCCTTAGACACTATAAAATACATCTAGTTACAAATTACTATTTTTATAGAGAAAGATAAGTAAAAGTATACTCCCAATACTACTGGACAAGGAAACTTAAACAAAAAAATATTAATAATGGGCTAACAACAATAACAAATATCATCCTTAAAATTTTAGAACAAATTAAATAGAGAAAATTAAGGTATACAAAATAGTAAATGTCATGACACTCCTTCCTGAAGCTTACTGTCTTCCTTTTTCAAATGCCTAAGGCATTGTTGTACATTTTCTTGTGTGTGACCAAAAAGAAAAGAAGAACAAAACTGTTTTATAAGGGCATGCTGTTATGAAATACACGTGACGTTATTAATAAGGGTCATGACAGCTGTCTTAATCTCATTTTATACTATTTCCCACAGAACAAAGAGAAAATCAAATTTCAAAATCCATTCAACCAAGAAAATATGAACAACTAATTAATTAAAATTAATTATTACCGTAACTCACCACCCTCTCAGCTACTTCTACCATTTTTTATTATTTCTCAGCAATAATTAAATCAACATGGTTCATTCACAGATATTTACTGATTCTCTCATCATAATATAGATGATATGGTTTTGTTCCTTGGATTAACATGTGACAGTCCTCTAAGACACTGGATTCTAGACTGTGAGTTTCAGACTTATTAAATACAGTATAGCATGCTTAGGACTCCTTTGAAAGAAAAGGCATTAATCTGTCTATTCTATCTTCTATAGGCTCTGCCGTAACATCCGTATAGAAGGGTTTTGTAACCTTGACAATTGTATGAAATACTTCCCTATAATAAAAAAGGTGAATCCAACAGAATACGAGAGTTATCACTCTCAAAGCCATGTCTCCTCTCAATCAAATAATAAGTTCTAATCTTCTCAATATGGACTAACTCTGAGATTCTGTCAGGTTAAGTTAAAAATAACATAAATTGCAAAGTAAGCTCTTTTTGCTTTCTCTTTTTTTACTTTTTCTTTGCTTGCTTGCTTGCTTCTTCTTTTTTTTTTTCTTTTATCAGTTTTGCTAACTTCTTGTAAATAAAACAATGGGAACAACCAGTAAAAAATATATTAGAAGAGAGCATTTAGATAAATAGACTATGGACAATTTTGAAAACATTATTAAGAGGGACAGTGTGGTATATTCAGGAATATGTAGCTTGACGTCTTTAAGTGCACTTTGTCAGATTGTCCTGGAGATTTCAGATTGAGACACACTGACAATAAAGTCAATAAACACTTAGACATTTTTGAACCATCTCTCACTCTTTTGATAACTTATGACAGTTTCTTTATAAGCATCTCAATCTATAATTTTCTAAAAGATACTGCCATTTTCCTTTTCCAAGGATTGTGAACATAAAGGGTCTACTAAAATATGTTAAATAAACAAATAGTTTATTCAAAAAGAAGAAAAGCTCAAGGTGATGGCAGTACTTTCATTTCCTAATTGTAATAACTGATGGAATTCTAAACGATCTAACTTTGTGTCTTAGTTTACTTTTTAAAAAATCTGTCTAAAGTGAGAAGATTGTATTGACTCTTCTATGATCTACTAATGGCCAAAACAGTATCACTTGGATGGAGAAAAAAAATTAAGAGATCTTGGTATATTGATGCAGGGCAGAGTAAGTTTATAATTAGTTTCAGAATCATCATAAATACTAACACCCCTCTAGCATCTTAGTGTTTTGGAATGCTATAATAAATCATTAAATTCTAATCTTACCAAATGGTAGTTCTGTTCAGACTCAAGTTCTTTTCTCAACCACCGAAGTAGAGAAGTTCCCTTTTAATGAGAGGCAATTTACTAACACCCATAAGAACACCAACTCTTCCCTCCAACCAATTAGAAATAAATTTACTTGTAAAAATTATTTTTCATTTATATATTCATTCAACATGCTGTGAGAGAGTGCATATTGATGTATAATGTGTTTATAACATTAATTTATGCCTAATATTTATATTTAGGGGCACTGGTGGTGCAGTGGTTAGAGCTCAGCTGCTAAATAAAAGGTCAGCCATTCGAATCCACCAGCCATTCCTTGGAAACACTACAGGGCAGTTGTACTCCATCCTATAGGGTCACCATGAGTTGAAATGGACTTGATGGCAAAGTTTTTTGGTTTTTTATAATATTTATATTCATGAAAGTATACTATTGATCTTCTTTCCATTTTAAATGCTTAACAAGTGGAGATACTACATGATAAAAGTTGTCAGTATTCAAAATGTGTGTGGTGTAGAAACAGTTAGATCTCAGAGATGGCGGAGAACCATGGCCTTTGATACTCAGATAAATAGAGCAGATATATTTTCAGACCCACATATTTCCCAAGAAACCTATATTCCTATTACCTGTAGTTTCATGAGTTCTACTTCAACTTTGTAGACTATACAGCTGGTGCAGTGTAGATACACATTTTTTAAACTTACAAGTATTACAACCCCATAGAAACAATACAACTAGTCAATATTTTTTCTAAGAATAGGTCCCCACTGTATTTTCTATATTAATAAAGCAGATACTTTTCAACTAATCTATTCTGTCTGCCAACTCTTATCCCATAATATGTCTAATAAAAACTGGCATTTAGGTGCAGATTGTACGGTATACAGAAGATAAGAGGTGAGCTTATCAGCTGTTTACAATTGCAAGGGTAAATTTATTGATAAAACTGTGCAACATGAACTAACCTGACTTTTGTTAGTAATATCTGACTATATCAGTTTTCTACTAGCTACCTGTTTGAAAAACGCCCTAAGGCACAATTAAACTAATGATTTCCCTAACATTAAAACAATGGACATTGGTGAAAAGGCTCAAAAATTTTCTTTTCCACAAATTTAGAAAAGGCTTGTTTTAAATTTAATGTTTTAACCTCCTATATATTTTGCTTATAACCTCTTCTTGAATACCATTTGCACAAAAGTGTAATTCTTGTGCCATCTACAGGACATTTTTGGAAAACAGATCCATGAAGTAAGAATTTTAATATCCTTGATCGTTTTTATTATCGTTGTTAAAATATCAGAGGTTTTTGTTTAAACATATTTGTTATTTTAAATTGCAAAATGGGTTGGTTAAAATTCTGTTACAAAGCAAAAGGAAACAAACTTTAATTTATATGGGTATGTAAGTATCCTAAAAGTTTTACATATATATGCATATATATATAGTATGTATATATACATTTTTAAAGTTCTTTATCTTTTCCAAAGCACTTACATATTATTTTGTATTTACAGCATTCCTGGGAGGTAGATAAAGCAACAACCTGTGTATCATTTTACAGATGAGAAAACTCAGTTTTAAAGACATAAAGCAGTAGTTTGTCCAAAGTTTCAAAGTTATTTAGCCATATCACCGTAGACTTACAGCTAGAAGAAAGAGGTTTCAATCCTAGCTCTGTCTTTTACCTAGTTGGTTTGTTTATAAATACCACCGACACTCTCTAAGCCTCATGTGAGAACAATCATATCTCCTCCCCAGGTTTTAACAAAAAAGAAATAAGACAACCTTGTGAAATCAACTATACCAAGCAGCCAGAAGTTTTTAAACAAATGTTCATTAGAAATCTGTTAAGCTTCTTGGGTTTAGAGAGATGGCCTGGACATGAAAGATATCAAATAGGTGCTTTTATTGAGTAGATTTAAGTAACAGAGAATGCACTATCTTTATAAGAAGAAAATTTCTTTCTATAATCTAATCAGATGTAGCCATTTTTTAATATCAGTAATTCTCACAAATAAACCAATAGAATGTGGCCTTTCCTGGTGTGAAAGAAGAGCCAAAAAACACCCTTGGTGCTAATTGGCCTCAAGCATTGATGATTCATGGACTTTATCTAATGAGAATACCTCTTCTTAGAGCTGTGGTTCCTAAAATTCTGGATTACAAGGCCAAATTCAAGGCCCAATTTGCCTCTGCCCATATGTGTTGTTAGTTGCTATTGAGTTGGCTCCAAGTCATGGCAACCTTATGTATAACACGAACTAAATGTTGCCTAGTCCTGTGCCATCTTCATGATCCCTGGTAAGTTTGAGTCCATTGTTGTGGCTATTCTGTCAGTCCATCTCATTGAGGGTTTTCCTCTTTTCTACTGACCCTCTACTTTATCGAACATAATGTCTTTTTCTAGCCACTGGTCTTTCCTGATGATGCGTCCAAAGTAAGCAAGACGAAGTCTCCCCATCATTGCTTCTAAGGAGCATTCTGGATGTAAAATATAAAAATTTACATAGATACACATATGTAAATATACTATTTACACATGCATGTAGGTAATAATGTTAAATTACATATATGTATGTGAATTTATGTATCTACATGCAATTTTAAGAGATTCTTAAAAACTCTAAAGTCCATATCATAGGTTTTTAGTAAAGAATCCTCACCCTAGACAATGACATTTTCTTTAGTGACCCCATATACACATAAGTTATTACAGACAATATAAAACTAAAACATCTGCTTAATAAATCAATACTTATCTTTACTACACCGCTGTACCCTGATATTTCTTACTCTGTTCCATACTAGTCTAGTTCCATCCATTCTATTTTATAATATTCTTTTCTGGTTTTAAAGAAACACAAGCAAACAACAAAAAAAGCACGTTGGTTTGACCAACTATGTTGAATTCAGATTTCATGTCCCAAGATTGAAGGTCATTGTTGTAGAGTACGACAGCAGCTGTCTCAGGTCTTCTGGTACGGAAGGCGAGACAACGCTAGCTGTTGGTCAGTCATCCAAGGGAGACTGCCTCTGAAGGGGACAAGAGAAGCCAAGGGAAACTCAAAAGCAAAGCCCTCACGCCTCCTCCCTCCTTGCATACAGACATCTGGTGCACTTGTGGTGAAGTCCCATTCTCTACAAAGCTGCTTTTTGTGTTTAATAGACTGATTTAATTAATATCAACATAAAAAATGAATTGTGAATGGGGAAACCATGAGATGCACACAATATTGTACCCCATTGAAATAAAACAACCTTGAAACTCTCCTTTTAAGGAAAAATCTCTTATCAAAAACCCCAAGTAAAATATGGTAAGCTACAGTGTCTTCAATAGACGCTTATGCATTCCTTATGCATTTATTTATATTGACCTTGTTTCCAAAGGGATTTGAGAGGACTTCAAGAGGAATTAAGGATTCTCCAGAGGAATTAAGCGTTGTTAGTTTGCTTTGTAGTGATATTCATATTTCAATTTAGAAATAGAGATTTGGGAAAACATTCATTGATTCATTTATTTGAAACATATATTGAGTTAGTACTATATGCCAGGCACTGTTCCAGGTGCTTGGAATACATCAGGGAACACACGACAAACAAAATCACCCACCCTTGTCGATTTTACAAGTTGGAGGGGGAACTGGCAATAAACAGCACACATGATACCAAAAAACAAACAAACCAGTTGCCGTCAAGTTGATTCTGACTCATGGCGACCCCAAATGTGTCAAAATAGAACTGCACTCCATAAGGTTTTCATGACTGTGACCTTTTATAAGCAGATTGCCAGACCTTTCTCCCGAGGCACCTCTGGGTGGATTGGAGTCACCAACCTTTCAGGTAACCATTTGAAACACCTAGGGACTCCTGTATTATGATAAGTAAGCAAATTATACCATATATTAAAAGATGATCAAGGCTTTAGGAAAAAAAAGACCAGGGAAGTGGAGACCAGGAAAGCAGGGTTGGGGTGAGTGTAGGTTCCATTTGAGAAATGGTGCAGAAAGAGAGAAGAATGATTTAAAACAGATACAGAGAAAATGGCCTTCTAAGAAGTTTTGCCACCTGGATAATGCAACTCTTTTTGAGGTACCTCTATGTCACCAATCCAGGTGCCCAGTTTTTCTGGCAAATTATAGCTTGCAGAGAGTTTTAAATAAATAGGCTTACTTTGTTTAAAAAATAATTGCCAATGTCACAATTTTGACCAAAGAAAACTCCAATAAGCGTTATCTGAATGCATCAAATAAAAGGCTTAAGTTAAAAAGCAGTTTGGGAGTGTTTTATGAATGTTATTTTGGGAAAGAACATTAATATCATTTTCTGATAACCTGTGGCATCAAAACATTATGAAACGGAATCACAGTTTATTGAAAGCTATATAATGTTTAGTGTATTGTTAAGCTCCATGTATCTCAGCGACACTAGTCACAAGAAAATGGTTTAAATACATGTTTATAGATAAAACAAATGAGTTTGGACCCTATGCTTTGAATTGGGGAATTTAATGTTAATTGTTGATTGCCAGCTCTATTGAAAATAGAAAAGGCCTCTGAAGAAACAATACATCAATCTTTGAACACTAAATAATTGTATTAATAACATATATCATTTGATTGCATGTATTCGCTACTAATGTTTGTTTTATATAAGGAAACAGGACTATCTGAAGTATCTCACTGTTACCTTAAAAAAATAAGTAAAAGACACTGTTTCATTGCTGTCTTAGTCATCTAGTGTGCTGTAACAGAGATACCACACGTGGATGGCTTTAACAAAGAGAAATTTATTCTCTCACAGTCTAGGAGGCTAGAAGTCCAAATTCAGACTGCCAGCTCCAGGGGAAGGCTTTCTCTCTTTGTCGGCTTGGGGGAAGGTCCTTATCATGAGTCTTCCCTGGTTGAGGAGTTTCTCAGCGCATGGACCCAGTGTCCAAAGAATGCGATCTGCTCGCGGCGCTGCTTTTTTGGTCGTAGGAAGTCCCCCGTCTCTCTGCTTGCTTCTCTTTTATATCTCAAGAGATTGACTCAAAGACACAATCTAATCTTACAGATTGAGTCCTGCCTCATTGACATAACTGCTGCTAATCCCACCTCATTAACATCATAAAACCAAAAAACCAAACCCACTGCCGTCCAGTAGATTCTGACTCATAGCAGCAGAACTGCCCCATAGGGTTTCCAAGGAGTGCCTATTGGATTCATACTGCTGACCTTTTGGTTAGCAGCTATAGCTCTTAACGACTACGCCACCAAGGTTTACAACACATAGGAAAATCACATCAGATGACAAAATGGTGGACAATCACACAATACTGGGAATCATGGCCTAGCCAAACTGATACACATTTTTGGGGGACAAAATTCAATCCATAACAATTGTTTACATCTGTAATCCTCAAAAATGTCTCTGATTGCATCTATGTTAAAAAGATTTCAGCGTATTATATACTATAAGTACTATAGTTGAACAAAAAGAAAAGTTATAAGAGAACAGCTCTCATGTGAGAGTTGAGTTGGAAAGTGTGAGAGAAAAAAGGTATGGTGTATGAATGTTTGTGTGTGTGTTTATGTATACTTAGAGTCCCGTCACCATCGAGTCGATTCTAACTCATAGCGACCCTGTAGGACAGAGTAGAACTGCCCCAGTAGGGTTTCCAAGGAGCGGCTGGTGGATTTGAACTGCTGACCTTTTGGTTAGCAGCTGTAGCTCTTAACCACTGCACCACCAGGGCTCCTGATACTTAGAGTATGGACCTTTAATCAAATATGTACCAAACAATTCATCATTATGTTCATTTTTGAACCACTTTCATTTGCTCTATTGTAGAAGACTGTCCTTTTAACACTTAGAGTTCTGGCAGTTTACATGAATATATGCCTGTAAAAGCTCTACAACTAAACACAGTTTTGTCTGCAATATATGCTTTACTTTGTTGCTGCCCTTGAGTTCTGTTATACACAAATTCACAGTTACAGTCTTAAGACCTAAATTCAGTCCTATTCCCATTGCCGGTGTCTCTGCAGTCTCTTGGAGTTTTAGAATCAGATTCTATCCCAAGTTTTATGCATGCTTTCCCTTGTGGTCCTCCTCAGGTACCAGAAGATGATCTCGTACGTTGAGTATCCCAAGTGAGAAATGCAGGTACACACAAGCGTTCATTCAATGGAAAATCTGTTTTGGTGGCTACAGCAGACACAATGCAATGTAGTCCTCAAAACGTGTTTCCTTTTCCTCTTAGCACACAGTGAGATGATATTTCCCAGGCTCTCTTACAGTTATGTAGGGCCATAGGACTGAGTTCCAGCCAAAGGAATGTGGGCAGAAGTGGTGCCTCGCCTCTAAAATTATCCCACAGTATCTTCTAGGTCTGCGCCCTATTCCCTCTTCTGTGTAAGACTCCACAGCCAAAGAGCCACAGCTAAAGCTGCCTGGTTCTTCTGACGCTTGCATGTAGCAGAGCGCCTCTACCAAACTCCCCTGTGACTTTCATCAAAAGACTGTTGTTGTTGTTAGGTGCCATCGAGTCGGCTCCGATTCATAGTGACCCTATCTACAACAGAACGAAAAACCACCCGGTCCTGTGCCATCTTAACGATCATTGTTACGTTTGAGCCTATTGTTGCAGCCACTGTGTCAATCCATCTCATTCATGGTCTTCCTTTTTTTGCTGACCCTCTACTTTACCCAGCATAATGTCCTTCTCCAGGGACTGATCCCTTCTGATAACATGTCCAAAGTATGTGAGACATATTCGCTCCATCCTTGCTTCTAAGGAGCATTCTGGCTGTACTTCTTCCAAGACAGATTTGTTCATTCTTTTGGCAGTCCACAGTATATTCAGTATTCTTCGCCAACACTATAATTTAAAGGTGTCAGTTATTCATTGTCCAGTTTTCACATGCATATGAGGCGACTGGAAACATTGTGGCTTGGGTCAGGTGCACCTCCGTCTTAACGATGACATCTTTGCTTTTTAACATTTTAAAGGGGTCTTTTGAAGCTGATTTGCCCAATGCAATGTGACTAGAATACCTTTCTTGGCAATGCACTGAAATTTGGGGTTGTTTGTTTCAGCAACTCATTTAAATTAATGTCACTAATAGAGTTTCTGAGGATGACTGAGATGAGATGGTGCTGTACATTGTTTTACGTATTTTAGTGAGTCCATTTTCCTCTTGAAGAAGTTGAGATCATTGGCATTATTCTTTTATAAACAAGTAACAGTTCATGAGATACAGGGCATCATAAGACAGGGAAAGACACCAGAAAAAGAGCCTCATCTCAGATTTAAAAAGATTTTTTCTAAAATCTCAAATTTATCTGTATACATTGAATATAATAAAGTTCAGAATATTAGTCTTGAATAAAACCTTGGAAAACATCTTGTTTCTCTCAGTTTTTTTTTTTTTAACAAAAAATTGAAATAGATGCCTCATGGATTTAAATAAATGGTCTAAAGTTATGTGAGCAGTTGGAAACAGAGCTAGAATAATAATGACCTTTATTTCCGAAATCTGGGCTGATGTTTTTTCCAACATAATATATTGTGTCCTTCTAGAAGATCATAGGAACTCTTGGGGAATTTTTGTAAGTCTTATTTTTCTGGGAAATTCAATGAAATTCAAGCTATGAAGGATTGAGGAGAAGTTGGAATCCAGTAAGAATTCTCAGAATGTAAAAAGCATGCTCAAACTTGCCAGCTGCTTTTTCTAGTCCCTACTTAAAGAAATGCCCAATTTACTCTATTTACCGTAAATCTTTTAACCCATGCCTTCTAGCACAGTGGTTTACATACGTGTGAGCATCCTGGGGATAGTGGAAGAGATTGGAAGTCTAGAGCTCTAGACTGGTTTTCTTCCCCCATTAGCAGCTTCATCTGTTTAGCCAAGTGTGCTATATAAATACCAATGTTTTCCACCTGTTCCATGATGAGAAAGGGATTGGAATAAGCATCGATCTAGGGAAACCTGGATTCCTTGGCAGAGCTACAATTGAAACTGCAAGTACCACAAGAGTCATATCTGGTTATGAGAAAGAAGAGCTAGAGGTGTACTTTATTTCCCTGAAAAGGAATTGAGGAACAAGCAGCCTGTGTCTTCCCAACTATTAATGGAGCTTAGTATTAGAAGCGGAGCCCTGGTGGCTTAGTGGTTAAGAGCTTGATCGCAGGTTGTCAGTTCAAATCC
>NW_004444179.1:2372531-2387136 GCF_000243295.1 Trichechus manatus latirostris
TTTTTTTTTTTTTTTTTTTGGTAGTCTTAAAAGCAATGACTTATCAACAAGGGTACATTAACATTTACAATTAATGTAAGTGTATATCCACTCAATGTATACTTTAATCCAAGGATCAGCAAACTATAGCCTGATGGCCAAATCCAGCTCACTGCCTGTTTGTGTACATAAAGTTTATTGGAACACATTCATGCCCATTTATGTATTGTCTGTGACAGCTTACTCACTACAACAGCGGAGTTAAATAGTTGTGCCAGGGACCATATGAACGGCAAAACCTAAAATATTCACTATCTAGTCCTTCCTAGAAGAAGTTTATCAGCTCCTGTTTTAATCTATCAAGAACTAAATCATTCTCTATTTCATATCTATATGTCATTCCGAATTTAGTAATCCATGTTTGGTGCTTTAGTCTCAACAACAACAGCAAAGAATTAAAATAAATAAAATAATTTTTAAATGTTTTATTTCTTTGAGGAAAATCTTATAGTAACTGCACGGTTAGGATCAGCATAAATCCAATCCCCAAAATGTGGAGATTTACACAGTCCTCATATTTCCAAGTCTCCATCCTCATTGACAGCTGCCTCTGTGGTAAATTTCTCCCTCTCTGTTCCTCTCTCTCTGTCTCTCTTTCTAACCCTAGCTACCCAGAGCTAGGTCACAGTTCATAGGCTGCCAAATAAGCAGATACCAACCACCAGTTTAGGGAGTCCAAACAACACTCCAACCTTCGTCCTCCTGGCCACCAACTGGAGGCTGTTTTCCCACTTTCCCTTTAGAATATCAGCCACAAGCTCAGGAATCCACTCAACACCCTTACTTTTTGACCTGTTGGCTCCCACTGCCACTTTGAGTTTGATAATTCTCTGCAACAACTCACAGAATTTCACTAAGAGTATGCCATACTTATGACTACAAATTTATTATAACCAGAAAGGATACAAATGAAGAGATGCATAGGATGAGGACTGAGGGGTTCCCAACGTGGAGCTTCTGCATCCCAAGGAACATGCAATCCTCCCGAGAGCAGATATTCTCATCAACCAGAAAGCTTTCTGAACCTCCGTTCTCAGGATTTTTATCAGCCAGTCCTGCATGATAGGCTAAATCATGCCTCCTGAGGCTAGGTGAATTGTTTCTGATCTGGCTAGACACCACTTGCCAGCACAAATTCTCAGGTGCTCAGAACAATGCTCAGTCTCAGAACAAGGCATTCCAGGGGTTATTTCTCTGAAGCCAAGGAGAAAGTCACCCTATTTAGGAAGTCCTTTACCCCACAATAACAAAGGACATACATAGGATACATCATGATAAGCTTTGACACTTAGACACTTCAGAACAAATCATCTCTACTCTTAGGAATAGTCAGGAGAGTGATGACGATTAGGAGACTTTGGTTTGAAATTATAAAGAAAATGAAAACTAAAAGTTTGAACTTTAAAAACAAGTGTTAAAATGAGTCACTGATCAATAGTCAACTGAATCCTCTATTTTGCACTATGCCCCATTTTAACATTTTTAACCCCCTTTAATCCATTTAAAAAGGGGAGCTTTGTTGTAATTTTGTGAAAATATTGCCTCAGTCTAATCCCATAAAACAATATGGACAATCTACAAAAGCCTGGTCAGCTTAAAAAAAATCTATTTATTGGTGATAACTTAACAATAATTTTTGTTTTTAATTTGATGTTGATTTTTCTTTTCTTGGTTGTTTTTTTGGGGGAGTTGGTTTACTTAGTTTAGGACTATTTATTTTCTAATTAAGAAGTGTTTTAATTCTATAAACTCAAAGAAAGCAGAGGGAGTCCTTACCCCTCTTTGTATCACTTGTATTTTGTACAGTGAATGTTATATAACCAATACTCAATAAATATTTGTTGAATGAATTGTTCAATTAATGAATAAGCATTCAATTTATTTTACACCTTAACACAACATATTTTAACCTTATTTTTGTTGCTAAATATTTTAAAAATATGATAATATACTTGGAGAAAGGTGCTAATAATAACTTGCTATTCAAATTTATCAAGTTAGGTATGCCTATTTGAATTTTTTAGCAAACTGATTTCTAAATTTTGCTGGGTAAATGTACATGCTACTGACACGTGAAGTTTATATTCAAATATTCTCCTATACATTTAAATATAATAGATAGATGCATCACTTTTGATTATGCAAAAAAATCTGATGAACTCTATTTAGTAGCCTATTAGACTAATAAATACCAAAACAACTAGATCACTTGATATTTTCTACTTATTTAAAAACAGATACCTAAATTTTTAAAAAGTAAAAAATATGTAAATATTTCTAGAAAAAAAATCTTGTAAAATATCATAATAGATAAATTTGCATGGATAAACTAGACTTTTACACTTTGCCATATAGTCAAAAATCATACTTGAGTAGTAGCTGCAGAATTCCTTTAAAAATTTCTTAAGATTATTAATCTATTTTTATTAGGCTATGTGTTTGTTCAAGGGGCTTGAGAGTAGGTGGCAGATACTACGGAGAAGGGCAGAAATGAGTGCTCCCTCCCAGTCACCCCTTGGTGTCGCACTGTAGGTGGTGAATTGTATTTATCCTGGTTTCTTTCTTTTTTTTTTCTGAAAAAAGAATACTTTCGTTTTCACAATCACAAATGGCAGTAAACATATTTTTAAAAGTATTTCTTGATCTAAAATCCAGATATTGAGAATTTTGCCAAATTTTCAGTGATTGATGAGCAAATCAAGCTTTGAATTCTATTGAGATAAACTCTCTCTCTCCAAAGAGTAAGATCTCTCTGTTATCCCTCTCTCCCACATTTCCTCTCAAGAAAATTCAATTAGCAAAAGGCTAACGGGAACCCTTTTTCGTTTTGTTGATGTCAGACCTAAATAATGACAGTCACTTTCTTAATTGTGATATTTAATAAATATGCTTTTTCCCACAAACAAGTCAATAATATAATGAAAAATGTTTCCATAAAATTAAAACATATATTAAAAGCTGCTTAGGAACAACTGGGAAATATATTACTTAAATGTATATTATAAAAATGCTGATGCAGTCAGATTGGTACCTGGTAATTTAATTGAGTTACTGGCTTAAAAAGCAATTTTGTATCAGGAACTGTTATTATTCAAAAAAACTAATTTTATGAACTTCTCCTACCATTTTATTTAAGGAATTTCTCCTACCGTTTTCTTTCACAATAAATTGATGGCTAGGAAAAGCAGAAATGAACTGTCACTGCTACTGAGAGCATATTTGTTCAAACAATGTTTTGTTACATCTGATAAAAGGCTGTAGCTGAAGAGATTTTTATTAACTTCAAAGAGTGTCACTTTTTCCTAACAAAGACACCAGAACCACCAATTAGTTCTTCCAAATATAGTCAGTGTGCTACGAGGGAGTTCTGTAAGTGTGTAAGCAATGGTGATGGTAACCAGTGGGGGAGGTAGTTAGGAAACCTACCTGGGAATACTTATCAGAAAGGTTTCCTACATCAGGGGTTTAGAGTCTGGATAACAAGCCTGACAGGACAGCAGATCATGGTCTATAGATTATTTACGCAGCATGGGATCACTAGCTTTAGCAAAAAAGGAAAAAAAGCAAAAGAGTTTGAAGTTTAGCTAAAGTTTGGGAGAGAAAGTGGGCCAAAGAGCTCTTCCTGCTGTCAAAAAAGCAAAGCACGCTGCTGAAGCCGTGGCAAAGGCTTAGAATCTGTGGGGCTGGCTGGAAGATCTGAAGCCTTTTGAACAGCTAATAGCCCTAAGCACTATTCCACATATTTGCCTTCCCAATTGAAAGTTTGGGAAAGATTAATATTGGGCATTTTTCCAACAATGGGATGTTTTCACAAAGTCAAAGCTATTTGGCAAGCACAGCTATTTGGGGAAGGAATTTGGAACAACCCCATGTGCTGTATACGCTATAAATGCTGTCATCATCCACAGAGCAGGGGAGCAGAGAAATGTTCATTTTCCTGACCACAGCTTTGAAAAGAAAGGAGGGTGAAAAGCTCATTCTTCCAAAGGCCTTTGTCAGAGAAGCAGAGATAACTGTTGAAACATATCCGGTCCAAAAGAATCCATTTGGGTCATTTCTGCAACACAGATCTTGAGTTTGTAACAGCGTTTAGTCAAGGTACTTAACATATTAATATGCTCTTAATTGAACTTGTGAAAATTTAGAAAGCACTTTATATGGCTATGTTAATATCATCTCAAATAGTAAATAATCACTGTTTAGTCCATCCTTACTACAATATATGGTAGCACATTTAGCAAGGGCTTAAATAATCCCCAGGTCTTAAGAACTAGAACCAAACATCACACAAAACAGTTAATGCAGACAGAGGAAATGTTATGTATTTTTCAACTTTTGTGTTTATGAACTTTTCAACTATGGTCCCAATGCTATATTTTCTTATAACTGGGTTTGCAAATACCCACAGCCATGGTAGTGGTGTTATTAAATGTTCATAGTGTGTATTTCCCTAGGTTCCTTTGATGGTGCCATTCGAAAGGTCATGGTAGTCCCCCAGATGCATAACAATAGAATTTTCTGCATTTATTTGATACGCTAAAATAAAACAAGGCTCAAAATAAAAGAATAAATGAACAAGAGGATAAAATCATAAAAAATAAATAAACTAACTATGGCTGTTTAAGTGAGAGTAGTAATTATACTTTTTTTTTTTAACCATCTAAATAGAAAATGGCTGCTTTATATTTACCAACTAGAATTACAATGCCTTTCTCAGGCGCGATGTGAAATACACCAGTTACATCCAAACGGTGATTTACACACACACGCACACACACACACTCATACACATTTTAAAAGTATCTCTGAACATTCTCCATAAATATTAGAACCTGTCTTAAATAGCACTTATAAAAGATGAAAATGTCCACGCAAATGTTACTAAGTAAAATGCTATAAAAGAGATTTTCAGCATATAACTCCCATTATGTTCTAATATGCTACATTATTTTTAAACCAACATTTTCTTGTTTTTATGCGACAGTATAATCACGTTCACTGTCCTAAGTCAATGACTTGGTACATTGTACTTCCTAAATTCTCCAGCTTTACAGAGCACACAATGCAGTTTTTAGCCTAACTTTTCATCTTTTATCTGATTTGCAAGTCATTAATTTGTTCAGAGAATATTTGAACAGCTAAGCACACTTCGGGCATCTCAGAGTTCCTTTTTAAGCAATTCGATTAGAATACCAGAGGAAACGCATTACCTAAAACATAAAAATGAAGGAGCATAAGAAGAACAGAAACAAGTTTCAGGTAGTTTTTAGTTGGCTTAAGATTCCTGAGATGGGTCGCTATTTTAACAGAAAAAATACTGAACTTTAGCTTCTTGAGAATCTGATCTGTATATATTTTCTTTAAAAATGGAAAGTTATTTCCCTCCTGAAGCCATATTTCTCTTCTGCTCAAGGTCTGTTTTTACTTCATTGCATTTTGCGGTATATTGAGCTATTATTTTTTGGATTTCCTTTATCTTTTCCTGCCTTTCATCTGGTCTTTTTTTATTAACTTATGTTCCTTCTTTCCCCAGACTTTATGAGATTAATCCAAAGAAATTTGCTCTGAGTCCTTTTAGCATGCTTTCATTCCAGACTCTTTCCCTATGTCTTTCATAGTAACAGAAATTCTAGCTGGGCACAAGGTCACAAAAAATAAAGACTATACTTAGCAGAATTTTTCAGATACATGGGAAGCCATGAGACTGTGTTCTGGTGAATAACATGTAAATAAACTTGCTATTTAGCAGTTTTCTAAAGCCTTCTGAAGAAACAATGTGTGTCCTTCTTAATCTCTTCCTCCTTACTACTGCCTAGAACTGTCTTATACCATGAAGTCACACACAGCTGAGCAACAAGAGAGAAAAACCTTGAGTTCTTGACACTGTGGAGTGCAATTCTGACCCAGGGTCAGCTACTTGGATATTTATGTGAGAGAGAAATGTCTACTTTGTTTCAACTCACCTTTCTTCTTTTTTTAGGTTTTTCTGCCATGGGTAGCTGAACCTACTCCTAATAATTAGTATTTTGGCATCAGGACTGGTGGAAAACTTATTAACAACCTACGATATGCAGATGACACAACCTTCTGTGTTGAAAGCAAAGGGGACTTGAAAGCACTTACTGATGAAGATCAAAGACTGCAGACTTCAGTATGGATAATTCCTCAACATTAAGAAAATAAAAATTCTCACAACTGGACCAATAAGCAACGTTATGATAAACAGAGAAAATATTGAACTTGTCAAGGATTTCATTTTAGTTGGAGCCACAATCAACACCCATGGAAGCCGTAGTCAAGAAATCAAACGATGTTGGTCCCATCCCACTTGGAGTAAAGGAGAATGAAGAAAACGAAAGACACAAGGAAAATACTAGCTCAAAGGACTAAAGGACCAAATGAACCAGAGTCTCCACTAGCCTGAGACCAGAAGAACTAGATAGTGGCCGGCTACCACCAATGACTGCCCTGTGGCAGGGAACACAACAGAGACTCCTGGACAGAGCAGGAGAAAAATGTAGAACAGAACTCAAGTTCACATAAAAAGACCAGACTTAATAGTCTGACAGAGACTGGAGGAACCCCCAAAACTATGGCCCCTGGATGCACTGTTAAAGAGAGAGAGAGAGAGAGAAAGAAATCAAATTCGGTAAATCTGCTGCAAAAGACCTCTTTAAAGTGTTGGGAAGCAAAGATGTGACTCTGAGGACTAAGGTGTGCCTGACTCAATCCGTGCTATTTTCAGTTGCCTCATATGGATACGAAAGCTGGACGATGAACAATGAAGACCGAAGAAGAATTGAAGCATTTGAATTTTGAGGTTAGCAAAGAATATTGAATATACCAGGGACTTCCAGAAGAAGGAACAAGTCTTTCTCGGAAGAAATACAGCCAAAGTACTCCTTGGACATGCTATCAGGAGGGACCAGTCCCTGGAGAAGGACATGATGCTTGGTAAGGTAGAAGGTCAGTGAAAAAGAGGAAGCCCCTCAATGAGATAGATTGACACAGTGGCTGCAACAATGGGCTCTAACATAGTCAGGACTGTGAAGATGACGCAGGACCAGGCAGTGTTTCATTCTGCTCTATTAGTGTCGCTATGAGTTGGAACCAACTGGAAAGCACCTAACAACAACAACAACAACAGGCAAAGTTTGTGAGATTGGACCATTGTTTCCAGTTTGTCACTCACTCCCTATGATCGATTTCTAAATCCTTGCCCCTTTTCATGCAACTTGCCCTGTGCCTCCTGTCTCAGGACTATATAGCCCCTACATCCCAGCAGAAGCTTTCAGTGGATCTGTAGTGAGTCAGCCTGCCCTGTATTCCTGCCATAGACCATGAGAACAACATTACCCACATGGATGCTACTCCATCATCCTGGGCCCCTCAATGAGAATATACATGGAGTCAGTGTTGTTGAAGGAAGCCACTGAGATTTTGATCTATTTTTTTGTTACCTCAGCAAAAGCTAATACATAAATTGTATATCAAGTTAAATAACTGTAAGAAGGCATGTAAAGCAAAAAACTCCATAGGCTAGGTTTAATATCCGATTCTGCAGAATGAGACACAACTGTTTACTTCTGGTAAGCTGTAACAGCAAATAATAGTAATCAGTCGCAGACAGCACAAAGTACATTAGAGAATGAATCTTTTTTTGTGTGTGGAAAGACTCAAAATAATCACAAGACAAAAAAATATGAAATTTATCATTTGCTTATTTAAATACTTTATCCGTCCTTAAGCACCACTACCCAGGTTAGATTAATTTCCCTTCTTTTGTGCTTCTGTGAAAATCGATGCAAACTTCTGTCATTACCCTTTGCATGTCAAAAGACCGTTATCTCTAACAGGTCTGTCTGTTTAAAAAATTAAAAAGTCTCCATTTAGAACAAAAACAACAATTAGTGACTCCAGCCATAAGGCAAGGACAGTACAAAGATAAGAAAGTAAGACAGTAGTAATATAGCCTCTCTGTGACTAATATTTAGGCTAAAACCACAGAAAAACAAGATCAAAAAGTAAATGACACACACATTGCTCCGTCAGCTGAAAGGGCCTAGAAACAATGACACCCAGTAGCAATGAGCATACTAAGCACCCAGATCTTGGTTTCTAAGTACCACTCTGTAATAAAAGGGACCAGGACTCCTTGGAGAAATGTCTGATTCTAGGATTGGGCAGGAAATATATAAGAAAAGTCTGGAACATCTTATACTGCCAGAAAGTAAAGATGTGTTCAGATATTTTTAAAATAAAAAAGAAGTGGCTATGTCAAAGGGACACAGGAGCTAAAAGAGTTCCTAATGGCCAAAGCTGGAAAAATTTGGGCAAGAAAATAAATAAAGTAGTATTACATTATCACTCAAAATATGAACTAAATATTCAGGAGTCATACTATTATAAATAAATGATTGAATAAATCAATAAATGCAAAAAAAAGAGATAAATCTCCCATGCAGAAGTATTCTAAATAGTTTAGGTAGATACTCAGCCCATAAGGTAGAGCACAATTCCTCACTTTTTAAGTGTGAGCTGTACATCATCACTTCTTTCCAAAGAGGATAGTATGAAAAGGGGTGGGGGGAGAAGTAACTTTACAGTGGAGAAGCCTCAAAATCAACAGTGAATAGTCATGTTGATAGTATCCAACCTTGATATGATGTGCTGAAAACAGCTCTTTACCTCTGTGGTTTTCCTCCTCAAAACATATAATCTTTGTTGTTGTTGTTGTGTGCCGTCAGGTCAATTCCAACTCATAGTGACCCTACAGGATAGAGTGCAACTGCTCCATAGGGTTTCCAAGGCTGTAATCTTTAGGGAAGCAGACTGTCACATCTTTCTCCCATGGTGGGTTCTAGGGGGTTAGAACTGCCAACCTTTCAGTTAGCAGCTGAGCACTTAACCACTGTGCAAGCAGGGCTCTTTGTCTTAGTCTAATCATCAGAAAAATATATGACAATTCCAACAAAGGGACATTCTACAAAATAACTGACCAGTAGTCCTCAAAACTGTCCAGGTCATCAAACACAAGGAAAGTCTGAGAAATTGACACGGCGAAGAGAGTCCAAGGAGACTTGACAACAATGAAATGTGGTATCCTGGATGGCATCCTAAAACCGAAGAAGGACATTAGATTAAAACTAAGGAAATATGAATAAAGTATGAACTTTTACAAATAATAATGTATGAATATTGATTCATTAATTATAACAAACGTACCATAGTAATGTAACATGTTGATAATATGGAACCTGGGTTTGGGATATACAGGAGATTTCTGTACTATCTCCACAATTATCTGTAAATATAAAACTGTTCTAAAATAAAATGTACGTTAAAAAAAGTAAACGAAGCTTTAAAATTTAGTTTAACTGCCATATAATCCTCTTCTTAATATCTCACAATTTCTTGATTAAAGTGGGAATTTAAAAATGTCTTTTCAGGATGCATTTATTTTACTGCACATCCTATGGTATCAAAGTAACTAAAATATTATCTACATTCAACTTAGAATGCAATTTCATAATTCTAAAGATTTTAATAATTTAAAATATCTAGAGGTGATTTCAAAGCCACTATAAATTACATAGATTAAAAGCTATTTAAAAGGAATTAGATTCTTATTCACATGTTAAACCTTGTTCTAAAAATATATGAAGTCTTCTAGGAAAGTTAACATTATGTCTTTTAAATATGTGGGTAAAAATCTAGTTAGATTTGTATTATGACTAAACACAGATGTCCAAATGTAACAGTTGTACAGAATGGTTCTGAATAAATAGAAAAATGAATGGGAATGAAATTTCTAGGTTTCACCATCTCATACTCAGTTTTGCATCAAAACACAATCTAAATAAAATATAGAGTAAGAAGGATCAGTGGGTATAAGTAAAGCCTAAATTACAATAATGCATCCAATCAACTAATTATATCACGATGCATTAATGTTAATTCTAGATCTTCTTTGTTTCAAAAACAAACCAAAAAAAACATCATAAAATGAACTCTCTGAGGGATTAACTTTTCTATCATAGTTTACATTACGTGATTCTGCACACTTTAGATACATACACTTTCTCTTTCTAACATAGATTAATCTCCTTTACAAATATTACCACAGAACTTACTTTGCTGGGTGTTTTATTGATTTTCTATTTCCCCTTTGAAGCACCTGGCTTACTTTACTTGTTGATGTTTTCATTGATTTTCTATTTCCTTTTGGAAATGAGATGAGAGCTTTTAAAGAGGTCATGCAACTTGGCAAGAATAAGATGTTCAGTTGTGTGGTTTTGCTAGGGAATTTCACTATTAAACTTACTACTTTTCTCTCCATAGAAAGTAGTGATTTTTTATTTTCTATTGTGCACCTCTGTACTGTCTCTACATTTCAAAGTGTTATTCTACAAATTAACTTTGCAAGAAAAATGTGACCATTGAATGATCTAAATGTATATCCAGTTTAATTTCTATTACAGTAAATTCTCAAAGACAATAACCTAAATTTTCTAAGGCTAGTTCAAGTCTCGTAGAATGTACATAATCTTGAAGGTTGTGACAACCTAAGTAGCATCAGGCATAAATTCTGCAAATTCTGCAGTTGAAAGTAAACAATTAGTGAGTAATTCAAGTAGCTCTTCATCACCCTAATTAGGGAGGAAAAAAGTCCCATAGTTTTATCAGCACCTAGATTTCTGCCTTATTGGAATAACTATCTACTGAGTGAGAATACAAATTGGACTTCTAGGTTTTCCAACAGAGTACAGTGTTGTTCCCTCAAAGAATTGAACAATTTAACTGCCATCCAGCTCTAGCTAAACACATACCAAAGACATCTGATTTTTTTAGGAGTCCCTTGGTAACCCAAATGGTTAAGCGCTCAGTTGCTAACTGAAAGGCTGGAGGATTGAATCCACCCAGAGGCACCTCAGAAGAAAGGCCTAGCAATCTACTTTTGGAAGTTCACAGCCACTGAAATCTCTTTGGAGCACAGTTCTCCTCTGACACACATAGGGTCACCACAAGTCAGAATTGACTCCATGGCTGCTAGATAAGATGCATGATAATCGTTCCTCTAGAACTGCACTGTTCAATCTGGTAGCCACTACATGTGGTCACTGATCACTGAATACATCACTAGTATTAATTCAGATATTCTGTAAGTGTAAAATACACACTGGATTACCAAAGAAAATAATGGAATATATCACATTAATAATTTAAAAATTTTTATACTTAATATATGCTGAAATAATATTTTGCATATATTGGTTTAAACAAAATATATTATTAAAATTGATTTTACCTTTTTTTTTCTGTGACCATTAGAAAATTTAGAATTACCTCTTGCATAATATTTCTATTGGCCAGTGTTTTTCTATAGTCTCTAAATTCTATTCCTGTAATAGATCTTTGGAATGCAATGTGTATGAACCATCTTATCTTAGATCCCTCTAGAAATGACATCACCAAATTAAAATATGGTGCTATATCCTCGATGTTTATGAGGTATGGTATAAGAAAATGTTAAACTTTACAATAGAACACTATGAGTTCCCAATATCAAACATCATTAGTTAACGCAGCTTTCCAGAAACCTATAGAGTTGCTATGAGTCAGAATCAACTCGACAGCAACAGGTTTGGTTTTTTGTTTGGTTTTAAGGCTCACGAAGATTTCAGTCAAAGAAGTAGGGCTGTCATGAATGAACCATGCTCACCCTTCCAAGAATTAGGCTATCACAGGAGATCTGCCCACAAATGTTCTTCAAATACTCACAAAGATTTCCCATGTCATGTCTCCCTTTTTTTCTTTATGTTTTTAATGTAATGCAGAAACACTGAGCCCAAATTTCTTATCAATAAACAAAAACAGAAAAATTTAATGTAATTATGAAAGCATTTACATGCAAATTAAAACAATTAATATTTAAGGAGTCTGACTTAATGTGCTGTATGCAAGCATATATACTTCTAGTTAGTTCTCAAACACTTGCCTGAGGACCTGGGTTATATCTTAGTAAAGGCAATTGCTTTAGAAAAGAACCCTGTGTGTACAATACATGTCTAGAAAATAAGTCGTGAGATTTGTGGGTCTTAAAAGAATGTTCAAACCAAGGATTCCAAATAGAGACCTGTTTTGTCAGTTTTTCAGCAGGTGGTAAAATCAACAGATAGCAATATTCAGGCATTTAGAAATGGGGCAGAAGAACAGGAGCATAATTCTGAAGAGGCAGCTGTGACCTAGCAGCAGATAATCAACCCACCCACAGTCAGCCTAGGGATACAACAGCAGGAACCAAGCAACGGGAAGCCAGAAGAGGGACAGGACAGGAGGAAGCCACGCTGAAAGGGGGTTTATTTGTTTTTGTTATATGGGGGAAGGGGAATTTTTTTGTTTGTTTCTTCAATTATGATGTAAGATTTCAAGTTATGGCCAAGGAAAATCACTGATGGTCGATGGAGCATTGCTACAAGAAAGCTAAAAAAATGTGCAGAATAATACCACTAAAGGAATTCCTGTATTTCTCATTTGTGTATTTTACCAGCTGTAATTTCCGAAACTTAAATTTAGTCTTAAAAGTCATGCCATTGAAGGAAAAATCATTAAACATGAAAGGGATTAAAAGATACTCTAAATTTTGCATATCATTTCCCACATTTGCTATGGACTTCCGGATTCAGAACCAAGACATGATCTTGAACAGGTTCCATACTAAAGTGAACACAATGTGCTTGATGACATCATTTCCCACCAACAACACACATTATCGTATAGCTGTTAAAGAAATGCCTCTATGCTAAGTCTTGCTGGACTGAGGCACTGTACAGTTTTTCAAGGGTTAAAAATAGTGTGTTTGAAGTGTCTTGTCAATGAAAAAAGAAGAAATATGCTCTCATTACTTCTGATTTCCTCTCAATTGCAAACCAAACAATGACTCTAACATGAACATCTTTTGCAGCATGAATCTGATTAACCTGACACTTCGGGATTTTTTCCCCCAGTGATCTCTAACCTTTTGTACCAAAGAAAAAAACAAACAAATCTGTTGTTATCAAGCTGATTCTGACTCATAACGACCCATAGGACAGAGTGGAACTGCCCCATAGGGTTTCCAAGGAGCGGCTGATGGATTTGAACTGCAGGCCTTTTGGTTAGCAGCCATAGCTCTTAACCACTGTGCCACCAGGGCTCCATTATGTATAAAGCTCTACGCAAATGAGTAATAGAGGTTTGAGTTGAAGCAAACATAACTGTATTTTATGCCAACAATGTTAACAAAGAATCCATCTCTTGGCTTGAATAAATTGGTTTTAAAGCAATGACATTAAAGGAAAAATATCCAATAGCAGTTTGCTTACCTCAAAACTAGCACACATTCCATTTAAAAGGCTTCTGGTTTAATTCCTTACCTCTTTTGTATGTAAAAAGAAACCTTCACTTAGGCTAAATGGCATTTAGCCAATTTGTTTTACAAATGACTCCTTTAAGATCTCTAGAGATCGCAGAAATAGAAAAATCCCTACTTCCCTTTTATTCCATGGTACTCAGCAATTCATTGTGGGATATACTCAAACCTGACCAAAGCAATGAAAATATGTATCTGAAGCCAGTTGTCAATCAGGGCACCTACAAAGCTCCAAGAGGCAACCTGCCAGTTTTCTAAATATCAGAAATAATCTTCCATCAAAGTGCCTCCAAATCCACAGATAGGAAGTGTATTCTAGAGATGTTAAAACCCACTGTGAGAAAAAATGGCACTCTAGGCAGAAGCACCACGCCGTCCCTCCACAGCAAAGATCTGAAAAACTAAGCCAAACAGAGAATACAACAATCCTGAAACCCTAAAACATCAAATGAAGAGATAAAGAACTCAGGCAGGCACCAAATGGAGTGAGAAAACTTACAGAGAACGGAGAGCGAGGAGAGATTCATGCAGAGGTCCCCTACCAGCTAACGCAGCGTGGATCCACCATCTTGCAATCCTATCGGAGACCAGCAAACGGGGGTACGAGGAAGCAGCCTCACGGAGTGTCCAGCGGGAGAAGAAACAACCACTCCACACATAACAATCTCCCCGCCGCATCCTGCCTACCTGCACCGTGCGCTTGACATCACACCACCAAGCAGCACAGGCACGGCCTACTGGAATTTGCTCTGCACTGATTACCAACCTGCCCTGGTGGCTGTAGTAAGTGCCACAAACAACCCGTCCCAGTAACTCCTCTTCAGCTAGACCTGCCCTGTTGTACCATATCTGAGTGACTGACCCTGACAGCTGGAGAAGGAGGTGAAAAGTATTGAGCGCACACATGAGCAAACAACGAAGAACACACAGTCTGCCTGCTCAGACATAGTCAAAATTTTTTAAAAAAAGGGACAAAACAAACAAATCTACAATCAATAAATGAGAAAAATAACTATTGAATGCCCCGAAAACAGCAGAAAATATCAAAACATGTACAAAAACTGGACAGGATGGTTCCAATAGGCGTCCAAAATAAAACACCAGATGACTATCCTGTGGAAGAAAATGCACTAGAACTACCCGATAGGGAATTCA
>NW_004444179.1:2393702-2470630 GCF_000243295.1 Trichechus manatus latirostris
GTTGTGGGGTTGTTAACCAATGTCATAAAACAACATGTGTACTACTGTTTCATGAGAAACTATTTGTTCTGTAAGCCTTCACCTGAAGTACAATAAAACATAAAAAGAAAGGGAAAAAAAACCCACTGTGAGATGCAAAGACTGAGTATGTGTTTCTGCCGGATCATTCCAGGCTTAAGAAATTCTGTACCGTATTTGTGAACTGATGTGTTACACTTGTGATATTGGAGTTCGTCTGCACAAAAACATGGATATTTCTGGTCAGTAGGAAATTTCACATTTTTACCTGCCCTTTCTCTCTTAGAAGCATAATATATTACCTCAGTAAGGATATCATAGGAGGAAACTTTGCTTTAACTCCTCTCCCCCATTGTACGTATTAGAAAATTGTGGCCAAGAGGGTTAGGTTGAGGCCAAGACGCCAAAAATCTCACAGTTGATGGAAAAGTCAGGATATCTCATGCCTAATTAATGATATCTAGTCCTTGGGTGTGCAAATGGTTAACAAACTCAGCTGCTAACCAGGAGGGTGGAGGCTCAAGTCCTCCCAAACGTACCTTGGAAGAAAGTTCTGATGATCTACTTCCGAAAAATCAGTCGTTGAAAACACTATGGAGCACGGTTCTACTCTGACACATGGAGGTCATCCTGAGTTGGAATCGACTCGATGGCAACTGTTCTGTTTTTTGTTTTAAATAAAATGTTCTCTAAATCATAATGCCGCCTGAAAAAAAAGATTCATTCCATCAAGTAGCTGCATGACCAGAGCTGAAGTGAAGATACGTGGAAGAAGAACATATGTTCCTTTAACCTGGAAGTTATTGTCGTCCTGATGGTTGCACGTCTTCTAGATTTTAATACCTGTTGTTTACTTCTTGACACTGTATTCCCTTGCACCATCTAAGTCATCATAACTTAAACCTATATGGTGAAAGACCAGTGAGATAATGTCATTTGGGATTATATCAACCTATTCAATATTATACTTTTCCTGTATACGTTTCCCTTGGTCAAGTTTATTAAAAATCAAATGATAAAGAATGAAAACTGAGTGAATCGCTTGGTTGCGCCGCGTCTTAAACCAAAAACCAAACCCGCCCGACTCTTAGTGGCCCTGTAGGACAGAGCAGAACTGCTCCACACGGTTTCCAAGGCTGTAAGTGTTCGTGGAAGCAGACTGCCCACATCTTCCTCCCTCGGATGGGTTGGAACCGCTGACTTTTCAGTTAGCAGACAAGTGCTGAACGCTGCGTCACAAGGGCTCTTTCCTGTGCTGCCTCCTAGTGGCAATATAAAATACAGATTTGTTGAATTTTGTCGCCATATCTGCAGTGTTTGTCAGCAAAGTTGCATTTTGTTTTCAGCTGCATCTTAAGGTTGGTGATCAATTATCTCGTGCAAGTCAGTTAATAAAGAAGCACAAAATAAAAAGTAACCAGTGACTTGCCTGAATGCAGGTAATGAATATGGCACTAACTAATACCTAGAAATCTTTTTGTTGGATAATGTCAAATATAACTAAATGCATTATACATTGTCCCTATTTTTCTCAAAAATATTATTTTTAGTGTAGGGGGAAATAAAGTTTAACAATTATACTCTTTTTCTCAAATCTTTGTATTATAACCCCTTTGCCGTCAAGTTGATTCTGGCTCATAGGGACACTGAAGGACAGAGTAGAGCTGTCCCATAGGGTTTCCAAGGAGCGCCCGATGGATTTGAACTGCCAAACGTTTGGTTAGCAGCCGTAGCTCTTAACCACTATGCCACTAGGGTTTCCCACTGTATATGTGGTATAATTAAAAACCAAAAAGAAAAAAAAAAGTTGGACTTGGAGTCAAAAGAATTGGGTACTAGATCTGACTCTGCCATGGTCCACAGTCACTCAAACTCTGACTGGTTTTCTTATCTGCAAAGCAATGGCACTGGGCTAGATGAGCTTAAAGATCTCTTTTGCCACTACATTATATAACTGTAAGACAGTAATGAATGTACATTTAATTATTTGACAATTACAAGTAAAAATATATATATATCTTGTGTTTGGCACTGTCACAGTGGATTAATAAATAAGGCTTTTCGAGGGAAATTCTGCCATGCTGTGGGGAGAGCAGACATCACATTCTGAAATTAAAACCCTGGCTACTTATTATCTCTCTGGATTTTGATCTCCAAATCAAATAGTGAAGAGACCCTTATCCATTATGAAATAACTACCTACAGTACTTTGCTCTTATGGCCCTCATTAATGTATCACTACAGGGGATATATTAAGATCTGAAGTATTTTGACATTTACAATAAGGTTTGTGCTTATAAACACAAGACCACACCATAGTAAAGCTTATTAGCATATTATAACTGATTAGATGCTCGAAATGTGCAAAGGCCATTGGTTCTGCAAACCCCTTGAGGGAAAAAATCTACAGGCAGTAACAGCAATAATCTCAAATCACAGAAATGCCTTTAAGAGTGTGTCCTTGGTTTCACAGCACTAATTTAGGGAAAAAACATGAATAATAAAAAGAATACTGTCCAATTTAAATCATTTTAAGAGCATTCTTCAACACTGGACTACATAGTCAATTTGCTTCATTAATTCATCACGATAGTTCAAGACCCACTGACTGAGGGATCCAAACAAAAAGGACTCAGGAGCCCCAGGAAATTTCATAATGCATTTGAATGTGTGTTTTTCCTCTGACAAAGAAAGTGCTAATAGGTAACTTCTTCTTAGGCTAAAAAAGATGTATATGTATATATACGTACACACACACATGCATCAGGAGATTAATAATTTAGTTCTTTAATATAAAGACGTTTAAGAACACTGGTGGATACCAAGATATATTAGAAATATTTTTTGAAAGCCATAAGACTCTAATTTCCAGTACTAAAAATTGTGTGATTAGATTTTTAGAATTCTACTTATTAAGTGTAGCTATCTTCAAATAAGAACTGACACCTTCCAAATGCGGTGTTGGTGAAGAATGCTGAATATACCATGGACTGTCAAAAGAATGAACAGATGAGTCTTAGAAGATATGCAACCAGAATGCTCCTTAGAAGCAAGGATAGAAAAACTTTTTCTCACTTATTTTGGACATGTCATCAGGAAAAATCAATCTCTAAAACAAGGCATCATGGTTGGTAAAGTAGAACGTCAACAAAAACGAAGAAAACTGTCAATGAAATGGATTGACATATTAGCTAGAACAATTGACTCAAACATACCAAAGACCATGAAGATGATGCAGGACTGAGCAGTGTTTCATTCAGTTACACATAAGTTACTATAATTGGGGCCAACTTGATGGCACCTAACTACAACAACAACAACATTTTCAAACAATACGTAACATTTATTAATTATTACTTCCTGAAGTGGTTGAACGTCAACCAATTCTTTTTGGTTCAGTGACTCCGTATTCCTTCCATCTTCTTTTGATGTTTCCTGTGTCGTTCATTATTTTGCCCACAAAATTCTTCAGCATTGCTACTTGAGGCAGGAATTTTTTCTTCCATTCTTTCAGCTTGAGAAATGCCAAGTGTGTTCTTCCCTTGTGGTTTTCTAACTCCAGGTCTTTGCACATTTCATTATAATACTTTACTTTGTCTTCTCGAACTGCCCTTTGAAATCTTCTGTTTAGCTCTTTTACTTCATCATTTCTTCCATATGCTTTAGCAACTCTACATTCAAAGGCAAGTTTTAGAGTCTCTACTGAATTCCATTTTGGTCTTTTCTCTCTATTCTGTCTTTTTAATGACCTTTTGCTTTCTTCATATGTGATATCATCCTACAACTTATCTGGTCTTCAGTCATTAGTGTTCAATGCATCAAATCTATTGTTGAGATAATCTCTAAATTCAGGTGGAATATTCTCTCATTAACTTGTTTTAATTTTCTTCAACTTCAACTTGAACTTGCATATAAGCAATTGATGATCTGTTCTGCAGTGGCCCCTGGCCTTGTTCTGACTGACGATATTGAGCTTCTCCATCACCTCTTTACACAAATGTAGTCGATTTCATTCCTGTGTATTCCATTCAGCAAGGTCCATGTGTATAGTTGCTGTTTATATTTTTGAAAAAAAAGTATTTGCAATGAATAAATCATTGGTCTTGCAAAGTTCTATCATGCTTTCTCTGGAGTTGTTTCTAACACCAAGGCCATGTTTTCCAATTACCGATCTTTCTTCTTCGTTTCCAACTTTCACATTCCAATCACCAGTAAGTATCAATGCATCGTGATTGCATATTTGATCAATTTCAGACTTCAGAATTTGGTAAAAATCTTCAATTCCTTCATCTCTAGCATGAGCATCGGGCTTGGTAAAGTGGAGGGTAAGCAAAAGAGAAGACCCTAAATGAGATGGATTGACCCAATGACTGCAACAATGGGCTCAAACATAGCAATTATTGAGAGGTTAGCACAAGACTGGGTAGTGTTTCGTTCTGTTGTACATAGGGTTGCTATGAGCTGAAACTGACTCAACAGCACCTAACAACACCAACAACATTAATTACTACGTGCCATTTCTCAGATGAAGAGATGGGGGCAAAAAATGAAATCAATTAACTTTCCCAAGATGTATAATAATAGGTAACAGAACTGAAGTTCAAAGCCAAAAATTTCTGGCCCCTGATCCGTAGGCCCACTCATAACCAACATAGTATACTGCCTCTCTGCCCAGTGAAGCATCAAACAGGCTATTAAGCACTGGCTCTTCCAAAACATAAATGAAAGGGCCAGACCCAAAGGGAGACAGTTTGTGTTAGTTGAGTTCTCTAAAGGATAAAACCAGTGAAATGTATAAATATATATATATATACACACACATATATATAGACAGAGAGAACTTTACTTCAGGGAAATGGCTCACACAAATGTGGGGTCTAGCAAGTTCCAAATTCATAGGTCAGGTGGTAGGCTGGAAACTTCTCGTTCATGGGATTTCGAGGGGCTGATGAATCCAAAATCTGCAAGTCAGGCATCAGGCCAGAGACTTCTGCAGGCTTATGTCCCAGGAACCAGAGGTCAGGTGACTAGATAAGTGTAGGGTCCAGAAAGAATAAGTTTTGCCAGAATATCCTTTTATATACTGGAAGCAGGCCACACTCCCAAGAAAACTCTCCTTTAACTGATTGGCTGATCACATTAGATCACATCATGGAAGATGATTACATTACATTACGGAAGAGCAACTAGTTCAGTATCTGCCAAACCACTGAGAATAATAGCCTAGGCAAGGTGACACATAAAATTAACCATCACATAGGTTCTGCACAAAGAAAGAAGAAATTCATTCCAACCCCGCTCTTCTAAGGTAGTGTTTGATAATGTTCATAGGAATTTGAGAGCAAGTAACTGAGGTCAAGAAACTGAGCAAAGCTGTTGCAAAGGTTGAATTCTTTGCTTATGCTACAATTAGAGTAGAAGTAATGTTAGTAATTATACTAATACTTATTAAACATTCACACTGCAAACAGTTCTATACTAAACACTCACAAAAGGATTATGAATTTTAGTACATATTAGTGTAGTTGCACTTTCAGACTGTCCAAGTACATAATACTCGCTGGGTGGCTCAAATGGTTTGCACTCGGATACTAAGCTAAAGATTGGCTGTTCAAATCCACCCAGCAGCATCACAGAAGAAAAGCCTGCTCGTCTATTTCTATAGAGATTAGAGCCAAGAAAACTTCATGGAG
Organism: Trichechus manatus latirostris; assembly: GCF_000243295.1. Lineage (NCBI taxonomy): Eukaryota > Metazoa > Chordata > Mammalia > Sirenia > Trichechidae > Trichechus > Trichechus manatus. The sequence goes on from NW_004444179.1 coordinate 2,399,414, forward strand.
CAGTTTTACTCTATAACAATGGGGCTGTCCTGAGTCCAAATTGACTTGAGGGGAACAGGTTTGGTTTTTGGTTTTATTGTGATAGGGTCAATGTGTTTTACACATGGCAAGGACATGAATTTTGTGATACCAAAGGGTAGAGTATTATGGATTGAACAGTGTTCCCCCAAAATATGTGTTGGAAATCTAGCCCCTATAACTGTGAAGAAGCCCTGGTGGCTCAGTGGTTAAGAGTTCAGCTGTTAACTGAAAGGTCAGCAGTTAAAATCCACCAGCCACTCCTTGGAAACCCTACGAGGGAGTTCTGCTCTGTCCTATAGGGTCACTATGCATCGGAGATGAATCCACGGCACCCAACAATAACATACTTGTGAATGTGATTCTGTTTGAAAATAGAGTTTTCTTTATTATGTTAATTAGATCATACCCGAGTAGGGTGGGTTCTAAATCTAATCATTTCTGAGTTATAAAACAAGCAGAATGGACACAGAGATGCACGCACAAAGAGGAAGACAGATACCATGTGAGGAACACCGAGGAGCCAAAGAACAGGCAGGCTACCAAAAAGGAAGAAATCAATATGGCCGAGACCCTGATTTCTACTTCTAGCTTCCAGAACTGTAAGAAAATAAATTTTTGTTTTTTAAAGCCACCCACTTGCATTATTGTGTTACAGGAGCACTAGCTAACTAAGATACCAATTATCATTGGTAATATAGGGCCAGTAAATATTAGTTCTCCTGACTGTGTCTGTTCTTTGCTTCTGTTCAAATTCATGGCCTTCAAGGCTCTTCATAATTTGGCTCTACTTGCCAATTTAACATAACTTCCCACTACACCTAAGCATGTACCAACTGTTCCTCTCATACTGTCCTCCCTCTGAACCTCACACATACTTCCAAACTTTAGACTTACTAAAAATATTTCCCCTGCTTTCTTCCACTCAGTTAAATCTAACCTAACCTGGATCAAGTCTTCACTGCAGCCCTTGTGGCTCTCCTCTTCTCCATAATTAACCATTGAGTTATATATTCCTCATACTTTCCTCTCTGCTTGAGAAAGGGACTGCATGTTTCATCTTTATCCTCCATAGTTTCTAGAATTGTGCAGGAAATACTGTACATCCCTCAATGAATATGCATTGGTTGATTTATTATTTAGAATTAACTCTGATTTTAGTTGTAGTATCTATAGAGGCTTTATCAAAAGAGCATTTGTTAGCAACTGACACCGTCTGCATTCACATGGCAGCCATGCAAGAGATTTTAGTTAAAAGAGAAAATATTTACTTGCTTCAAATTAATAAATCATTCACTTTCATAGTATGCCATTTGAATGCAAGATATGTCTAAGATTTCATTTATTAAGCTTATTATCATGGAATCAATCCATTATGTTATGACAAAAAAATTTATTTTTGTAATGGTGGACACTTTTGCAAGTCTAAAATTAAGTGAAAATACACCACATTGGCTCTGATTTAAATTACGACACAAAAAGGAAACAAAGCAGCCCCCTTAGCTGGCTGTAATGTGTAGATTTCTTTTCACTTTGATGATGATGAATGGAGTGTGGTTGTCTGGGCCTCTAAAGTAGTCAGAATATCCTGCAGGATGTCCTGGAGATAGCAGAAAAAAACAATTAAGAAGAAGTAATATGCTCCCAAAGAGTTCAACCCTGATATTAAAAGTCAGCTAGTGTTGATGCTGGGGTGTCTGGGGAAATCCACTATTGCACCATGAGTGAACGTCCAGTTCTAGCTGACACACATCGTAATGTTTGTTGGTTTATGTGCACTCTAAAAGTTATTTGTGAATATTATTTTAACTCTATTTGATCCCATGAGACTAGTCCTCTGTCTGCATTTGCCAAAGCAAATAAATTTTGTGACTACAACATTAAGGCTTTCTTGATTTCCAGATGTCACATAGTATAAGAAAAGTCAGTCATTTCTACATTTACAAAGTTAAACTAAGATCCACCCAGGCTCCTCAACCAGTGATTTTCTGAATTAATGCTCTGGGATATAAGATTTTCTGTATAGAATTCCTTTCTGGAATGTATTGCATCTTGTTTATACAATTCCACTTTTCCAGGAAAGTGCTGATAAAAAGTAGGCACTTTAGAAATGCTAGGTTTTGTTTGTTTGTTTTTTATAACCTGAAATTTAAACACAGAACAAAAGAGACTGAGCAAAAACTGTCACAAACCCTAATCCAGATATAATGGCATTTACTTGTATAACTGAAAAACCAACCCAAACTATGCATATTTACTAAAATAGACACCCAAACAAATACAGAATTTAAAAAGACTTGGTTTAATTTTAGAAGCTTATAAATTTTAAATAAATACTTGTTGACTGATACAACTGGATAATCCTAACAAACAAACATTAAGAAATACGATCCTGATTGCAGCATCGTGGGGAAAGGTAACTGTAACTGCAGAGAAACTTAGAGAGGACAGGTCCAAGGGGAGGATCTCATGCGCTACATTACCCTGGTATTCCCAGGGCCAAGCAGAGTGCCTGGCCCTCAATAAATGTTTGTTAACTAATTGATTAATAAGAAGTAAAGAAAAGAAGACTGTCCTGAGCAAGTGAAGTTGAGAATGTTGTCTATTTGGATCAGGCCAACAAGTGTCCGACAAAGAGATGAGAACTGGAAATGGGAGGGCCTAGCAGGATTGAAGTGGGGTAGGAGTGGGATAGACGAAGAATTAACATTTTGTGTCTTTTTTATCCTTATCTCCCTTCATTTCTCATTTTTCTTCTCCCGCTCCCAGTTTTTTCTCTTCTACTTTCTTCATTTTAATAGCCTCTGTCTGCTTCTTCTATTTTATCTCATTCCTGATCTTTTCTACCTAGAATCATCAGTCTCCACTGACTCCATTCCCTTTCACTTACTTTTAATTATGCTTTAGTCTAGTATCTTCAATCAAAGTGACAATCAATTCTTTTCAGTGGGCACATTCAGTCACTTTCAGGAGATTTCAATAGGGATATAAGAACACAATGGGCAAGGCCTGTAACCAGTAAAATAAAGAAATGTAACACTCTTTAGCTGGTTATATAAAGAAGTATTGCTCTTCCTGGCCTAAAGTAGTACTGGGAGGGACAGTAGAGAGACCTTACTACCCAAATCATAACCAAATTCCCAAGACAACCCTGATTCCACTTGGTAACACCATACTTGAAAAGCTCCATGGAAGGGACATTTGTTACAGGTGTGATACTTTTCCCAATGGCAAAATTGTAGTAATTCCACAATGCTTCTTAAAAATGTAACCAAAATAAGGACAGCATTGTAGACAGAATAACAGCTCTCACAGTTGAAAGTCTGATGGTAAGTTTTAACTTTAAAAGAGTTTACTGAATGAGTCAATGGTTGGGAGAAATATGATTATAATTCCCAGTAAGAAAACTTTCAACATATTCAATGTAAACTTTCTTATTGAGGTATAAGATACATGCAGAAAAGTGTATCCAGCATAGGTGTACAGAATGATGACTTTCCATCAATCATATACCTAGTTCCCAGGCTAAGAAATAAAGTATTACCTACACCCCAGAAGCAACCCCAAGCTTCCTCTTCTACTTGTCCTCTAAGGGTAACCACTATCCGAATTTCCAACATCATACTTTACTTTTGTCTGACTTTATACTTCATATAATACGCAGTCTTCTTTCTCTGGTTCAATATTATGTTTTTTGCTGGGGTTTAGTAGGCTTACTTTCTTTGCTATATAGTATTTAATTCATTATCCATTTTACTATTGATGACTTTTAATATTTTTCTATTAAAATATTTATTTTAGTAGTTTTTTTCTAGGCAGTAGCATGAATGGCATGGATATGCATAAGAATGAATAATTCTCATAAAAACTTGAGCAAGGATGTATTTAACTTTGATATATTTAAAACAAGTGTGTTAGGAATTGTATATTGCTGTAGTTAGGAAACTGTATCAATATATAATCCCAAAGAATCTAATAAATTAAGGGAAAAAGTAAATCATTCACTTATCAATAACATCAATTTCTAAAAACACACATACAAGCTTAAATGTTTAAGCTGTCATACTATAGAAATATAATTAATATTTACTTGAAATAGCAATTTAAAAGTAATTGCAGAAACATATAATGTTCTATATTTAGTTTCCAAAAACATATTACATCCGAAAAAGATAAAGAAACCTCAATTTGACAAGAGATTATGAGAAAAAGTCTTGGGGAATTTAGATGATCCAATTGTTTGGTTCAATTTCTTAAAAAACTAATGTATTCCCAGGCTGTATAACAGAAGTATAATGTCCAGGAAGAATAATTTTGGTATACTCTGCAACTGTCAGACTCCATCTGCCATGTCATATATTCTCCTTGCTCTACCTGAAAAGAGATATTTGTAGACCAGATTGTCTAGAGGAGAGGAATCAATTTCTTCAAAAGATCTGGTAAGGGTTTCCTGTGATGAATGGCTGAAGAAATAGAATATTTAGGCTTAGAGAATAGAGTTTTGGGGGACATGACAGCTGTCTTCAAACACTTTACAAAATGAAATGTGAACTGTCGACTGGATTTAATCTAATCTTTTCTGGAGGGTAAAACTTGCAAAACTTAAGTAACAGGGAAAAGATTTTGCTAAATATTAAAAAAAAAATTCCCACCTAATAATTATAGCTGTCCAGTAGTGGAACTGGCTGACTCAGAACACAATCTCCTATTAAAGCAGAACTTAACCTTCAGGAAAATGACTTTCTCCAAATTTAAGAAAGTTCTGCCTTACAATTATAATTTTTAACAGTGGAATTTGCTGACTCAAATAGACAATGTGATGTATAAACCAAAAAAACCAAACCCGTTGCCATCGAGTCAATTCTGACTCATAGTGACCCTACAGGAGAGAGTAGAACTGCCCCACAGAGTTTCCAAGGAGTGCCTGGTGGATTCAAACTGCCAACGTTTTGGTTAGCAGTTGTAGCCCTTAACCACTATGCCACTAGGGTTTCCATCTGATGTATAGTTACCAAATATTCAACAATGTGTTTCTGCCTACACAGAGCAGTAAACTGGTAATTTTTCAAACTAGCTATATTTTACTACTATGTTTTTCTCTCTGGAAACATAAAATAAAACTAGAAATCCTAAAATCTCTTTGAATTTTAAGTTTCAATGACTCTATGTTGTTGTCAGGTGTCATAGAGTTGCTACCGACTCATAGGACCCTGTGTACAACAGAATGAGACACCGCCCAGTCCTGCACCATCCTCACAATCATTGCTATGTTTCAGACCATCATTGCAGCCACTGTGTCAATCCATCCCATTAAGGGTCTTCCTCTCCTTCACTGACCCTCTACTTTGCCAAGCATGATGTCTTCCAGGGACAGATTCCTCCTTATAACATGTCTAAAATAACTTGAGATGAAGCCTTGCCATCCTCGCTTGCAAGGAGCAGTCTAGCTGTACTTCTTCCGAGACAGATTTGTCCGTTCTTCTGGCAGTCCCTGGCATATTCAGTATTCTTCACCAGCACCATAATGACTCTATACTTTCTAATTATTGAATATGATTTCATATTATCTATTTTTCTTAAGAAATATTGATATTACATGGGTAAATTTTGAAATAAGTTATCAATCTTGGGCGAAATATATTTTCTTAAATAATAAAACCTGTTGAAGCCTTCTGCAAGCTAGTGAATTATCAAACTATTATAGATCCATTGATTCAATCAGGAAGAGCTAAGTCTTGGTGCAGTAGCTGACAGCCCCAAATCTCAGTGGTTTTAAACAATGAAGCTGATTTTCTTGCTCATATTAAATGTCTATCACAAGTTGGCCGGACCTAAGTTCCACATCTTCCTCACTCCTGGACACGCAAAGGCAGAACAGCCACTCTGCAACATGGCAGGTCATTGTGGCAGAGGGAGCGAGTGGCCAATCATATGCATTCTTTCTTAAAGCTTCCACCCAAAAGAAATAGCTGTCACATCTGCTCACATTTCACTAGTTAAAGCAAGGTTAATAACAAGGAAGTTTAACAATGGGTGGAAGGACCGCTCAATTCCTTTTCTCTTATTTTGCCATTTTGCCTACTGTTGGCCTGCTTCTCATTAAGAAAATATCTGTATGAAGGTTTGGCCGGGAAACCACAGCCTTCTTGCAATGATTTCTCATTATAATGATTACGAAGCACATCTATGTCACAGGACTGCAACCTGTAGCTAAGGTTGGAATGAAAGATACTGCAACTCTGGAATTGGTGTAGATTAACTCATTTTCTTTTGGGGTGCTAAGGAGAGGTCTTATGTATTGATTTGATGTTATTCAGTGCTTGAAAATGAACATGTTCCTTAGAAATTGTGAGATCTATATAGAGATTTCATTCGAATACATACAAATCTTGAAAGAATTATATTTGATCTGCCTCAGAGGAAGATCAAGTTGAAGAACTGATCACACACACACATATCAGATAAAAGCCTTGGTAGGTACAGTTGTTGCAGGAACTAGGAAATTAAATCAAATTTCCACATATTTTCTCTTTTTTTTTTTTCTAGCTACCTTCTGTTACTATGTTTTTCTCCCTGGAAACATAAAATAAAGCTAAAAATCCTTTCTAGGGTTGTCTTTATTTCACTAACACTCCACTTTTGTGAGAAACAGTAAAAGGCATAGTCGTGGATTGTGTTATACGAACATTTTAACATTCAACATATGGAGCTATTTTCTTTACATGAACTTAAAAGAAAGTTGATTGCTATCTGTCAAATTTTGATTCTTTCAAAATAATTTCCTTCATGCCTCAAACATTTGCCTATTTCTCTACTCATTTCTTTTCTTGTATTTTCTTTCTGCTCACTCCTGCTTGCCTACATAGATGCTTCTCTCTTTTGTTTTAATAATCTATCATTTTAAAATGCACTGCCTTCACACTTGTCCTGATAGACTCTCATGAACCTAGTTTATATATTTGACAAATATGTACAGAGTGTTCCCATGCCTAAATAGGAGGCTAGGTTTGGGGATTTAATAGTAAACAAGTTCTTTCTCTTAAAGAAATAACAGTCCTCTGGTGGAGTGGGGGCAAATAGACTATCATAATGAAGCACTGCATAAATGTAAGCATGTTTTCCATCTTCATTATTTCATTTTCTCCAAGTATTTCATCAGGACTAGTCACAAATGGGAAAATTTTAACATCGGTTCCCCAAATTCTTTCCCATTACTAATGCTGACCGGTGTATCTAAGATTCTCAATGAGAAGTTTGTCCCACATATGGGCTCTTGGGATCTTTAGTAGGAGCTTCATATTGATAAGGTTGGAATGAGTCTCAGGGAATCTCTATTTTTCCAAAGCTTCCCAGGTGATTCTGCTCCACAACCAAGTTTTGGAACTCCTGTGTTTGAGTCAATAGTGAGATAGTCTTTCCTCATATAAACAAATATACACAAAAAACAGGCAATGAAAAATATTTCCATGTAAATGAATAACAGCATACCTGTGTATCTCACAAACCAAAATATCATAAATAATGTAAGCTTGATTTTTTAAAAATTGCCATTCATTGTCAAAAAAGATCATTTCAACATCTATCCTGGAGTACCACACCGTCAGTGACAGGACAATATCCATACACTTACAAGGAAGACTAGTTAATACTACTGTTACTCAAATTTACACATCAACCACTAAAGTCAAAGTTGAAGAAATTGAGGATGTTTACCAACTCCTTCTGTCTGAAATCGAACAAACATGCAAATCAATATGCACTGATAATTACTGGTGATTGGAATGTGAAAGTTGGAAACAAAGAAGAATCAGCAGTTGGAAAACACGGCCTTGGTGATAGAAAGGATGCTGGAGATCACATGATAGAATTTTGCAAGACTAACGATTTCTTCATTGCAATATCTTTTTTCAACATCATAACTGGCAACTATACATGTAGACTTCACTAGATGGAATACACAGGAATCAAATCGACTAAATCTGTGGAAAGAGACAATGGAGAAACTCAATATTATCAGTCAGAACAAAGCCAGGGGCCAACTGCTGAACAGACTATCAATTGCTCATATGCAAGTTCAAGCTGAAGCCGAAGAAAATTAAAACAATTCAGTGAGAGAATATCGCACTTGAATTTAGAGATTAACTCAACAATAGATTTGACGCAATGAATACTAATGACTGAAGACTAGATAAGTTGTAGGATGACATCAAGGACATCACATGTGAAGAAAGCAAAAAGTCATTAAAAAGACAGAAAATAAAGAAAAGACCAAAATGGAATTCAAATGAGATTCTGAAACTTGCTCTTGAATGTAGACAGCTAAAACAAAAGGAAGAAATGATGAACTAAAAGAGCCGAACAGAAGATTTCAAACAGTGGCTCGAGAAGACAAAGTAAAATATTATAATTAAATGCACAAAGACCTGGAGTTAGAAAACCAAAAGGGAAGAACATGCTTGGCATTTCTCAAGCTGAAAAAACTGAAGAAAAAATTCAAGCCTCAATCTGTAATATTGAAGGATTCTGTGGACAAAATATTAAATGATGCAGGAAGCATCAAAAGAAGATGGAAGGAATACACAGAGTCACTGTACCAAAAAAAAATTGGTCTATGTTAAAACATTTCATGAGGCAGCACATGATCAAGAACCAATGATACTGAAGGAAGAAGTCTAAGCTGCACTGAAGGCATTGGTGGAAAACAAGGTTCCAGGAACTGTTGGAATACCAATTGAGATGTTTCAAAAAACGATGCAGCACTGGAAGTTCTCACTTGTTTATGCCAAGAAATTTGGAAGACAGCTACCTGGCCAACCAACTGGAAGAGATCCATATTTATACCCATTCCAAAGAAAGATGATACAACGAAATGTGAAATTATCGAACAATATCATTAATATCACATGCAAGTAAAATTTTGCTGAAGATCATCCAAAAGTGGTTGCAGCAATACATCAACAAGGAATTGCCAGAAATTCAAGCCAGATTCAGAAGAGGACATGGAATGAGGGATATCATTGCTGATGTCAGATCAATCTTGGCTGAAAGCAGAAAATACCGGAAAGATGTTTACCTGTGTTTTATTGACTATGCAAAGCCATTGGACTGTGTGGATCATAACAAATTATGGATAACATTGCAAAGAATGAGAATTCTGGAACACTTAATTGTGCAAAGAATGAGAATTCCAGAAAACTTAATCGTGCTTATGTGGAACCTGTACACAGACCAGGGGGCAGTCATTCGAATAGAACAAGGGGATACTACATGGTTTAAAATCAGGAAAGGTGTGGATCAGAGTTGTATCATTTCACCATAGTTATTCAATCAGCATGCTGAGCAAACAATTCAAGAAGCTGGACTGTATCAAGAAGAATGCAGCATCAGGATTGGAGAAAGACTCATCAACAACTTGCCATATGCAAATGACACAACATTGCTTGCTGAAAGTGAAGAGGACTTAGAGCGCTTACTGATGAATATCAAAGATTACAGCCTTCAGTATGGATTACATCTCAATGTAAAGAAAACAAAAATTCTCACAACTGGACCAATAAGCAACATCTTGATAAAAGGAGAAAATATTGAAGTTGTCAGGATTTCATTTTACTTGGATCCACAATCAATGCCCATGGAAGCAACAGTCAAGAAATCAAATGACATACTGCATTGGGCAAATCTGCTGCAAAAGACCTCTTTAAAGTGTTAAAAAGCAAAGATACCACTTTGAGGACTAAGATGCGCCTGACCCAAGCTATAATATTTTCAATCACCTCATATGCATGCGAAAGCTGGACAATAAATAAGTGAAACTGAAGAAGAACTGATGCTTTTGAATTACGTTGTTGGCAAAGAGTATTCAATGTACCATGGACTGGCAGAAGAATGAACAAATCTGTCTTGGAAGCACAGCCGGAATGCTCTTTAGAAGGGAGGAAGGCAAAACTTAGTACTTAGACATGTTATCAGGAGGGACTAGTCCTGGAGAGGAACATCATGCTTGGTAAAGTAGACGGTCAGTGAAAAAGTGGAAGACCCTCAACAAGATGGATTGACACAGTGGCTGCAACAATGGGCTCAAACATAGCAATAATGATGGTGAGGATGACGGAGGACTAGGCAGTGTTTTGTTCTGTTGTATTTTACATAGGGTTGCTATGAGTCAGAACTGATTTGAAGGCACCTAACAACAATAACAATAATTTTTAAAATGAAAATTTAATGAATAACATGTGGGTATGAGCGTGTGCCTTAACATGAAATGATAAAAATGGAGCAATGACTAATTAATTTTGCAGCAATATCTATGACAGATTGACATATACAGTATAAGAATTAAACCACTGACTACGTTCAGTTGCCACCAAGTAACACTAAATGCGTAAAGAGTTTACATAAAACACATTTTGGAAGATTATACCAAATTAAATGTACATAATCAGTAATATATACAAAACTGAAAGAAATGGAAATTCTTAAAGGATAATTAATCCTTTCCAAGAGTTGTGAAGCTCATCTAGTAAAGATAACACCCTGAATAAAATGGATCAAAATGGATATACCAGAAAAACAAGAAGTAATTAAGTTTGAGAAAGAGGCATTAGGGAGAGCTAAAAAGATTATAAAATGAATTTAAGGAAGTAGTAGATAAATCAATAGACATCAGTGATGGACAAAAACAGGGAGATTGTGGAAGAGTTTAAAGTACATGCTAAGGCATTTTTCAAGTACCAGAGGAAATGATACAGAAAATTTATCGAGCAAAAAGAAAGAATGCATATCTCATACATAACCATATAACTAAGTGTCCAGCTTATTCCCAGAGGTGAATATGGGAATTCAGCTAGCAAAGTGGGGTTTGGGAGAGGATCATTTAAATTCTACTGTATGCCCAGAATTCAAGCCCTGGGAATACAGTATCCATCCACAAAGAGAGGAATTGCAAATATTGGATACAAATCAGCTGATGGTGCAGAACTAGAAGGCAGAGAAAAGATACAATAAAACCCAGCAACATATAAACAAACTAGCAAGTTAGGAGAGTCCATACAGTTCCAAATAAATCTCTAAAGCTATAAAGTTAATCTTTAGGTTGAAATCAGCAGAGCTATTTGATATTACATAAGGGCATTACATTTAAAAAATGTGTATATTAATTCATCAGGAATCAGAAACAGATTAAAAAGAAGAAGTAAAATGTACAGCATCAAATACAAAGCAACAAAGTAATTTAGGATTTAGTGAGAAATACAGACGCAATTTTTGGCATAGTTTTGAAGTAGAACAGAATATTCCAGAATATACCAAATGCTCCCTAAGTAGAAGAGCACAGATTAACATTGTAAGCAAGTTTGAGAATTAAGTCTGGCTTTGGAAAATTATGGGCAGTGTGGGTCACCTCATTAGGAGACTGGCCACATTCCATTGCGTGACATCTGACACTAACTGTTTTTAAACACTAGCCTGTTTCTTCTATTATTAACTTCTACCTAAGGGCAAATGCCAGGAGAGCTTACTATAGTTTTTGCCTCCTGCTGCCATTTCAACTGTCAGGAACAGCAGGAGTCAAAAATGAAAGGTACCACCTTCAAGAAAGGCTGTGCCACAGTGTCATTTTTAAAACTGACAGTTTGTGCAGTCCCGAATCGGAAGGAAAAGGGATTGTCACCTGTGCCACCCATTGCCACTTTGACAATGTAAGACATTCACCTACATCCAAAAACAACGGTAATTTATAATGGCAAGGAGAAATATACTGGCAAATGACAAATGAGAACTTCTTTACCCCAATGACTATAAAATATTGTGGGATAGGAAATAGCTTAAAGTTTGTTCATCTCAAAAAAAAAAAATTGGGAAAACAGATTTTTCTGACTGACCCTTAATATAACAAAGGGAGTCTAGTTTACAAAAGTGAGTGTGCACAGAATAAACCAAGATGACAAAGCAATCCTAGGATCTTATTTAATTTAAAAATTAGAAAAAAGAGACAGAGAGGAACTATATTAGCTTTGTATTTCATAGAAATGGTAATTAAGAAAAGATAGCTCTGAAGGATTCAAGATGTTAAAATGAATCGCATGGGCAGCTGCTTCAAGACAAATTGTTAAAATACAGGAGATTAAAAAAAAAAGTAAAATTTATTTTCAAACGTCAAGATTCAGTGTTAAGAAAGGGCCAAGAGGATCCTGGAATTGTTTCTTTCCTCGGAGTGCCGCTGATATAAAAGAGGCAGAGAAGTGGAATAGTTGTGATAAGGAGGCAAATTTTTGGAGGCATAAATGTAGTGGGATAAATCTACTAATTGAAAGGAAAAACAGGATAGACATACATCCATTCTTCCCCTTCAAATAACTATTGTCACAAAAGATAAGCATTTTGAAGAAACACAAATTAGCGTAATTATGGATCTTATAATAAAAAAACACGTGGAGTTCAATTCGGTCCTCCTCATAGGAGAATGGACAGCATTTTTCTCTGCAAGAAAAGTGCAGTAAAAAAGTTTGGGTGTTGTACATGCTGAATAGTATTGGCATCCGACCACACATGAACAGGGAGTGTAAGAGAGAGAGAGAGGGGCAGGGCAGAAGGAGAGAGGTTAGCTTAGGTGGACATCTGCCTCCGCGCTGTTAGTTCTACCAGAATATGTGTAGCCAGTCCTAAAGATAGACAATGGAAGTGCAGACAAAGGCCAAAAATATATTCTCTAGTGTACTGAAGGTAAGCTCAGTTTAATCAGAGAATATGGAAAGAACCAAGGAAGCCTCATTTTCCTCCTAAACATTCTGTATGAATTCAGGTTATCAGAGGAAACTCACAATTAGCAACGGTAATAACCAGTTAGGATACCCAAAGGAACAAGGGCCATCCTCTGTCTTTAGACATATAATGCGATCTGATTCTGGTCTACAAATTCAACAATATCCTGAAGAAAACTGTAAGAATTTATCTTCAGAACATCATTAAGCAGATGAATGTTTCCTTTTGCTAAGCCAGTGTTAACAGCTGGCTTTGAAAAGGTAGGTTGGACAAGTTGCCAGGGAGTTTAAGAGCAGTTTGCGAGGTCCAGAGTGGTGTGGAGTTACTTGGGACAACTTCCTGGGCACACTTCTTCCGTGGTCTTCTTCCTCAACCTGAAGAACCTCTAAGACCAGCTTCATTCAGAGTAGCCAGGCAATTTAGGAATTACATGGTGTTTTCCTGTCGCTGCGTTAGGATGCAGGTTCTGTCCTGCCCCTTTCAGTTCTCCATGCCCCTGGTTTGCCTAATTGCTGACCATTTAACACAGGAAACAAGAGCCTCTATTCTCCTGATAAATGCCCCCCTTACCCCCAAAAAAACAGTTGTTGAGTTGTTTCTAACTCATGGCAACCCCATGTGTTTCAGAGTAGAGCTCTATAAGGTTTTCAATGGCTACAATTTTTCAAAAGTAAATCACCAGGCCTTTCTTTGGAGGTGCTACTACTTGGATTCGAATCACCAACTTTTCAGCTAGCTATCTGTGCCACCTAGAGGCTCCTTCCCCCTCACAGCCTTAAAAGTATTAGTCAGAATTTGGGAAGTAAATTAATTCTCCTTGACCATGAGTCTCTGAAGGCAGGCTAATAAATTTGAAATTATATATGGCCTTTGACAGTGAGGAAGTCCAAAAATAGGTCCTCCAAAAATCTACCATCCTAATATAATACTACTTATCTTAATATAAGGATAAGACCAACCTCGAAAAATGTGTGAAGGTAAGCTATGTAAAGTACCTGACACTTAAGCATACAATGGATGGTTACTTTAACTAACATTCCTTCACTTAAAATATCTGATAAGAAGAAAAATAGTAAGTTAGGTCTAATGGAAATGGATCTTCTCCTATGGAATTTTGGTATAAAATTTAATAGAGGTAGAGGTTGGTTAATTTTTATGTTTTAATTCTTTTTCACATCAGATGCCCTGTTGAAAGAGTCAAGTATTACATCCCTGGCTGCTCTCATTCACCGGAGACTGAAGTCAGATCAAGGATGATCTGACATCCCTATGCCTGCCTTGAGTTCATAAGATCCAGGTTGCCCTAAACCAGTACATCAATTTTTTTTTGGTTCTTGCAAGATTAGAGCATGAATGAAGAATTCTGTCTGCATGGTTTGTGTGTGTTTCAATGTTCTCTCCTTCCTTATGACTTGCCTGCTTTCATGGACTGCCCCTTCTTGACCTACCAACTGCATGTTGTCCTTGGCTTTTAAGAAATTACATCGCTTTGACCTTCTCCTGCTTTTGACTTTCTTTTCTATCCATATTCTGCACAAAGGAAGTTGCTTATTTTGAAGCTTAACCCCATTACTTGTTGTTTGGGAGCTCTCTCTGTGCGTGGGCACCACATGTTAGCTATACCGAACTGTCTTCCTGTAGCTCTGGACTGAAGGAGTTTTGGGGATTAGATGAGAATCTATTTTTCCATCACGTAAGTACAAAATCCATACTTCAGAAATGTTGCCATTTGAATGGGATGATTTTCTTGATTTCGTAGTTAAAAATACCTAACTTTAGATAGAAGAAAAAGTGTAAGGGGCCTTAGGAATATCTGTATACCAGATTAATTTAATTCTGCATTCAAAATAAGGAAATAAAGTATGAATGTAACTCAAAGAAAAAAAATAATAAGGTCTTTCAATGGCTTTTCTTAATCATTTCATTTAATGCAAATATCCCATTCTACTGCATAATCTGTTTTAATAAAATATCTCTTTTTTTTAACCTTCAAATAGTATTGATTTATTTGATCCACTCCTGTTTCAGACTCTTTTTTTTCAGCCCAGTTCTAAGTTTAATTCTCAACTTCAGCCTTTGCTGTCTGTGTCCAGGTTTCTAGGTCAGCTGTTGTTCGTGGATCAGTCTGACAGCTGAGGCGTATGCTCCATGTAGGTTGACAATTTAACAGTTGAGGGTGGGCACATTTGTGTCATGATTCCTAAAAGATTTAAATATAGATTCCACAGCATATGTGATCAGGTTTTTTAATGAAGGGAACTTGTTCAATCACTGCTCCATCATACATTATACACCTCCTATTTGACAAGCCACAATTTTGGCTTCCCTTTTGGCTATTTGCGACATCCACCTTCTACTTTGGAGCTTTTAAAAAAATGTGTTCTGTACATATTTGCTTTTCTTATAAATGTAGCAATCCTATTGTCCTTTTATTTCTTAAATAAAAATAAAATATTTCTTTCTATTCTTTTTTTCTGATTTTCATTTTTAGATCATCTAGAATGTTATACAAACCAAGTGTTTTTTGGTGTTTCTAACCCCTCCACTCTTCTGAAATTGCATTATTAATAACCACCAAGGACACTTCAATTGTCCTTCTTGTTTCACTGTCCAGATGCCATGCCAGGCCATGAAAGTTGAGCAAATATAAGGAGTCAAACAGGTAACCAAGAAAGCAGATAGCATGGCAAAGACTGAAGGAGGACCAGAGGCCGGTTGTCAGTCTCAAAGAAAATTCAGTCTGAGGATCACATAAACCTGTCATTCAAAAGTTTTAGGTAGGTATAAAATCCAAATATCCTGTGGGCACAGAGGCAAAAAACAGATTAGAATCAGGAAACAGTAGAGTAAGTATAAGAAATATTAGATGACAGAGCAAGTACACAGTTAAACATGTCATTCAACAGTTGTTCAAAAGTCAGTATCTGAGTATCAGATACTAGCAAAAAGCCATCATCTACAGCCTGGGCAAAGGGAGCTTCCAAATACTTTGTGCAAACAGCAGGCCCCCATCTTGAAGCCCACTGGCGTAGACAAGAGTGTACACCTGACCGAAGTAGGGAGGAAAATCATAGTCCATCCGGACAGTACCACCTAAGATGCTAAAGACAGATTCTATTTAAAATATTTCTTTCCTTGCTTTTGAAGACATCCTAACCTTTTTATTCTTCAATCTCTATTTTTCTTTGAAATATCTCTTTCTTCTCCCAACTCTACATATGGGCATTTTATATATGTAATATTGATGGTCCAGGCCTGGACCACAGAAGCCAGAAAGAAGAACATGGACTGTAAGTGGGAGGGGGTTGATTCCCGAAAGACAACTGAAATGCCATTACTAGAGGTGGGGAAAGAATACTTGGCAAAGGAAACAGATTTCTAAAACGGTTCCTTCTCTGTCTATGGAATCATATAGCCATTTTTCTTGACTACCTTATCTGAAATAGATCTCCCTATTAATTCTTTATTTTAACACACGATTTTCTTCATATACCTTACAATAATTGTAACCTCTACAATTACTTTTCATTTGTTTATTATCTATCTAACACTCTAAAATTAAGTTCCATGAGGCCAGGAATCTTGACTACCTTTTTTTTTTTTTTTTTGAATTTACGTGTCTATTGCCTAGCACAGTTCTTGGCACATAAAAATAAAATTAAAAAAGAATTTCATACAATGCATATGGTAATTGTCTAGAAATGCTTTTTTAAATATTAATAGATACAATCAGTGTGATGAATTTCTGGTCAATTTTTTCCCCTTTTTCTTTGTCTCTCTAATGTCTAGTCACATAGGAATTACCTATAGTTTTCTTTTTGTTTGCTTCTCTTCTTAAACAATATCATACGTACCGGAGATTTTTATCTTAAGGATAAATAAAGAAGTGCTCAGGTTTGTCATGTATAGACTTGTTTACTTTATTGCAAGGGAGTCGTGGCAAGGCAGGCAGCTAAGACCTCAAGACGTTCACTTGGCGTTAGAGAATCAGAATTAACAATTACAACGTTAGTTTAAATGTTAGAATCCAAATCTTTGGACTTCAGGCTTTTCCCTTTAACAAGTGGTTTCGGGAATGTTCCTTGAGGACTCCTTGAACTCAGAGGAGGTCCCCCGTAGTCAAGGTCCGAGGTAAGTCTGGTAAGCAGTGTCTCAGCAGGTCTCTCAGTCTTTCGATGGAGAGTCAGTAAGACCTTTTGCTTCTGTCTTCTTCTCTGAAATTGAGCAGGAATCCATTGGTTTATAGACCTTATGT
The DNA here is from genome assembly GCF_000243295.1 of Trichechus manatus latirostris. Taxonomy (NCBI): domain Eukaryota; kingdom Metazoa; phylum Chordata; class Mammalia; order Sirenia; family Trichechidae; genus Trichechus; species Trichechus manatus. Next base: position 2,416,446 of record NW_004444179.1, read on the forward strand.
GCTGTCATGTCCTACTATGGTTGGTATGTTTTATTGCCAGCTAAAGAATTGTTGTATGACTTATTTTTGTTTTGTTAATTTATATTATGTCTTATTGCCAATTAGGGAATTGTTGTATGACACATTTACATTCTTATTTATTACATGTTTCAAGGCCAAGTTAATTAATTAAAAATTATGAGAATTGTTTAGTGACATATTTATGTTTGGTTAATTTAGTGAGATCTGATTAAAGTTGCATTCCGTTATCTCAGAGTGCAGGCGCGCACAGCCCAATCTCAGCAAGTTACTTACGACCCACTTCACATACTTCTATTATCTATTTTCAAAGTTAAAACAACTTTCTAACAACCTACAATTAATAGTTAGAGAGCATTATAGAAATATACATGTTTCTATTTCTAAGTTCAGAAATTCTCTGTTCCTAGTTTCATTATAAGTGACTTACACATAGGTGTTTAAAAGCATTGTAAAAACGTCATGACAGTGTAAAAAGTATTATAGAAGCATACATAATAGTGACTCACACATACGTGTTTTTTAAGAACATTAAAGAATCAGATGGGATTTGAGAACATACAGAAAGCATACATAACACCACATTTTAATATTGGTTTCAAATTTTTAAAAAGCCATCCAGCATTGCTGAATTACGAAGAGGAAGCTGCATTTGAGGTGAAGGTGTTGTAGTTCTCCAGGACAAACATTGAAATAGCTTGGATTGGGTGGAGCCAGAAGAATTGGAGAAGGGAAAAGAGATTCCATTAACAGTTCCCATTCCATTCTAATACCTTTGTTATTCCATAAAAATTCAAAGTGCCTACCAAAAAACATATCTTACCCGTACAGTATGATTCATTCTTAGTACATATCCTGCTTTGTTGTTTGCTGTGGATTGAAATGTGTCCCCCAAAAATATCTGTCAACTTCGCTAGGCCATGATTCCCAGTATTATGTGATTGTCCACCATTTTGTTATTTGAAGTGATTTTTCTATGTGTTGTAAATCCTATCTCTGTGATGTTAATGAAATGGGATTAGTGGCAGTTATGTTATTGGAGCAGGACTCAGTCAACAAATTAGATTGTCCTAAACCAATCTCTTCTGATATATAAAAGAGAGAAGCAAGCAGAGCAGAGAGACAGGGGGACCTCATACCACCAAGAAAGAAACAACGAGAGCATAGCGCATCCTTTGGACCTGGGGTCGCTGTGCTGAGAAGCTTCTCAACCAGGGCAAGATTGATGACAAGGACCTTCCTCCAGAGCTGACAGAGAAAGTCTTCCCCTGGAGCTGGCGCCCTGAGTTTCGACTTCTGGCCTGCTAGACCATGAGAGAATAAAATTCTGTTTCTTGAAGCCATCTACTTGTGGTATTTCTGTTACAGCAGTACTAGATGACTAAGACAATGTTATATTTCATCTGTCATTTTTTTTAAAACATTTGACAGGAACAGCCTACAGACCACATATAACGTAGGTAATGTGGAAAAGTATAAACAGCACAAACTTTACAAAGATACAATATAAAAAGGCATAAGGCTTTGGCCTCAGGGAAACATGGTCTGAGTTATGAGTCCCTGAGCAAACCACTGAACTTGACATCTACAAGTGGGTTTCGGGCATCTCTATCACTTGTGGAGAGCAGTAGGATGGTTATGGTCATCAGAGTCACCTTCAAACATTCTCTGTTTCCTTTTCTTCATGTTTCCCAGTTACGAATTTCTAAAAACTTTTCCCTCTTCATTTTTTCTTAAACAGTTCTTTCCTTTCACACTTGTATTAAATCCTTATCATCTCACGCTTGAATTGCCTTAATAAATTCATTACTTAAGTTACCATGCTTGCCCACATACAAGGGTCTGTCTTATAATTAAATACTTACCAAAGCTCTCACGTTGTGGGATGGATCTCAATTACTTAATTGTGAACAACAAAGAACGGCTTGAGAAAAACGCAATAGCCTGAAATGACCTCTATCAATGTTAATTCAGATGCTTACAGACATCACCAGATGGAATCAGCTTTTTTTAAAAAGGCCAATAAGTTTAACACCAATTTTATCATTTTTCCTGAAGTTTGACCTCACAATTGCAAGTGCTGGATGTTAAAGAAAGGGTTTTTTTAAAAAATCACTTTTAAAAGCATACAATATGTGGTTACATTGTAGAGATAACAAAAATACTGCCACAAAACATATGCAAGAAAAGAAAGGAAGAAGGAATAGCCCTACTGTTATATAAATGGCACTTTCATATAGGGATAAATTTCCCAGTGACAAGGTCTTATACATATTCAAAAAGTGCTTTGTATTAAAAAAAGTGCTCTGCCTTAGATAGCTTAGATGGAAGTAAAGATAATCTGTTCTAAAACTGTGTGTCTAATAAGGATAAAGATGCCAGTGGTGAAAATGCCTATGAAGAGTTTAACTTTTCATGGAAATTGAGAAAAGAAAAAAAGCAATGTTTTGAGTTAAATTATCATTTTACATAATATGTGTATGTGAAAACATATATTGTAACAAACTTCAATATATTAAATATTTGAAGCAGACATTTGACCATCTCTGCTACAGCTCAAAGACAGGCAATAGAGACTAAGAGTGAAGTGCATAAATTCTTAAGCCAGACTCCTGCTTTTGCGTTCACGTTTCATCACTTATTGCTTGTGTGACCTTAAACAAGTTTCTTAACTTTTCTATGCCTTAAGGTACTCCTTGGTAAAATGGGGAGAAGATACAGGCAGTCCCCAGATTACAAACAAGTTCAATTCCTAACTCTGTCTTTAAGTTGAATTTGTACCTTAAGTCAGAACAGTTAGGTACAGTTCATACCTAACTTCAGTAAGTCAAATGTTTGCCTTAGTATTTAGTATATAGTCTACCTTTCTATGCATAAAAAAAAAAAATTTAAAAAACCTCTAGATACACAAGAACATCTTTAACATAACAATACAGTAAAAATAATAATAATAATGTTTTGATGCACGTCTCAAAGTAGCACCCATTTGTTATTACGAGCCATCGTTTGTACCTCAAATTTTATAATAGGCTTTACGGGGGTTGGTTTGTAACTACAGGCTGTATGTAAGTCAGATGTTCGTAATGTTGCCCGATTAGGGTCCATGTCTTGGAGTGGTCGAGCCAATGAAAGGTACTCCAAGTCAGAAAGAAGAGAAAGTTTATTTACGAGGTGGCACCAATGGGGAGTCTGACAGCAACACAGGCTGTCTTTATGGAGTCTCAAAAGACAATTTTACATTGGAGCTTATATACGATTTTTACAAGGGTTAGAAGTGTCTTTTAGGCACACGGCCCACAGATGGCATGACCAGATGAGCTATTCATTACAAGATAATTACAAGAGACTCTTTGTCAGACTAAAGAGATAAATACCGGACATCTCCTTATCAGGCTAAAGATATACATGCCAGACATCTGGGCTCTAATGTGTGGGGTCATAAGTCACAGGTGGCCAGACAGAACAAAACAAAGTCGTTAACAAAGGTATGCAGAAAGGAGAAGGCAGACAGAAAAAAACTTACCGGTTCAGCATGGCATTAGTTATGTCAAGCTCCCAACTGCCCATTATGAAAAGGAGAAAACATGCTGAGGAGTATTAGGGTCACAGTAACCTAGGGATTGCCTGTAGTACCTCCATCGTAGGATTATTCTGAGAAGTAAATGAACTAAGTTGTTTATGTGGTAGCTAGCATCACTCTGCAGACTTCATAGAGCAACTGTTGGTTACTCTACTCTTTTGGAACTTATATATCAAATTGTTCTTTAGTCGCCTACTCATCTTTCTATTTGTCTTTGCCCAACTGGACTAGAAACTCAAGAGGACAGAAGTAATGTCACACATTTTTTAAATCACCATTACACCAACCAAGGTTCTTTGCATTTAATGAAGGTACGCACTAATATTTACTGATTAATGACATTCAATTCCTCACCAAGCAACTCATCATTTTAGAAGTCATGTGCCACATGGAGTTCAAAATGCTTGGAATCAGTGGTTTTACTAAACATGTTAAACAACATGTTGCTGCAGAATAGCAAATTACTCATTGAAAGTCACAGGCACTACCATTTTTCCAACAGCTGTCTTTTTCAGTTTTAAACCAAATTGTCTCTTCCCAGTTGAATCAAAGTGTTAATACATTTAACCTGTGGATATTCCTGACGATATTTACCTCTTCCCAGAAAGGTCACATAAGGCTAAGGGAGTAAAGTGGACTTTTGTCCCTTATAGATATTATCTTTATCAGAGACTACGTCATTTGACGTACAGCCAAGGACCTGGTCACAAGGCAGACAAACTCATGAGAGTTCAAAGGACGAGCAATTTATAATGTACATGAAGTGGTTTTAGAGTCCCTGGAATTGTTTAATGTCCAAAAATGCCTTCCCCATGCTACTTGCCAATCTCTGTTTGCTTGATTCCATTGTCTGGAAAACAGTAGAGATTTATTTGTATAAAACAATCACCTGGGGAGATAAGAAGGCTGTTATGTTCAAATATCCTAGAAAGATATGTTGATAGGAGAAAAGGAAGGACAATAACAAATTACTCATAAGCAAGTAATTCTACCTGAAAAATTTATCCCCTCAGAGGAAATAATTCCCTCATGAATAAGAGAAGTAGATGAATTACAAGGCTACGTCACCTATTTCAGGGGCATCCATGAGAACTAAGCAAGACAGAATAAAATAAAAAATTAAAAAAAACACCAAACCCATTGCTGTCAAGTCGATTCTGACTCATAGCAACCCTATAGGACAGAATAGAACTGCCCCATAGGGCTTCCAAGGAGCACCTGGTGGATTCAAACTGCCGACCTTTTAGGTTAGCAGCCAAACTTTTAACCACTACACCACCGGTGTTTCCAAGACAGAACAATAGACTTCACCAAATAACTGTTTTGAGACAAACATTGTATAGTGGGGGGCAAAATGTTATATTTACATTAGAGAACCCAGGCTTTACCAGACTTACTAGATACACAAAAATCCGTTGCCGTGGAGTTGATTCCAACTCATAGCAACCCTATAAGGACAGAGTAGAACTGCCCCATAGAGTTTGCAAGGAGCTACTGGGGGATTCGAACTACTGACTTTTTGGTTAGCAGTCGAGCTCTTAACCATTGTGCCACCAGGACTATGGTAGATACACGAATGAGGATAATTATTTAATTCCTTTGAGTCAAATGACAATCATAATGCTAAGATGATGAGGTTATAAATATAAACCATCACTCGTCTGTCAGTTTGTCGTACTGTGGTGGCTTGCATGTTGCTGTGATGCTGGAAGCTATGCCACCATTATTTCAAATACCAGCAAGGTCACCCATGGTGGACAGGTTTCAGCAGAACTTCCAGACTAAGACAGACTAAGAAGAAAGTGCCTAGTAGACACTAAATAAAGGTTAATTCCTCTACTCATCTATTAACTATTATGTCACAGGGGTTATTGGGAAGATTGAATAAGCTAATATATATGAAGAGAACTTTGGAAAATGTAATACATCATAGTGATATTTGTTATTATTACTACTAGCACAAGAATTATGTCTGATCAATTGACAAAGATCTATGTCTAAAAACTGAGCACTGGCGTGGTTATAGTTGGTTTCAGGTTATAACTGTTTACATCAATGAAGTAGAAAAGTCCCTGTCTTTGAAATCAAGAACCTACATTTGATTTTAACCCTGATATTTAATATCTCTCTGAGTAAGTCATATCATAACCAAGCTTGAATTTCCTTTTATCAAATGGGAATAATTATAATACCTACTCAAAAGATGTTTCAATATTAATATGAAATTATAAAAATAGGAGTCCTTTTAAATTTGTGGATCCCTGATGGCGTAGTGGTAAAGTGGTTGGCTGCTATCAAAAACGTCGGCAGTTCGAATCCACCAGCTGCTTGTAGGAAGCCAGTGAAGGAGCTATACCTGAGTTTGATGCTCAACTGTGAAGCACAACAAATTGCTTGGCTTCTCTGAGCTGGCTTTTAAAATCTGACAGATGAATATCACGGGGCCACTTGAAGATTAAGTGAGACAGTACATCAGCGCATCTCAAACATCTCCACCAGTTCTCTCTAAGAGCAGAAGAGATGAACGTGTTCCACACAGGAATCAGGGGAGAAGATAAAAGGGCTGCTACAAGCTTAACATTTCTTTGACCTTTCATAATCATTTTATTTTATGCAAATACCCCTGGGTTTGCTTTAATAAAATATCTCTTTTTCTTAAAATCTTCAAATAATATTGATTTTCTGGGAAAAAGCACTATATTTAACCATTAACGACTTTCATTTGGACGAGTGAATTCAATTTTGTATGGCCAGTTCCAAAGTCATGTTCTCTTAAGAATGTAGAAGCTGATTTGCTGTTTTAAGTAACTGTACAAATTGCTCTCATCCAGCTTTTTTATAAATATTTCTGTCAGGACTCATGCCCCAGGTGTAGTTTATAAGTTTAGGCTGTTATCATTTTGCAAAGTAAATCTATAAAAATACTTGGTTACTACCTTACTGCATTTTGGTGACCCAATTTTCTATATCTTAGCTGTAGCATTAATGTTATATATTCCTCGAGTGCAGCCACCATGTCTTATTCATCTTTGCATCCCACCCATCAATTGTCAAAGAGCCCATATTAGGAGCTTGAAAAAGGTTTGTACCAGTGCATGAATTGGGGATCTTTCCATAAATACCCTTTGGGATTTATTGACTGACTTTCTTTCGAAAAACACTTTATGGATATCATAATTTAATCCGTGATTGTGACCTTCATCACAAAATTGTTAGTAGCAAACCAAATTTGCTTCCTTAAAGTTTTATAATTTATTAGAATTCTTTCTGTCTAGGTCAGTCAAGTAAAATGTCTACATACTACAATTAGTAGAATCGTGTCTAATAATGAGAGTAAGTTCTCACAGGTATTATACAAATCTTCTAATTTTTGATTAAAAATAGTAAATGACTTTAATAAAACACATAAAATGCATTTATCTTAAACAAAAGACTAAAATCTATCATAATTCCACAGGCTTCAAGTGGGTTTACTTTCAGCTGTGGTGTGACTTTTCACTATTTTATTGTTTTATGTGAAGGCAGCATGGCTCCTTAGTCGAGGCTGTAATAAACTCAATATTCCTATTCTCATTCTCCATAACCGTTGAAATTTTGATGGATTATCTAAAATCTTTAGATATTACTGCTACATAATTTCTTCATAGCAAAATTTTTCCTGTTTCCTTTTTCTTTAAAACTCAAGTAATGTTGCAGATACTGAACTGAACATCAGAAAAGAACAGAGTTCAATGAGTGATCTCAGAACCTGAATAATGCCTTGTAATATTTCGGTCTAAAGGGTGGTCATTCTGGTCCGACAATGTGAGTGACAAAAGTCTACAGAATCTGGGAAACTGAGTGATGGAGGTGAGTCTGAAGACTCATTAAGTATGATGCTGAAATAACCAAAGATACAGAAGAAATGTAGATTGTCATCCAAGTGCTGCAATTAGAGAGAAAGGTGAAAACAGGTTGATACTGTTGAGGACTGACTTGGGGGATTGTTGAAAAGGAATTTTATGTAAGTTGTATTTTACTGCAAAAAGCTCAAAGAATAGAGGTTTTTGCAAAGAATCCAAACTATCTAAGTCTGGAGATATTCATTGAGCATGTCGCCTGTTTTCCTCTGGGGAGATACTCTCAGGTTATAGTAATTTTTTCCACCTCATCCAGGTAGGAGACCATCTAGAATGTGTAGAGCCATGAGCAGGAGGTTTCTGAGTGTCTTGTATCCCCAGCTGTGCCACAATTATCTATTAGGGTTGCAAAACTGCTTTGAGAAGCCAAATTACCCAAATCTAACCTGCAAGCTAGAGGTACAATGTCTTCTATTTTCCCAATGCCATACTGCTGCATTATCCAAAGATTATATAATAATGAGTAGGCAAGTCACATACACAGTCACGTTGTAATTACATTTTGATGACCATTGTGAGAGAATGCACCATCGTTTATCTTCTGCACCAGATGGCCTGGTGAAATCGAGAACAGCAAACCTCCCTGAGGCTTACCACCATAGGTGTAAGGGAAACAGCAAGGCCTGGAGGCAGACACTGGGGTCGTATGAGCGCTGAAGAAATTTGATCCTGACAATAAAGAATTCTTGAAGAGTTTCTGGTTGGGAAATTTAAGAGAGCCGTTAGACTGAACTCTGCAAATTGTAAATTATTTCTATAGGACCATAACTAATTAGAGAGCCTTTCTCAGGATAAAACAGACAAGAATTGTAAAGAGTGGTCTTAAATGCCAATTTATTTCTTTATTCATTACTAACATTATATTTGCAATACTGTGTCCTATCCCCAACTCCATCCCGGTCATTATTTTTATCAGGGTCTTTAAATGGAGACATAGAAGACACGCAACAAATTCTAAGATCATGTGAAACTGGGCCAGCTGAAAAAATATATACATTAAGCAAGAGTCAGAATACAAATCTATCAGTCTATAAGCTAAAATAACATGCTTAATCTAATAGGATATTTAATTGGGATAGAAATAACATATTCGTACTAAATGCATCCTTTATGGCTCCAAACAGGCCACAGCTTTTTCTAAGAAAAACTTGTTTCCTGAAAGCCCAGCTGCAGGGCAGCCCCAGGCAGCTGCATTTTGTACAGTGTCACTCAACCACGGTGCTACAAGCAATTAACACATTTGGTTGCTAACAGAAAGGTTGGAAGTTCAAATCCACCGAGAGGCATCTTGAAAGAAAGCCCTGGAGATCTAACTTCTGAAAAATCACGCGTTGAAAACTCTGTGGAGCAAAGTTCTCGCATGGGGACATCATGAGCTGAAATCAACTTGATGGCAACTGGTTGGTGGCTAACCCACAAGTTTGGCCCCAGAAGATTTAAAGGTGGCCACGTTATCAACAAGATGGACTGACACAGTGCTGCAACGGTGGGCTCAAACACAGCAATGACTGTGAGGATGGTGCAAGACTGGGCTGCGTTTCGTTTTGTTACACGTAAGGTCACTATGAGTCGGAACCAACTCGACTGCACCTAACAACAACAACACATGATCTAAGGACCCCATCCACAGACTATTCAGTGATTTATTAGGAAAAAAAAGAAAAATAACAGATTCAATCAGATTGTAAGTCTTTCTTGGGTATTTGAACTGGAATATGCAAAAATCATACAGTAATTTGCTACAAGAGCTAGAGTTGAGGATTAACAGAAAGCTAGAGGAGCCACACAAAAGGACAAACTATATTTTTTTTTAAAAGCAGACGCTGTAAAGTAGAAAAAAGATGTAGAGCGTGAAAGGCAAGGAGTCAGGGAACTAAGGCAGTGGCGTGCTGGTAAATGATCAAGGCTCAAGGGGTGGGGATGTCTGACTTGTAGCATTTGACAGTGTGACGCTATCTGTGGTGTAAATAACCCTATCACGGCCAATTTAAAGCTGCCAACGTGAACTCACTGAAGGTGCAGCTGGGAAGAGGCACCATGGCTACATCCAGCCTACCACTGAAAGGGGGCGACCAAGAATTCCTGTTGCCAAGCTCCTCAGGCTTACGGGGATCTGTTTCCAGTCTCTGTGAAGCTTGCTTTTACTATAGTTACTCTTATGGGGTTGCCATCAAATTGCAGTCTCCCCAATTAAAAATTAACCTAAGTGAATCTATATTCACCATAATTACAAGAGCCCAGTGAAACAGTCTTTTTTGTACCCAATTAAGAGAATATGCAAATGCAGGATGTGGAAGAAAAGGTTTTCCAGTCGCAGAGGCTAAAAATATTTAATCGCTTTAGATTGAAGAAGGCTTCGGTGAGTTCTCTACCTCTGCTTACACATAATCTGTGCTTTTCTAGTTTCCTGTGTTTAATGTATCAGCATCAATGAAAATAACAATAATAAGGAAAGTTGTCATTGGCTTTGCTCCTGCGCCAGAAGAATTGCAGGAACAAAATTCTCCTCGGTCACTCCATTCCATAAAGAGTTGGTAATGGGAGGGCAAGACTGACTTTATGTAGTGCTCTGAAGTTCTCTGCTGAACCCTCTCGTGTTCATCCCTTTGCTTTAATACAGTTATTTTTAAAGCGTGAAACTGAGACCAGCAGTATCAACATCACCTGAGAGCTTCTAGAAATACAAGTTCCTAGCCCTTACCCAAGACCTGAGCTGCCTGGATACCACAGCTAGAAATAATGAATGGGACTGACGTTCTATTTTGTTGGTTTTCAGAACTGCGGTAAAGATTAAGAGAGGTGGCTGGGGCATTCGTATTACGCTGCTAGAGGTAAAATTCTTGGACTGGCACAAGACAAACCAGAGTGAAAGTATTTGTCAAGAGTGTTTTCATGAATCAAGAATGAAAGTTGGAGGTTCGAAGACCATCAGATACCGTCCTAGTTCTGACCATAAATGGTGCAGACGGGCAATGCGGAGACGTCATTCCCATGACCCACTGGGCAACTTCCAGGAAACCAAAATGTTTAGGTTCTGGTGAGGAGTGCAGGATGAGGCGATGGTGACTCAGTGATAGAATACTCGCCGTCCATGCAGGAGACCAGGCTGGACTCCTGGTCAACGCACCTCATGCACAAACACCATCCATCTGTCAGTGGAGGCTTACATGTTGTAGTGATGCTGAACAGGTTTCAGCAGAGCTTCCAGACTAAGATGAACTAAGAAGAAAGGCCTGGTGATCTACTTCAACCAATGATAAACCCTATGATTCACGATGGTCCCATCCACAACCAATCATGATGATGCAGGAACGAGCAGTGTCTGGGGTCACCATGAGTCAGGAGATGACTTGACAGCACCTAACAACAACAACCCCAAATCCACTGAATCAGAAAGTCTGGACATGGGGCCCAATAATCTTTGTTTTAACAAGCACTCCAGGACAACCTGATGCGCGTTAAAGTTCAAGAACCGCTGGTCTAACACCTTGTTGCCTTAAATATGCAACCTTAATATTACTCTCCCTTTGGGAAATACACATTGAATCAAAGAGGAGCTTCTTCTGGTTTCTGGTGCCCAAAAGTTCATCAATAACATAATAATTACTATTATTAAAAGTAATAATGCAAGATTCGCTGGCTTTTTCTCTTTATTCACGACTACCTAACATGCCACCCTGCCTTTCATCAAAGGTTCTCATCAGTCTGGTTTTTTAGAGGACAAGTTACGTTGGTTTCTGAAAAGTATTCTAACATTCTCTGGCTCCGACTCCCTTGATTACGTCCATTGTCCCTGAAGCCACTTGAGAGTTGCAGCACATTACAGAACTTCCAGTCAGCAGGGCCCAGGGGCAGCAGGCTTGGTGAGAAAGGGCGAGGGGATTTGCCATGAAGCTACATTTTAAATGCAGGTACATTGTTTTCATGTTATTTGCATGTTATAGATCAAAAGAAATGGCAATGTGTTCCAGAAATGCTTTCATGCACATTTTACATTAGACTCCAAAATGTCAATTTTCTTCATCCTTTGGCAGACAACTAGAGAGCTGATGGAGCCCTGGTAGCACAGTGGTTAAGAGCTCGGCTGCTAACCAAAAGGTTAGCAGTTCAAATCCACCAGCTGCTTCTTGGAAATCCTATGGGGCCGTTCTACTATGTCCTATAGGGTCACTATGAGTCAGAATCGACTCAACGACAAGGGATTTGGCTTGGTTTTTTGGTAGAGAACTGATAGGAATAACAGAGAAGGGGCCCTAGAACTCCCTGCCCTGTCACCAGTCATCTCTCAGTGGGGAGGAAATCTAACAGATTATCTAGAAATCACACGTTGTTTGGGTGAAATATTTTACAAAATTTAATCAGTGGAGGAATGACAAAACTAATTATTATAGTTTCCAAGTCTAGTGACATTGCTGAAGGAGGAGAAGCTGAGGGACATGATAAACATCTAGTAGAAGGTAGAAATCTGTTGAGAGTTAAGTTTATTTTGTTGGTCATTGAGGGAACTATAAAATTACAAGCAATATTTTAATTTCCACAGAAGACTACTGAAAGAATTGATGCGGCCCAACCAGCTTTGTGTTCAATCTTTTGTCCTTGCCGCAGGGTAATTACGTCAGCTTCCCCAAATGTGACACCCTTTTAGGGCAGCACAGGCCCAGATGTTGAGGTGGGGATTGAGCTGACCTGACATGGAGTGGCAAGTATTTAGGTGACAATTGTACATACCTTAATACCTCTGCCAAGTGCATTGATTGCACTCACTCCTCAGGAAATTTTTAAACTTCAGCTTCACTATTAATTCAAATGTAGTAAAATACACTTGTCTTGCATGTAGGTATCCATCTCCTCAGGATAATAATAAAGTAGAATAATCATTTCTTTTAAATTTAATTCTAATCAAAACCATTTACACAGAAACTAATGTGATGACAATTCCTAAAATTCAGAAACTGTTAAGAAATGAAATGTAACAGATGTCTATTATCATTCAGCAAAATATGGCATTTATAGGAATAAAAAGAAGTATCATATCCAGAAAAATTTAAGCAGGCAAAATGTAATTAACCCAGTTGGAATTTAGCCAGATTACTATAGTCTGTCCCAGTGAACCTTCTGGCAGTGTCTCTTTAGTGCCAACATCAAGGAATAATTTAAATTAAATCTCAAAAAGGTAATTCAACAGCAAAGCCTCTACTCAATGAGTATCTGAGAGAACTAATTTCAACTTTTATTAGCTTGCAGTATAACATAAACCAAGTTTTGTACAGTATTCTTTTTGGTGAAGCAGCTACAATGTAGATGTTAATAAAACTTCTTAACTCCAAACTGTATGTAGCAATTTGAAGATATTTTCATATTGGGCTCCCTTCAAACCTTTGTTCCCAGTAGAAAATGTATCATACAATAGATAGTCTCTGGAGCAATGGGCATAAGGTTATAGCTTGGCAACATAACAGAAATAAGAAAATACAGCCTTCTTAATTTTGCAAATGCACATTTAAAAAAAAATTACTATAGCTATTGAGAAGGAGCCCTGGTGGCGCAATGGTTAAGTGCTCAGCTGCTCACTGTAAGGTTGGTAGTTCAAACTCACCAGAGGCTCCTCGAGAGAGAAGACCTGAAGATCTGCTCCCATAAAGATTACAGCCTAGGGAACTCTATGGGGCAGTCCTACTCTGTCCCATAGTGTTGCTATAGGGTCAATATGAGTCAGAATAGACTCGATGGCATACAACATCATAGCCATTGCCTTGGTATACATACATATCTTTAAAAGTCAAGTTCTAGGCATCTGATGAAAAAGTAGTAGTAAAAATAATTTTCAGTCACAAGTTAAATATTTATTTTTAAAATTGCAATGAACTCCATTTTGTGTTTTAAAAGATTTTTGTCCTAGCGTATCCATAGCAGAATCCTTAAAATACAAACACGGTTGGAATAAAGTTATATTTTTTTAGCTGATAACAAAAACCATCTTTGGCTTAAATTGTAGCTAATGCCGAGTACCTCAGGGTAGGAGTTTTTTTTTTTTTCCAACACCAAAAGGGAAAGAAAGTAAGTTGATACACAGCGCAGTTGCTGTCTTTCCTGTCTGAAAGCTCAGAGAAACAAAGGTAACATTGTCATTGTTTTATGATTTTAACTCTGCTGGGAAGCTGCTCTAGTAAGTTTCAACTGCAGGGGATGCATTTGATGAAAATCTTAAAAGCAATTGAGTGGTATAAACTGTTGACTTTTATCCTTCTCTATCATGAGTCGCTTATTCTTTGAAGGATCTTTACCTGGGAAGCTTTCAACTTCCATTGTTATGTGAAGCCTCCTATATCCAGAGATAAAACAAAATGAACTTTTCAAGGACATGGTGGTCTGGAAAGAGTAAAGTTATTTAGGAGCTAAGCATAAGTTCAAAAATCTGATCAGTACCCCACTGAATTTAAGTATTGTGAATGACCTATTTTCTCCTTTATGCCTGAAGAAATTGTATGTAAAACTCAACACAAAAGAAATACTGCAAAACACATCATCTGCATTATTTCTTCCTTGGATTTGATCTTATATTCATTTTCATATCAGTTACTATGCAGTATAAGTTCTCAAAGACCATCATAGGCACCACAAATTTTCTAACAATTTCTTAATTTTAGGTTTTATATACCATTCAAATCATACCTATTGTTGTCATCTCAATAAATTCAAAAGTTCCTCGAGAAAACAAGGATTTCCACATTTCAAAAACCTTGATGTTAGGATTAGAGTTACTCAATGTCCACTGGAACAATCTCTTCAACCTAACTTGTGTTCATTAGTAACAGGTAGCCAAACTGAACAAAACTGGTTTCTTCAGTCCCATGTAGTAGTTCTTCACATCTTAATTACGGATGACAGAATCTGAGTTTTTCCACTGCTTAAGGTAGACATAAATATTCACCTCTGAAGAAGACTATTAATAATAACAAAATGTTTAAATGTAAAATGCAGAGCAGAGAGTAGTAAGTTGAGACTTTGGGCTCTTCTGTTAATTTATTCAACCAATACTTATGAAATGCCCACTATACAAGAGGATTTATAATTACATTCTCCTAGTAACCCATTTCCATTTAATTTCATTCTGTCCCTTGAAGTTGGCTAGTATGTTATTATTTTTATTATTAAGCCTTTAACTTACTATTAAGATATCTTAATGGACTGTTAATGAAGTCTTAGCCATTCTTTACCCTGATTCAGAGAGTATACTATAATCTCTTTCATGTTAGCAAAGATAGAAATTAAAATTACTCACTTCAGAGCCTTAATTTTGTACAATTATATCATTTTATATTATTGATTAATTTGAGTACTTGATGGGCAACCATAGCTGAAGCCCAGTACCCACGTGCTTCTTCTCTTTTCATAACCATTTTTGAACAGGAAGACAAATATTTCAGAGCCATAATAAATCAGATTAAAAACGTCAAAAATTTCAACAAAAGGGTAACTGAAAAGAAAAAACTCAAGGAAGTCCAGTCCTTGCTGTAGAACCAGAGTGTTGAACAGATACAGATTCTAGAGAATAGAAACAATACTTTTTTAATGAAGAGATTAAAGGGTCTTGATGACTTGTCTGGTCAAGTTTATGATGCATTGAGCTAGAACCCAGGTTTCAGGTGTCCCCGTCCAGTACTCTGTCACTCCACTCTGCCATCAATGCTTCCATGACAGGGAAATGACGTCTGCAGTTGGATTAATTTACATAAATTCTATTTAAAAATGAGGTAGAGATTAGATGACTTTGAATGAAAAGCAATTTTTCACTAATTAGCTATCTACTTTTCACATTATAATATTTACCAGTTCCAATTTTTCCTTGAATTCCGTATTCAAATAACCTCAACTTCCATACAGACTTATTTCTCCTTTGTCTTTTCTTCCTTCTTTTCCTCCTTCCTTTTTTTCTTTTCTACCTCTCTTTTTTTAAGATCGTGAACAGCATCTCCTTTAACAGTTTCCTTTAGCAATAGCAAAGAAGATGGTATGAACAACTGATACATAGGTACAGACTTTGTAAGACACAATCATTACATAAACATGTATTCTCCTTGTCTTTTATATTCAGGTTTTCACCTCAGACAGTGATACCTTTGTGTTTCAATGGAACTGAAGAGATCAGTGCATGATGAGCAATATGAATATTGTAAACAAAGCCTGCTCTTCTGTCTTCTGCACTATATGTAGTTACAGATCTATGTGATATTCTGTACCATCACCAAACTTCCTGTTAATCCTGTTAAAGCCCCAAAGATATATTTACCTCCTCCCTATTCCTCATCTCATATTTAATTGATCTTGAAGACTTTCTAATTTTTCTCATGCATAATTTTCATATCTATCTCCACTTTTTTCATCTCTCACCTGCTTTGGAAATATATTTTTAATTGCCCCCTCCCCCGTTTTGTCCCCAAACCCAGTCTTCATGCTGCTACCATGACATTTACCTAAATTAAAAATATTTAAGCCTTCGATGATACCGAATAATGTCCAAGCTCCTTACTCACTCATACATAATCCCCGGAGGTCCAGACCCTGACCATCTTTCCAGTCTTTTTCCCTCATCACGGAGTTCACTTCAGAGTTCTGAACTATACGTCCTTCAGTGAATGTTATTTGTCTTATACCCTCCTGCTGAACTTCACCTAGTAAATTTCATAATGTTTTTACAATTCAGTTCTGGCATCACTTCCTCCAAAAAGCCTTCACTGGCTTCCCAATTCTGAGCTAAGTAATCTGTCTTCTAAACTCTGAAATAACCCTAACCATCACCGTAATAACATAAAAGCACTGTATTAGAATTCTTTGTTTACAAATATGCAAGCTCCTTTAGTAGACTGAAAAGATCTCCTTAAAAGTGGTAGGTATTAAAATGTGTGTAGTTCTTTAATCAGTTAACTAATTAATGAGGTGTCCCAAAAGAAACATGACCAGAAATGAAGATTTTGGAGAAGAAAGATCAAATTCAGAGAGGAAAATAGCAAGAAAGTTTTCACCACAGCAGCGGTACTTGGTATGAGCATTGCAAGATCTGTGAAATTCAGTCAGCAGTGTTCCATGAAGGGACATGTCAGAAAAAGATGTCAAAACACAAAAGTGAGAGGCTTGCCAGGAAACATGAAGTAGTCCATCTTAGCAAAAATGAAACATGTGGCAGGTGTAAAGCAACAGTAGAATTAAGACAGGGACAAAAGGAGGAAGAGTTTGTCTTGGCAAACTAGAGATATTGGTCTAAATTTTAATAAAAGTCATTTATTGATCACTTGTTTTGTGCTATTCATTGTTCTAACCATTTTTCTTCCTTCTTTCTGTAACAATTCATCCATGAGATAGGTACTATACACCAAAAACCAAACCCACTGCAGTCAAGTTGATTCCAACTCATAGCAACCCTATAGGACAGAGTAGAACTACCCTATAGGGTTTCCAAGGCTGTAAATATTTACTGAAGCAGACTGCCACATCTTTCTCCCACGGAGTGGCTGGTGGCTTCAAACTGTCGACCTTTTTCGTTAGAAGCTGAGCACTTTAACCACTGTGCCACCAGGGCTCACTGCAAATAAGGAAATTAAGACATATACAGGTTAAACAACTTATCCAAGATCACATATCTACTAAGTGATAAAAAAAACTGGTTCGAAAACTAGGCAATCTTGCTGTGCAATTAACTTTCTTAAAAATTCTGAGGATTCTAAGGATAGTAGATCAAGGAAAGAAAAACAAAATTTTGTATCTTTTAGATTTTTAATTTGTGACCCACCAACTCCTTCCCTAATTCTGTCTTCTAAGAGCCCAGAAGTTGATCTCTTTAACAAAACACCAAGAAATACATTGGTGAGGAAAAGCATCAGCATTCTTGAAAAGTTCTGTTATTTGTGGATAAAATTAGGAGATGCTGCCATTGAAACAGGCTCCTGGCTTTCAGTGTGGAAACCTGGATCTGGTGACAGCAGAGGCCAGGTAGTAGCACTTACCTGTTAGTGGCGAGATGGGACGTCTACAATAATAGGCCGCAGATCCCAAGTAGTTAAGGGTACAGGGTTTGATATCCCAGGGTTTCTTGGTAGTATGTAATTAATTGTAAGGTAATGTCTAATTAATAGTATATATGTATATCATCTCATTTAGGTCTCATTTAATGATATATATTGCAACCACTGTGTCAATCATATATATATTTATATATATGATTAATTAGACACTTGTATATGTACATATATCCAAAAAAAGAGTCCTGATGGAGAAGTGGTTAAGTGCTCAGCTGCTAACCACGAGGTTGGTGGTTTGAATCCACCAGTCGCTCCACTGGAGAAAGATGTGGCGGTCTGCTTCTTTGTATATGACAGCCTTGGAAACCCCATGAGGAAGTTCTACTCTGTCCTTTGGGTCACTATGAGTTGGAATTGACTCAGCAGCAAA
Source organism: Trichechus manatus latirostris (assembly GCF_000243295.1). Classification (NCBI taxonomy): domain Eukaryota; kingdom Metazoa; phylum Chordata; class Mammalia; order Sirenia; family Trichechidae; genus Trichechus; species Trichechus manatus. The sequence goes on from NW_004444179.1 coordinate 2,434,389, forward strand.
GGGCATATATCCAAAAACGTTTAGGTCTACCAAACAGAAGTTGAAGACCTCAATAAATTGTTATGACTCTTCAGTCGATTATAAGACCTAAAAACGTTAACATACCCAAAGTCCCTAAAAGAAAGGGAGCCAAATAGCTTTGAGAAAGAAGCTTATGATAACAACAAAGTATAGTCTATAGCTCTTACTCCTGGCAAAGTCAAGGGGTTTGCAGCTATTTACTAGTGTAGTTAAGTAGTGGGAAAGAGAAATACGTAGACACTTGGGAGACAACTGGACTCTGGCTCTGCTAATCCCAGGAGACCTGGAACGCCGCTATGGTACATGACTCTGAGTGAGAAGTCTGAGTCCATTAGTATCCTGGTGTATATTTGGAATGGATACACTAAAAAATGAGCAGTATTCCTACACTAACTTTCTGAACCATGGTGTGAGGATTAGTACAGTAAGAAGGACCTAATGGGAACCTGGAGCTCTGGTGGCACAGTGGTTAAGAGCTCAGCTGCTAACCAAAAGGATGGTGGTTTGAATCCACCAGCCGCTCCTTGGAAACCATATGGGGCAGTTCTACTCTGTCCTATAGGGTTGCTATGAGTCGGAATCGACTCCATGGCAACAGATTTGGTTTTCATTTGTTTGTTTTTGGAATGGGAGCCTATGCATCTCCCCCTCCCTAAGAAGTATAAACCCCAAACAACACCACATTTCTGCTGGGACTCTGAAGGTTAGTGCCACCCTTAATTACTTGAGAGATGGAGGGGTTTTTATCTCTTTCATGTCCCTTTTAATTTGCTTTTGGGTCTGTACAGAAAATCAATAAGACTTACAGGATGACAGTAGATTAAGAAGAGTTTAATCAACAGTTACTCCAATTCAGGTTGCTGGACCAAATATAATCTCAATACAGCATATCAGCATAGGTCTCCAGCTTAGTATGCAACTGGAAAAAAATTTTTTTTTTCTCCATCACACTAAGTAGAGAATACCAGAAGCAGTTTGCTTTCACCTAGCATGGATAGTAATATATGTTCACTCTCCTATGCTGCGGTATGTTAACTCTCCAGCTCTGGGCCATAATTTTGCCGGTAGGAATGACGGTGATCTCACTATTCTATAGGATATCAAGTTGGACTATGGTACTGATTATTTCATGAGGATAGAATCTTATAAACGCTGTAGTTAGGTTGTTGTTAGGTGCTGTCAAGTTGGTTCCAACTCATAGCGACCCTATGTACAACAGAATGAAACACTGCCTGGTCCTGCGCAATCTTCACAGTCACTGTTATGCTTGAGCTCATTGTTGCAGCCATTGTGTCTCTCCATCTCGTTGAGGGTCTTCCTCTTTTTCATTGACCCTCTGCCAAGCATGATGTCCCTCTCCAGGGATTGATCACTCCTGATAACATGTCCAAAGTATATGAGACGTAGTCTCACCATCCTTGCTTCTAAAGAGCATTCTGGTTGTACTTCTTCCAAGACATTTGTTCGTTCTTTTGGCAGTCCATGGTATATTCAATATTCTTCATCAGCACCACAATTCAAAGGCGTCAACTCTTGTTTGGCGTTCTTTATTCATCGTCCAGCTTTCGCATGCATATGAGATGATTGAAAACACCATGGCTTGGGTCAGCTGCACCTTAATCTTCAAGGTGACATATTTGCTTTTTAACACTTTAAAGAGGTCTTTTGCAGCAGATTTGCCTAATGCAATGCATCTTTTGTTTTCTTGACTGCTGCTTCTGTGGGTGTTGATTGCGGATCCAAGTAAAATGAAATCCTTGACAACTTCAATCTTTTCTGTGTTTATCAGGATGCTTATTGGTCCAGTTGTAACGATTTTTGTTTTCTTTATGTTGAGGTGTAATTCATACTGAAGGCTATGGTCTTTGATCTTCATTAGTAAGTGCTTCAAGTCTTCTTCACTTTCAGCAAGCAAGGTTGTGTTATCTGCATAACGCAGGTTGAACACTGAGTAGTTATAATTAATCTACTGGTCTTTCTAAAACACATGTACACAAAGGGTTTTAGATAAACCCCATGAAAATTTAGTGTTCAGTGAAATGGAGCATGTTGGGATACCCTTGCTAAAGTGAAAGACAAATTGCTGTACCTGATATCTTCTACAACTAAGAAAGATAAATTATGCTTGCTGGCCCTCTTTGCATTTTGGAGACAACATACAGCACTTTTTTCGTGTCTTACTCCACTAAGTAATTTATAAGACTGGCAGTTTTTAATAGAATTCAGAGAAATACTAAGTTCTACAGTCAATAAGGCTGCAGTAAAAACACTTGAAATTATTGCAACTTATCAGGGTGCTTGGATAAGAATCACAGCAAAGACTCATTGAAGTTTTTCTGAAGAAAAGCAATACCTTCACTAGCAAGCAACTCTTCTGTTCAGAAGCAGCTGTAAGCCTTGGTGGTGCAGTGGTTAAGAGCTGCGGTTGCTAACCAGAAGGCTGGCAGTTCGAATCCACCAGCTGCTCCTTAGAAACCCTATAGGACAGTTCTAGTACGTCCTATAGGGTCACTACAAGTAGGAATCAATTTGAAGACAACTGGTTGTTTGGTGTCTGTTTGTTTTTGATAAGCTTCTTATTGGGATCTGGTAGACTGAATGCTCAACCATAAAACACCAAACCGTGGAACCTGAGCTGTCCAATATGAATTAGGTGTTACTGGATCCAAAAAATTATCAAATCAGATGTTCTCAGCAATACTGCATCATCAAGTGAATGAAGATACCTGAAAACTCTCTGAAGACACAAGTTGTATGAGCAGATAACGCAAATTCTTACCATTTCTACTCTTATTGTACTGCCTCCTCTCCCTCATAGAGTCTCACGAGAACTGCTCCATTACCAGCTGACTGAGGAGAAAACATTTCACCTCGGTTTACATAATATGATATGTTAGAACCACCCAGAGGTGGACTGATGCAGCATTTCAGGCCCACTCTAGCATGACTTTGAAGGACACCAGAGAAGATCTATATTCTCACTGGACACTGGAACAGGCTGCACAAGCTCAATTCTGTTTTTTCTTCTTCTTTCTCCCTCCTCATATTCCATTAAGATTGACTAAAGTTTCTCCTTGGGGGTGGCAGAACAAATTGATAACCTTCAAGGACTAGGATTAACTCATCTGTGACGTGAAAATCGTGACTAACAGTGCCAGATAACTTTCAAGGATTGCCAGTAAGAGGTTAACTCATCTGAGACGTGCAAAACATGACCACCGTGAAGAGAAACTATAATATGGTCTATATAAATCTTCAGCCAGTCTCCAGTCGAGAAGACAGATCTTTTGGAGGAGCTCATTCCCCTCTGTCTCGTGTATATCGATATACAAGAAAACCCTCTTGCTGCTCACCTCACCCCTGTCTCAGTATTGGCTTTTGCAGCAGGTGGCTCAGATCCACGATTTGCGGTAACAGCACCAATTCAAGTGTGATTAGGGTGCTATCCTTCAGGATGGGGTATATACTCCAAACCATCTGATATATCATGTTTAATCTCCCATAGCCAAAATATGTGTACCTGGGACCCAAAGAGTGGAAGAGAAAGTGGCACCTCTTACTCTTGCACCTAATGTCCCCCTCTTAACAGTTTTGCTTTTCATTCCTGGGACTTTGATCTCTGCTTTTGAAAGGTTTTAGTACTTGTACATAGACTTTCAGTTTTCCCAAGACTAATTCTTCTACATGTACATAATAGAACACTCTGAGTATTTGTTTAGCATATGGCTACCCAGTTAGAGACTCCTAGTTCCAGTGTCCTTTGCATCTACACGTAGTCATGTGATAACATTCTGGCTAATGGGTTGTGAGCAGAGTAAGGCATGCAACTTTGAGGTAAAATTGTTTAAAAAAGAAAATGCTTGAACTTTGTTTCCTTTCTTTCTGTAGTCATGTGGGCTTGAATTGAGAGATGTGCTGCAGGTGAGCCAGTTCTGACCATGCAGATAAGGAAAAGAGACCTACAGCATTACAGAGCAACAAGACAGAACAGGATAAAAGGAACCTCTGGATAACCTTGTGAAGCAGATATACCTATATGCCCTAAATCACCTTCCTGCCCTAGACTCATGTGAGAGAGAAATAGACTATCTTGTTTGAGCTACTGTATTTTGAGGTTTCTTCATTATAGCAGGTTAACCTGTATTGGAACCAAAACAGTACCCAAGGGAGGAATGCTCTCAGCAGAGGTCATAAAAATGGTGCCACTCACTAGCAGATGAGACTGCCACCTGGTCACTTGGGGGTTCACATGTCACTGGACCAACAGATGGGGAAGAGGGGTTACGGTGTTTTCTGGGGTGATTAATACATTTTAAAGACAAATAGAATTAAAGCTATATAGTGTAGTTAGGTAAGGAAATGCCTGGACCCCTGGGGATCCTCTAGGGTACTCCTAATTCTGCTATGAGTCTCTCACAGGGAATAAACCCTAACTTGCTTACGTGTCATCTGTGGGAAAAGGGAGTGTAGAATGGGTGGTGAAGGGAGAAAGTTGTGAATATCCACCGAGTGAACAGTTGTAGAAAAATAGGGCTATAGAAAATACCAGCATTTTCTTTATTGCCCTTATGTATATGCTTGTCCTTTCTCCCTTTTTTCTATTGCTTTATGTAGGACCTGCAGTTTTTCTGGTAATGATAACCTTTTTAATGTACTCCACAGCTTACAGGAGGGCAGGGAGGAATGGATATCATCCAGAAATGGATGTGGGGACTGATGAGACTTTGGATCTCCCTCCTGGGGAGAACATATCATTGCTTGTATGAGAAAGAGTTGCATTAGGTTAGTTAACATCATTTTTCCTTTGTATCTATTATTGATTTGTGGAAGTTTAAAAATGGGAAGCAAGGAGTGTACAGATATTGATTGTAATTGGACCAAGTTTCAGAGCATGGCAAATATGTAGACTGGCTCACTCAACACCGATCCCAACCCCCTGCTAGCATTTCTACCTGTAGCACAGGAGCTGAAAATCTAGAAGAACTGCATCTTTCATACTGTCTTCCATCTACAGCTCCACATGTCATTTAAGACCTGCCAATCAAATAAGTCACTCTAAAGTTAGAGAAGAAATTGAGGAGAGACAAGGCACCCATTTTCTGATGCTGATCGTGGAAGAGGAAAGTGCTTCGAGATCTGGCATCTGTGGTGGTGCTTCCAGATTCAGCTGACGGATCCCTGAGTGAACAGCTTCCTGAGCTGGGCAGATGTGGCTTGATTCTGAAGCCAGCAGCAAATGTCAGATTCTGGGGGTGGCAGAGGGAGCTGCTTCTTCAGAGAGTTACTTTTATGAGGTGTCAGTCATGGATTTTCAGCTCTCAACTTCAGTGTAGGTTGTTGTAAGATCTCTAAATCTCTGAGTACATTTTATTCTGCTTTAAAATTACCTGATTACTTTAATTCTCACGTGTAGATAACAGAACATGTAGCTTTATAATGTACTATGATTTTTTGAACTGCCTTTCCTTGACCAAGTGATAAATAAAATCAAGAAATCTTTAATGGCAAAATTTCTCTAAATCAAGTGTGAAGTTTAGAATTCAAGGGAGAGATTAAGACTAGCAATTAAAAAGAAGGAGAAGGAGAAAAAGAAGAAGAAGAACAACAAATAAATGGTTAAGGTTAGAGGAGTAGATACAAAAACTAAGAGAAGGCTACAGAGAAAAGAAAGAAGGCCCAGAGCGGAATAATTGGAAAAGTGTAGACGGAAATTTACAGTAACAATCAAAGATGTTGTTGTTAGGTGCCATCGAGTCGGTTCTGACCCTATGTACAACAGAATGTAACACTGCCCAGTGCTGCACCATCCTTACAATTGTTGCTACGTTTCAGTCCATTGTTGCAGCCACCATGTCAATCCATCTTGTTGAAGGTCTTCCTCTTTTTCACTGACCCTCCACTTTGCCAAACATGATGTGCTTCTCTAAGGACTGGTTCCTCCTGAAAACATGTCCAAAGTAAGCAAGATAAAGTCACACTATCTTCACTTCGAAGGAGCACTCTAACTGTACTTCTTCCAAGACAGATTTATTCATTCTTCTGGCAGTCCATGGTATTTTCAATATTCTTAGCCAACACCATAATTCAAATGCATCAATTCTTCTTTGGTCTTTCTTATTCAGTGTCCAGCTTTCACATGCATATGAGGCAATTGAAAATAACCCAGGTTGGGTCAGGTGCACCTTAGTCCTCACAGTGACATTTTTGCTTTTTAACACTTTAAAGAGGTCTTTCATGGCAGTTTTGTCCTTTGCACGACATTGTTTGCTTTCTTGAATGCTACTTCCATGGGCGTTGATTGTGGATCTAAGTAAAATGAAATCCTTGACAACTTCAATATTTTATCTGTTTTTCATGATGTTACTTATTGGTCCAGTTGTGAGGATTTTTGTTTTCTTTATGTTAAATTGTAATCCATACTGAGAACTGTAGTCTTTGACTTTTATCAGCAAGTGCTTCAGGTCCTCTTCACTTTCAGCAAGCAAGGTTTTGTCATCTGCATGTTCCAGGTTGTTAATGAGTCTTCCTCCAGTCCTGATGCTGCATTCTTCATATAGTCCATCTTCTCAGATTATTTGTTCACCGTACAGACTGAGTAAATATGGTGAAAAGATACAACCCTAATACACAACTTTCCTGATTTTAAAGCATGCAATATCCCCTTGTTCTGTTCACACAACTGCCTCTTTGTCTATGTATACAGTTTCCACATAAGTACAATTAACTGTTCTGGAATTCCCATTCTTTGCAATATTATCCATATTTTTTTATGATCCAAACAGTGGAATGCCTTTGCATAGTCCCTAAAACACAGGTAAACATCTTTCTGTTATTCTCTGCTTTTAGTCAAGATCCGTCTGACATCAGCAATGATAGCTCTTATTCCATGTCTTCTTCTGAATCCAGCTTTAATTTCCAGCAGTTTCCTGTCAATGTACGGCTGCAACCATTTTTTAATTATCTTCAAAATAATTTTTACTTGCATGTGATATTAATGATATTGTTCAATAATGTCTGCATTTCGTTGGATTATCTTTCTTTAGAATGGGCACAAAAAATGGATATCATCCAGTTGGTTGGCCAGGTAGCTGTCTTCCGAATTTGTTGGTATAGATGAGTGAGCAATTCCAATGTTGCATTTATTTGTTGAAACCTCTCAATTGGTATTACGTTGATTCCTGGAACCTTGTTTTTCACCAATGCCTTCAGTGTAGCTTGACTTCTTCCTTCAGTACCAATGATTTTTGACCATATGCTACCTCCTGAAATGATTGAACATCTACCAATTCTTTTTGGTACAGTGATTCTGTATATTCCTTCCATCTTCTTTTGATGATTCTTGTGTCATTCAATATTTTACCCGTCGAATCCTTCAATATTGCAACTTGAATCTTGAATATTTTCTTCAGTTCTTTCAGCTTGAGAAATGCTGAGCATGTTCTTCCCTTTTGGTTTTCTAACTGCAGGTCTTTGCACATTTCATTATAATACTTTACTTTGTCTTCTCGAACTGCCCTTTGAAATCTTCTGTTCAGTTCTTTTATTTCATCATTTCTTCTGTTCTCTTTAGCCACTCTATGTTCAAAAGCAAGTTTCAGAGTCTCTTCTATCATTCATTTTGTTCTTTTTTTCTTTTCTGTCTTTTTAATGATATTTTGCTTTTGTCACGTATGATGTCCTTGATGTCATTCCACAACTCGTCTGGTCTTCAGTCATTAATGTTCAATGCATTAAATCTATTCTTGAGATGGTCTCTAAATTCAGGTGGGATATATTCTCATGAACTTGTTTTAATTTTCTTCAGCTTCAACTGAAACTTGCATATGAGCAATTGATGTTCTGTTTCGCAGTCAGCCCCAGCCTTGTTTTGACTGATGATATTGAGCTTCTCCATCCTCTCTTTTCATAAATGTAGTCGATTTGATTCTTGTGTATTTTATTTGGCGGGGTCCACATGTATAGTCACTGTTTATGTTGTTGAAAAAAGGTATTTGCAAAGAAGTTGTTGGACTTGCAAAATTCTATCATGTGATCTCCTGCATCGTTTCTCTCACCAAGGCCCTATTTTCCAACTACCGATCCTTCTTCGTTCCCCACTTTTGCATTCCAATCCCCAGTAATTATCCATGCATCTTGATTGCATGTTTGATCCATTTCAGACTGCAGAAGTTGGTAAAAATCTTCAATTTCTTCATCTTTGGCCTTAGTAGTTTGTGCATAAATTTGAATAACAGTCATATTAACTGGTTGTCATGGATTGAATTATGTCCCCCAAAAATATCTGTCAACTTAGCTAGGTCATGATTCCAAGTATTATATGATTGTCTACCGTTTTGTCATCTGATGTGATCTCCTGATGTGTTGTAAATCCTATCACTATGATATAATAAGATGGATTAGTGGCAGTTAATTTGATGAGATCTATAAGATTAGATAGTGTCTTAAGCCAATCTCTTTTGAGATATAAAAGAGAGAAGCGAGCAGAGAGACATGGGACTTCATACCACCAAGAAAGCAGTGAGCAGAGAGACATGGGACCTCATACCACCAAGAAAGCAGTGTCTGGAGCAGAGTGCGTCCTTTGGACCTGACGTTCCCATGCTGAGATGCTCCCAGAACAAGGGAAGATTGATGACAAGGACCTTCCTCCAGAGCCAACAGAGAGAGAAAGGCTTCCCCTGGAGCTGACACCCTGAGTTTGGACTTGTAGCCTACTAGATTGTGAGAAAATAAATTTCTCTTTGTTAAAGCCATCCTCTTGTGGTATTTCTGTTATAGCAGCACTAGATGACTAAGACACTGGTCTTCCTTGTAGCCATATGGATATTATCCTATCACTGACAGCATTGTACTTCAGTATAGATCTTGAAACGTTCTGTTTGATGATGAATGTGATATCATTCCTCTTCAATTTGTCTTCCTGGCATAATAGAGCATATAATTGTCTGATTTGAAATGGCCATTACCAGTCCATTTCAGCTCATAAAGCCTAGGATAGCAATCTTTATTCATTCCATTTTATTTTTGGTGGCTTCCAATTTTCCGTGATTCATACTTCGCACATTCCAAGTTCCAATTATTAATAGATGTTTGCAGCTGCTTCTTCTCATTGTAAGAAGTGCCACATCAACATATGAAGGTCTCGAAAGTTTTACTCCATCCAGGTCATTTAGGTCCACTCTACTTTGAGGAGGCAGCTCTTCCCAGTCATATTTTGAGTGCCTTCCAATCTGAAGGGCTCATCTTCTTGCACTATATCAGACAGTATTCTGCTGCTATTCATAATTTTTCACTGGTCAATTTTTTCAGAAGGAGACGCCAGGTCTTTCTTCCAAGTCTGTCTTAGTCTGGAAGCTCTTCTGAAATCTGTTCACCATGGGTGACCCTGCTGTTATTTGAAATACCAGTGGCATAGCTTCCTTCATCACAGCAACACACAAGTTACCACAGTACAACAGCCGACAGATGAGTGGTGGAATCAGAGATAGGAGGACCATAAAATGTTACGTTATAAAAGCGATTGTTGATTGATTTCTGAAACGAAGCAGGAGTCATCAGCATCAAATACTGAAAATGAGGAAGAGCTATTGTTTATGTTATCAGACCATCACATGTGGCTCTCAAGGCTGCAGATCAAATGTTAAGAAGGCGGATCATTGAGGGTTAAGGAATGAGAGGATAAAGTGGGAGTTGATGTATTATGAGTAGAAAATTTTTCTTTCAAAAAGTTTGTTGATAAGAAAGAATAGCGCGTGATAGGCCAGTTCCTTCAGAAAATAGCATGGCCAAAAAAAATTTTTATTTTATTTTCTCTTTCTAAGTAGGGAAAATATAGGCTTGTGAATAGGAAGAGTAAGAGAGATTAGAAGAGAAGGATAAATCAAAGATGCAATAGAAAGAAAGGATAATTATTAAAGAAGAGTTCAGAAAAAGCAGGAAAAATAGGATAAGCAGCTGAATTAGTCTAATCAGAGACAAGAGAAATAATTATTTCTTCAAACAAAAATTCACTTACTGAATAGATTAAAAAGTAATCAACACATCTCTTATGACTAAATTTTTCTACTTTGTTCTTCAGAAGAAACACAGAAACATAATGTTTTTTGTTGTGTTGCAATGATGTTAGGAGATTGTACCTCACCATTCACATTCCTGAAGACCAGGGGTTCATTGCCACTCTAATTACAATTCAGAACAACTTTGAACCTTTTTGAAAAACAGACTCTAAGAACGTTACAGCTGGAATGGACCTTGCAAGACAATGTTAAGTTCTTTCCTTCTCATTTTAAATTAAGGTTTTAGAAGAGGTCAAGTACAATATAAGCACAGGAATTTTAATTTGAAAAATAACCATAAAAAAACACTTGTTTTGTCTTCTAAACATACTTCATAAATTGTTCATATAAAGCATGTGGCTCAAGGAGACTTTTTCTAGGTCCACACAACTTAAGTTAATTGGCAACAAAGTCTCAATTATTGTGTGTCTGGCTGAACTTATTTGGCCAAAATAGGAGATATCAGAATAATCCCGGACTCAAATAACATCAAAGCACTCTTGTCTCAGAACATATTCTCCTCTCTTTTTATCCTGAGTTGTACAGGTTGAATATTTACCCATACTAAATTCAGCACACACTTGTCTTTACATCATTTTGTAATCCATCTTCATGGCTTAGTTTTAAGTGAATGATTTAAAAACATGCCATGGCTTCTCATAAGCTATAAAGAGTAAAATACTCTGTGAATCATACTTTTGGGGAATTGAGGACAAAGAGGCCATTATATTTGAATTTCCCTGAGAATTCTTCCACAAAGCCATACTCCTAACTAAATTCCTTATGGCAAATTCACAAATCAGAGTGGGAACAAGAAAACCCACACATAAACAGGAAGAGATTCAGAGAGAAGAAGAAGTAGTGTCAGCTTCCAGGTTTGGAAGACATCCCCCTGGAGACCTTAAAGTATCATTCAAAGACAGACAATGAACTAATAATAACACAAGGACATTTACATAATCTGGCATTTGGGAAAAGAAGGTGCACATAAAGGTTGCCAAATCTCTGGAGGTTTTAAGAGGCTTCAGAATCTCTATTAATGGGATAAAATTAAATATATTCTATTTAGCAGTGATAAGCTAGAAAAGTGTTAACAGTCTCTGTGGTTGGCAGCATCTAAGATGGTCCCCAACAAAATCCACCTCCTGGTATTCATGTTGTTAGGTTATTAGGTGCCTTCAAGTCAGTGTCAACTCATAGCAACCCTATGTACAACAGAACAAACGCTGCCCATTCCTGCGCCATCCTCACAATGGTTGTTATGTTGAGCTCATTGCTGCAGCCACTGTGTCAATCCATTTCCTTCAGAGTCTTCCTCTTTTTTGCTGGCTCGCTACTTTATCAAGCATGATGCCCTTCTCCAGGAACTGGTCCCTCTTAATAACGTGTCCAAAGTATGTGAGACATAGTCCCGCCATCCTTGCTTCTAAGGAGCATTCTGGATGTACTTCTTCCAAGACAGATTTAATGAATAGTATATGGCAAAACTGATGGAATGTCACTTCTTCAGAAAAGCTGTGGCTTCCATCTTGGTGCCCTTTCTCACTCCCTTGCTCACTCTGAGAGGAACTAGTTGCTATGTTGTGAAAGGTCCTATGAAGACATCCATGTGGCACAGAATTGGTGTCTCCAGGCTGTAAAAAGAATGTGAGGACTTGAAGCCTGCTAATAGTTACATGGGTGAGCTTAGAAGCCAATCGTTCCTTAGTCAAAACTTGAGATGGCTGCAGCCCTGGCGAACAGCTTGATTGAAGCTTTGGGATACACTCTAAGCAGAGACACCTGGTTAACCTACATGCAGATTACTGATTCATCAGAGACTATGAAATAATAAACGTTTGCTATTTTAAACCACTAGGTTTGGGGGGCAATTTGTTATACAGCAATAGATAACCAATACAATCTCTGAATTCCTAATGTTAGAATCGTCCTTAATATGAACAAGGCATTTTACTTATTTTTAAACAATTATCTTGATCCAGGCACTGTTCTAAATTATATTAACTCATTTACAATTTATAATATTATAAATGTATAATGCTATAATTATATTAACTCATTTATAATTTATAATATTGTTCAAATATTAACTCATTTAAACCCTATTACAACCCTATGAAGTAGATTCTATTTTTATTTATTTTTTCTAGATGAAGAAATAGATGTCAGAAAGATTAAGGTACTAACTCAATGTTACAGTACTAATAAGTGGTAAATTTTAGGTCAGAGCTTTTCACTACCACACTCAACTGCCTCTACAAGTCAGTAAATATTTGTTGTTTTTATTGATGTTTAGACAGAAACTTCCCCAAAAGAAATTTCCCACAACTAAAATATTCTAGTCAAATAAGTAATTTGTTTATTAGTTCCTCAAGCCAAGGATGATATTCATATTTGTATGTCCAAATTCTACCATAGCATAGCACATATTCAGTAAATGTTTGTATGGAAACATTGACTTGGGATGGGAAAACAGTAGGATCATGTAGAGAATAATTTGTTTTATGTGAAACAAAGTATCTTGGAGCTAATTTTACTATGGGTCATCCCTGTAATTCAGTTTATTCTGAAGAAGAAAGTCCAACTATGCATTTATATGTACTTTCCAGCATCTTGTCTTTACTTCCTCTTTGTACCAGTCAGAAGGAAACGTTTAATAGCTGGTCAATGACAGAGTCATTTCTAGACACTGGAAGTAATTTGGGGACATTGGGAGCTCACCTGGGTATTCTGAGACCTTTCACTACGCTGTTAACCATTCATGCTGTATCACCCTTTTTTACAAGTTAAGTAAACCAGTGCTAGATGAAGCCTATGGTGTCTCATGAGTTTGTTAAAACCAGAACCACCATCAAGTAGAGTGAGCATTGTGCTGGACATCTCTCAGACAAGTCTTCCAACTTACAAATACTCACTTCTTTCAAATTAATACACCTAAATTTGGCTGTGATGCAAAACAAATAAAAACTTTCTATGATGAAAAGATATAATATAGCAAGAAGGCTGTGAGCTTAAAGCAATCCATGGGAAGAGATGCTCTGTTGTTTGAATCTTGATCACCTAGTGCTTTAGGTGAACTGAACAAGGTCTTAGTCCACAGAATTAAAAGAGCTCGTGCATGATTCCCTAAGAAAAGCTGCAGATATACTTCTTAACATGCAGAGGAGCTTTCTTTCATAGAGAATCAGAAAAGAGGCAATTCTACAAAACAGAGTAGGAACAGGGAGGAACCAGCAGGGGGAGTGCTCTCCAGATTGTCACCGTCGGGTCTGGAGAGCACAAGGGGCCCGTGCCACAAGGTACATCTGTACATGCAGGCGTTTGAACTTGAAGCTTCTGTTAGTAACAAAGGCTCTGTCTTTATTGTCTTTCAGAAATGGCTCTCGCGTTAACTGAAAAGGAATAATCCAGTGCTTATTTTTCTACCATTAAAGAAACAAATTGTAGGAAAATACCGAAATGGGTTGTGTATTGATCCCTATCTAATTACCAGCATACTTTGTGACTGTTTGGAAACACGGTGATTGTAAGTGTAAACTATGTTTAGTGTTGTAAACTTACAGAGCGAAATATTTCAATAGGGACTTAATAAAGTGTATTTTCGCTTGCCATATTTACTGTTATATTTTTCCATATATTGAAATTTAAACGAGCGATTTTATTATCTGATTTTTTACTAAAATACAATACATATGTCACAAGTATGCATTGTTTTATACTAATAATAGACCAGAAAAGTTGAAGAGAATGATATTTTGTATCAAAATACAGGGAAGTCCAGCTGTTAAGAGAAGAAATACTGTGCTTCAAAATAAAATACTAAAGTTAATTACTAAATACTTTGCTTCTTGTCAGTAAACGCTTTCCTACACTAGAACAGTACTATAAACAAACTAACATTTGCAAATAATCTTATAGTTTACAAAGTGCTTTCCTATCTCTTTTAATTCTCACAAAAGTCATTTGAAGTATGAACTACTATCTCTATTTGACAGATGAGAAAGGAAGCTCTACAACCACGATTTCCAATTTCCAATCTCATTTTTATTTCATTATGCCATGCCGCCTATAATTATACAGCTAAGGAATATTCCATGCTTAGGAGGAATAAAACTGAAGTATTTAGTCACTAATAGTATTTCCTTCCCTTAAAACGGGTACTGCTGATATTTAATTTGCATAAAACTGCTAGCACATACCAGTAATGACCAATAGGAAAAGGGGGAGAATAATTACACCGACTATAATACCTATGACAAATGTGTGTCTAGATAGCAGAAGAAATATTTGTAAAAGAAACAGGAAAATGCTGGTAGATAAAGAAACCAAGTTATGCAATTGCATTCAGAAATAAAGACCCTCACGGCTATTTCAATTTCCAGATACATATATTTTTAAAAATGTGGAAATGTGTTTTAATGCTTTATTTGCAAATAAGATTGACACAAAAATTATAATGATTTGGGATTTTATAATAAATATAATCCTTGTGAAAAATAGTCTCAAAATGTTTTTATACAAATGTCGTGGAATTAACAACAGAAATAACATTATGAGGAAAATACAGAATGTTTGTTTTTTTCACCACCAAGACAGCTATGCAAGGTGGGAGTTACAGCAATGTTAAACCACGCATAGCGGAGCACGCAAATAAATTAGAATAATTTTAAACAAGATTTTATCACCTATGTCTATTTTCAACAGGACATCTAAATAGTAGAAGGTTACAATTATAAAGGAGTTAAAAAGAAAACCTGGCAAAGCAACACAGAATACAAAGAAGAAAAAAAAATACAGTACTGTTGAAAGAAAGCAAGTTAAACAAGCCACTTTAGTCTTGACCTGAATTCAATAACAGTTCTGATATTCCAAATCTGTCCTGGAAAAATATATTCCACAACTACTGGAAAAAGCTATGGGGCATAGGGATTTATAATAGCAGTTCTGAGCAAATGAAAACCCTACATTTTTACAGTGGAACAAAATTGGGCTTGGACGATAAGGAACATAAAACTCATTTGGATTCATGCAGTGTTTCAAAACCACATCACTACGACCTCTTACAGTCAATCCAGCACCTAACTCGCAGCCAGAACCAAAATCTGCGAGCAGACGCATTCGCTGACCAGACTCTGCATGCTTAAAATCTCGGGGCTAGCACACTTGTGCAAGCTGTCTTTTTCTTTCTCCAGTGGAACACCTGAAGGAGACCTGCAGGCAGAGAATTACAATAATTCAAGTTGGATGTCATAAACGTATGAATTAAAGTTTCACTGCCTGTCTGTAACATTACATTCTAATTCACTCTATTTCTAAACTGATTATACACGGGTTTTCCCCGATAGACGGAACGTAATTCTGGAAGAACAGCCATCAATTAACGTTTACACCTTGCGCACAGATAAGAGAATGGCTATCAGTTTAGCTTCGTAACAAGAAGAGATGAAAATCTGCAGGCACGGGGCTTTACTACGCATCTTTTTTATGTTATCTGAATTATATTTTAGGACATCTGAGGTCTCCAACGCTAGATAGCATATGATATTGAAGCAGATATTCTTCTAAGAGAATAGTGAAAAATAGTCTCTAATAGCTAGGTCATCTTCACAATTCTGTTCTTATTCTTTTCTTGGTCTGTAATATCTATTGATTCCTGAAATACTCGGGCACAGATAGAGCCACATCACTGCAAAACGGTAGAAAGAAAAAAGAGTATCTAACATCTGTCCTTTACCAGGATAGGTTGCAATAGAAGTTAATAGGAACAAAACTGGATAAGGGGCAGCCCAGATTGATAAAAGACAGTATCATCCTCCGTAGGCAGCTTAATATTGTACAGAGGCTTCTAAGTCCTCACATGGCACAGAAGGATATCAAAGTTCCTAGGATGGATTCAGGAAATCCAGTTAACCTTAGCTTTCGGCCTGAGCACATGGTTTGAATACAATAGATGGCATTCATTTTTTGTGTTAAAGAGTCATATGGTATTTTGGGATTTGACCTAACTATTCAGAAAATTTGTGCTTTACCCATGAAAGTAAACTGATGGGCATTTTTGCACTATTTATAACAAGTTTATTTTTCTAAATTCAATTAAGCACTTCGTTTCCTTATACTGCAAAAGTAATGTTTATTTTGTCTTTTTTCTTCACTATCAGAAAACATTTATAATTTGATTATCATCTAAGGGCAGAAGAAGTTTCTGTTTTAAGAATTTGTAAGCTATCATAGTATTACAGCCTGGACCTTGGAGAAGTCTATGTAGAAAAACATTATTTTATAATATATATGAAATTGATAATGATAAATTATGAGTATGATATCATATCAGTATCCAAAGTCTTTGCTCCAGAGTTTTTGCTCTTCTGGGCTCCTTCTCAGAAATCCTCAAATTGAAGTTGTATACTTGCATTCATTTTATGTTTTTTATAACCAAATACCTACGGCTTTGCCTACCCAGGTAGAGTAAACAGGAGTAGTAAGCAATTATCTAATGGGACAAGTGATAACAAATCTATAGAGACTTATCAAAAATGCCATGCTCTTTCTCTAAAGGAACTTTTCCCTCTAAATTCCTCAGATGAAGGCCTGAGCCCCCACTTCCCCTCCCTCTGACAGACGGAATCTAAAGGTGATGAAGCACTGTGTTGTACTCTGGTTAATATAACTTTTCCTCAGCCTAGTGCGTTTCACTGGGCAGGTCTTATCAGAGCATACGGACAACCACTTTTTCAAGTACTGATGCTTAATGTAGGTTTTTTTTTTTTCCTCCTCACATCAAAGCTACTATGAAATTTTATTTTAGTGTTTTGTGTTCACTCTGAGTTGAATCTATACAGATTTTAAACAAGACAATATACCATGTGAACATTATGTTATGCTGTCTTTCTAGAATATTTTATTTTAACTGGAGATCTTATTTCTTTTATTTCCTTTTATATAACCTAAATGATGCTTAATAAGTTATGTATCACTGTCTGAAGACAACTTCTGTTTTCCTGCCTTCCTGGGCTTTCCCGTTAGTGCTTCTACATGGAGTCCTCTTCCCCGATCTTTGCGAGTTAGAAGTCTTTATTGTCTTTTGAGAACAGTCCATCTGCTGACTCCTCGGTGAACAGCCTGGCCGGACAGAATTTCCCTCTTCTCAGAACTTCTGTAGCATTTTGGGCCACACTTACAACATTACTTATTATATTTGTTTTTTAAGCTAATTATATTTGGCAGGGGTAGGAGACAGAAGAAGAATGATAGTATTTTCATTCATCACCAAAAAGCCGGAAAAACCAAGCCATTGCTGTAGAGTCGATTTGGACTCATAGTGACCCTACAGGACAGAGTGGAACTGCCCCACAGTTTCCAAGGAGCTCCTGGTGGATTCGAACTGCTGACCTTTTGGTTAGCAACCATGGCCATAGCTCTTAACCACTACGCCACCAGGGTTTCCCTTTCATCATCAGTAGGCAGTTAATAAACATCTATTATGTCAAACAGTGTGTTGGCAATTAAGAGCAAGTCCAAGTTTTAGTATATATCAGTTGTCACCTAGTTGATTCCAAGTCATGGTGATCCACATGTATCAGAGTAGAACTATGCTCCACAGCGTTTTCAGCAGCTTGTTTTTCAGAAGTAGATCTCCAGACCTTTCTTCCAAGGCACTTCTGGGTAGACTCAAACCACCAACCTTTCTGTTATCAGGCAAGTGTGTCAACCATTTGCACCACCCAGGGGCTCCACGTTTTAGTATTTATTTCTTATTAAAGGCCATTTTTTTAATTTTTCTGTATTTCTTTTCAAGAAAAATGCCAGCTGTAACTTCATTTCTATGAATTTATTGTAGACAGAAAAGGTGGTATTTTGTACTTGAAATCACCAGTAAACATCTAAAGTTTTACTAAAACTCTATGAGTGCTGGATGCTCTCCTTTTAAAAATCATCTTTATGAGACCAAATGGTCTTAAAACAAAGATGAGAATGTAGCAGGGCAGGGAAACCAGATTAATGGAAACGGAACAACCAGAACGGAAATAATGAGAATGGTCAAGCATTGTGAAGAATGTAACCAATGTCACTGAACAACTTGTGTAGAAATGGTTGAATGGAAACCTAAACTGCTGTGTAAACCTTCACTGAAAATATAATAAAATATTATATAAAAAAACATACGGCAACATATTTAAGCAATCCATACAGAAAGTGTAAAAAAAACTGCTATCACTATCAAAAAACAAACAAAACTCTATGAGTGCTAGAAACTACTGACTAGCATATGAAAATAAAAGGAAAGAAAAGCCATCTTTCTGGTAACCCACTGTCTTAGTTATCTAGTGCTGTTATAACAGATATACCACAAAAGGAGAGCTTTAACAAACACAAATGTATTCTCCAACAGTCTAGGAGGCTAGAAGTCTGAATTCAGGGCACCGACTCCAGGGGAAGCCTTTCTCTCTCTGTCGGCTCTGGGGGAAAGTCCTTGTCATCAATCTTCCCCTGGTCAAGGAGCTTCTCAGCACAGGGACCCTGGGTCCAAAGAATATGCTATGCTCCTGGTGCTTCTTTCTTGGTGGTATGAGGTCCCCATTACTCTCTACTTGCTTCTGTCTTTTATATCTCAGAAGAGATAGGCTTAAGACACAATCCAACCTTGTAGACTGAGTCCTGCCTCATTAACATAACTGCCACTAATCCCATCTCATCAACATCTAGAGAGAAGATTTACAACACATAAGAAAATCACATCAGTTGACAAAATGGTGGAGATTCACACAATACTGGGAATCCTGGCCTAGCCAACTTGACAGATATTTTAGGGGAACACAATTCAATCCATGACACCCATCTTCCCTAATAACTAACATTTTCAGTGGTGGCTTATTATAATAAGGTGTGGAACGGTAGGTAAGCATAAGAAATGTCTACTATTTCCTTTTCGAGTTTTGCGGTCCCTTCTTGGGAATCAGAAGTTGTCAGAGTATGAGAGAAAACTTGTCCAGCTCCTTTTATTTCGTGCGCTTTTAAAGTTTTCTTCTCCTATTTATCATTTTCACATGTATACACACTCTTTTTCTAATCCGTAGACAAGACAGTGAGTTTTATATTATGAGGTCTGCTTTAGTTTAAATCAGAATTGTTTGCGTTTCTAATTCTAAGAGTCTACCTTGGATAAATGAAATCTCTGTCTCTTTTTGTTGGCTTATTCTTGAAACTAACGTTTGATTTTTTTTCAGTTTTAAAAGTCAGAATTTTCTTTTCTAGAAAGTAATTCTTACTGTGCTTCAAATTTATCCACACCCTAATCTTTTCTAGAATCTCAAAGGCTGGATCATCTTCATATGGACTATGCCCTATAGCTACAAATCTTAATCCAGAAATAATGAAGACAGCAGGGTAAGGATCTTTTGTCTCTGATTCTAGCTCCCTCTCAAATTCAAATCACAAGGAAAATTCCTAATTCTCTATTATCTGTATTACAAACTGCTTAAACTTATCAATAATGGCTTCCAATTCAATATATATTAACTTAGTCTGGAGGCTTTTATGAAGCAAGTGCTACATAAAAGTTTTATGAAAAGCACCATGCTAGTACTTAGGGCAGGGAGTCAGTAAACTTGTTCTGTAAAGAGCTAGATAGTAGATATCTTAGGCTTTGTGGGCCATACAGTGTCTGTCACAGCTACTCAGCTCTACCGCTGTAGCGTGAAACCAGCTATAGACAATGCGTAAGTGAGTAAACAGGGCTGTGTTCCAATAAAACTTTAACAGACACTGAAATTTTAATTTCATACAATTTTCACATGCCACAAAATATTCTTTTTCTTCTATTTTTCTCAACCATTTATAAATGTAAAAACCATTCTTAGCTTGCAGACCATACAAAAACAGGTGCGTGACCAGATTTGGCCAAAAACTGTAGTTTGTCCACCTAAGATTTATGGCATAGAAGGGAATCAGATTTAGCATCCATAACCAGTAGGTGAGAAAGGATGTGTAGACAAAATAGTAACCTACAGGTACCATAAGAAATGTATAAGCTATTAGAAGAATTTAGAGAGAGCATGAGTAAAATTATATAAAAATATCTTATGCTGATGGTTAAATTTAATGCAATATTTCTAGTAAAATAAATTCTGAAAATGTGTATATATAATACTGACTTGAACTAACTGTGAATGTAGTATCACAAATAGTAGCACCAAAGATTCCCAAGTCTATGTGCCAGTTAGAAGCAGGGCACATCTGAATAAGTGAAACAAGAAGAATGGAAATAACTCAACGGTGTTCCAGATCAGAGCAAAGGATCAAGCAGACAGAACAGGACACCGAACTAATACACCACATAGCAGGAAATAATCCCTTCACTCTACTGCTGTCAAGCAATTAATAAACATTAGAATAGTATCAAAGTAACTAATGTAAGCAAAAGGAAACGCAAACTAGTAGAAAAACATTCACAAAGAATGAACCAGCTCTCAATAGTGTTCATAATAGAACCATTTAAAAACAATAATGGTATACCCATACCCTCTAAACTATTAAATATTCCAGGTTGAACACACATAGACACACACAGACACAATAGTTGGTTTATATGAAACGCATGGTAGCAGGGGGATTATCTGATAGGCAAGGTAAGCACAGTGCTTACCTTGCTTATCAGACCATCTATAGTGAACAATTTCACACATTTTCACCACATCAAAGATTCTGTTTGTAGGTACGACTGGCATCTGTCTCTCTCCCAACCCCACAGCACCTTCCTACAGAATCAAAGCCTCTTTTCAAATTTACAATCCCTGACAGGGGTGGATGACCCAGCAAGCTAGGTAAACCCGTGCTTACCTGGCTTATTGGAAATCTGCCCCTGCATGCTAGAGAAGCCAGGTCAAACAGCAGAAAGCATGCTGGATGTCTAACATAGTTGGAAGAAATCGCACTGAGGAGAAATGGATTTGAATTATTTAGGATAACAGCCAAGTCAAAAATCAGTCCAAACACAATTTTCTTCCTGAGTTAGTGCCTATTACTCCTGACTGTCAATTGTGCTGTGCAGGCATCATCAATTAGTAATTTATTCAGATACAATTGTTAGCTCTGTTAAAAATATCCTTCTTTAGGGCTAACCGAAGATTTTCATTTATTGTGAATTTAGCCATTTTGTGATTTCAACCTTATTTCCGGCGTGTGGTTGGGTAGAATAATTATAAAAGGCTTTGTCTTAGTGAAAGTCAAAATCAAACTGCCTTTATATAGACCAGTTTTTTTACTTCCTTCCCACTCATAATGTATTCTTTCTTTTAATTTTTCTCTCCCCAAGCCATTCTTCAACCCTCAAGACTGAAAACTCTCCTTCATGTCAATGGGTGAAATTTATTCAGGCATTTGTGAATTCTAGAACTCCAAGATTAGCCTCCTCAGCAGAGAACAGATAGTCAAGGTGATTGTTCCCTTCCCCCACTCCGCAAACTAGCAACGCTTTTCAGTAGTGCTCCTGGCTAGCTGTCTGATTCTTCTGGAGATGGGGTAAACCTTCATATAATAAGAGCAAGGGAACTTAATAGTCTAATTAGATGTTATCAAAGCCTAATTAGGGGGAACAAGCATACCCTGTGACCTAATTCTTAAGAAGTCAGTTGGGAGAAAAACATTGTTTTTGGCTAAATGCAACAACTTGCAAAATCTTCTGTTAGCTCTGTGGAAGTAACCCCTTTTAAAATAGCTCTCTGTAGGATTTAGCGGTTGAAAAAAAACCTTTAAATCTAACAAGTTTTTTTTGGAATCTGCATCAGGCGATGGTGCTAAATTTTATGATTATACAAATCTGGGTTAGGTGTCAGTGGTAATAGGCCATGTATTACAGATCCTTCCAGGAGAAGACGGGCTATCATTACAAAGTACTTAGTTACATAACCCAATTGGTAAGGAGATTTTGTCCAGCTCCCCAAAAACCAAACCAAACCAAACCTGTTGCCGTTGAGTGGATTCTGACTTATAGGGACCCTATAGGACAGAGTAGAACTGCTCCACAGGGTTTCCAGGGAGCACATGGTGGATTCGAACTGCCGACCTTTTGGTTAGCAGCGGTAGCTCTTAACCACTATGCCACCAGAGTTTCCTCCAGGTCCCCAATAAAGGCTAAATAAACTTTACATTAAAACCATTTGGATCAAAGAGAGAAAGGAAGGGAAATAGCATTTACTGAGCTGCTACAAGGTGCTAGGACCTGTACTTCAGGTGTACATGTATGTTTCAGCCCTGAATCCTCTCAGCCCTATTTAAAAAAAAAAAAAAAAAAAGTAGAAAAACATAAAGACTTGAAGGATCTGGTCTGTGAAATACTCTCTCTTTAAAAAAAAAAAAAAAAAAAAAAAAAAAACGACCTGCTGCCCTGGAGTCGATTCTGACTCATGCTGTTCTTATCATTTTACTGAGGCACAGTGAGATTAACGTTTCCAAGGACGGCCAGCTACTAACTGAGAGTGTTGAATCTGACTGACTCTAAAGTCCACATGCTTTCCACCACAAAACGCTGTCTTACTTATTAAATTTGAGGGTGGACAAAAGAAAAGCTTAGGGTAAAAATGACAAGAGCAGTTTGTCTTTGCAGTTTATCCTTGCTCAAAGCCCCACTCATCCTTCAAAGGCTAAATCAAATGCTAGTCCCTTCATTTCTTCTCCTTCACTGATGCACTAGGCAGAAGAGATCTCTCCCTCCTAAAACTCTCCAAACACCTTTTTGAGTCCGATCAAATCACGAATCTGTCACGTTCACGGTGTTACGCTAAACACCACAGAGTCACTTCTCACAGTCGCTGACCACTCACCACTGTGTCTTTAATCAGCTGATCCAATGGCCGGGGATGTCCTGGCCAATCTCAGAGTGACTAGGGACCCAGGAGTATTAGCAATGTCTGTGTATATCATTGTTATTGTCCTTAATCTTCTTTCTCCCTCCAAAAAACGGAAAGGAAAAATTTGCTCAAAATAATAATAATTGGGTAAATCTAACAAATACTTATGTTACTGTGCTTCTAGATTTGTTCAGTAAATTTGTTCCATGGCCCATTGTATTTACCCATGCAAACAGCCAGACAGAACTGTGGGGCCAGAGAATGGGGGAGTGCTGTGTCCACTCTATGGGGAGAAGACAGGGCAGGCAGCAGGACCAGAGAAGGAATGACAGCAGGAGCGGTCTAGGCAGATGGGGCTTCCAATGGTCTCATAGTTTCTCAGTGTGCGCAAATGTCCAGGGACAGAATGGGATGGAGGAATTGGCATACCAGACATGTATCAGGAATGACCGAGATAGTGAGAACCAGTCAGGATGATGGACGTCTCATCTCAGCAGGCAATTGTATGAGCAAAGACATTGCCATACTCCCACCAAAACCCTGCTATTACATGAGCCCGGGGAATATAAGTCCAATCCTAGGATGAAGGAAGTAGGAAACCGCAAATTGATCAAGATAATGTGTCTGGTAGGGAAGGGGAATTGGCTCAAAGTACAACTTTTGTTGAATAGGAAAGTAAAAACACATACTGCATTTATTGTGTTCTGGTTAAGTGCTTGGCTGCTAACCCAAAGGTTAGTGGTTCAATTCCACCCAGTGGATCTGTGGGAGAAAGACCTGGCAATCTGCTTCCATAAAGATTATAGCCTAGAAAACCCTGTGGAGCAGTTCTACTCCATCACATGGGGTCGCTATGAGTTGAAATCGACTTGATAGTACCCAACAACAACAGGTGCTCTATAAGGAGTCTGGGTGGCACAAGTGGTTTGCAATCGGTTACTAGTTTAAAGGTTGATGGTTTGAACCCCTGAAGCAGCTCCACTGAAGAAAGGCCTGGCAATCTGCTTCCATAAAGATTACAGCCAAGAAAACGCTATGGAGCAGTTCCACTCTGTAATAAATAGAGTCACCATAAGTTGGGGGTCCACTCAACAGCAGCTAACAAAAACAACAAGGGCTTTACAGGAATTAACTCAATTAATCCTCAGAAAAAGCTATTAGTTTTATTGCCAGTTTACAAATGGGTAAACAGAGACATTATACAGAAGACGAAACAGAGTTAAATAACTAGCACAATGTCAGGGCAAATAAGTGTCAAATTTAGAATTTGAACTCAGGCACTATCATTATTTATTATTGGCATTACTAATAACAAACTACTTAATTGCCACCTTTTGAACATACTAACTCATAGTGCTGTTGTCCTAACATGAACAGTGATTTCCTAGAACATTAAACTGAAAAAAAAAATCTATAATAATAAATAAGGATATGGAAACATTAACAACAATAGTTTGATGAGGTTTCTTTTCCCTTTTAAATGAATTAATTTAGTTAGGAGCATACTCATGTGTTATGTAGCATCCACTAGAAAATTCAGCAGCCAGTAATAATACATGTTATTGATATAATTGAGAATGTTTTGTAATAACTATAGTCCATCACTTTTATTTTTTAAATTTATACAGTAATATGCTAATCTTTATTTTAACCTTTCAACCATCTACATTGGATTATATTTAAAGATGCAATTTTATTTCCTTTTTGGACAAAAGAAGTTGTACTCTTTAATTAAAATTCTATTTTTCAAATCAAGATGCTTTAGCTCTTGCCATGGACCATCTCTCTTTTAGAAAAGAAAGGAAGAAGAAAGATCCAACTTTAGAGAGTTCTCTATCTTTTTTTACATGTGTACTAAAAAAACTAACTTCATCCAAATGGAAATGGATTTTTTTTGTCATTAGTATCTTTGGCAAAATTATAACTAACCAGAATTAAATATCTGCTCCTCATAACCATAACTAACACACCTCTAAAACAATGTTTCATTGTCACTAAATTGAGTTAGGATTGCTTTAACTGCAGAAGAACAAGAGGTTTCAATTAATCGTATATATTTTCAAACTCTCACTTCCCATTACCTCTTCCTTAACCTTTCCATGGTTAATGATGCACAAGGATGATATTCCTTATACAAACTAAAATATAAGTATGCAAGAATCTCATTAAAAACAAGTTGGTTGAGCTGTGGGTTTGGTCATTATTTAAGTTAAACCATGTGCCTCATATGGATAGATACCTCATCTCAATACCCTAAACCCAATCACTTAGCCTGGAAGCCATGATTTGCAATGAACGATACCACTAGTTTGCTGATGGGCAAAGAATAGAGTTCTCACTGAAGAGAAGAAAGAAAAGCAAGAAGGCGAAACCAAGATGAAATGCAGATTTGTCAGGTCCAGCTCGGGCTAGGTTAGTGGGAACAAAGCCAGTTACTGAAGGATTACGGCAAAGCTCTCCCTTGGGAAGATTAGGAAGAAAACAGGTAGCCATCTGTATGGGATTGTTTATATATATTTTTAGAGGTACCTGAAAGCATGTCTTCTTTTCTTCACGTGCTATTAATGTATATTTCATATATATTTGATACTATGGTTTAAATCTCCAAAATGAAACATAACAGGCAGTCCCTAATTATAAACCTTTTTAGAACTCTAAACACTTTTATTCTGACTTTGTAATGTGTTTTCTTACAGAGACATTAATGCAAGTGGTGTTTAGGGTCTAATTGCCAATTTAAAAACTCTATTTAAACTACAATACAAATGGAATATTGAAGAATTGCAACATAAATTAAAAGAAATATTTAACATCATAAAATAAAACTTAAATAGAAAATATATTAAACTCTTAAATACATAGAGCGTTTCTGAAATAGTGCAAGAGTAGTAATTAAATAAAAATACAGTAAACAAGTCAAGTAATTAAACAAATAATACATTTTATATCATATTTAATGATCATTGTTAAGGAAAAGTATATTTATAATACATAGGAGAATTTCATTGACATCATAAAAAAGAAGACTGGTATTTTAAAAGGGTTTAGATGTTCTTTTTTTTCTTTTTATAAAGAACACTTACAAATGCCCATCATGTGTGAGGTTATTTGATAGGTTCTGTGATAATCCCAACCTTTAAGAACCGACTGTCTTGTTTAATAAGAATTCATTTTTGTTTTCCCAAAATAATACCAAAAAGGAATTAATTTTCAGAATTAACTAACAAAATATCATAAGATAACTTGGCTGTTATAAGTTCTTCTGTTCATATGTCCATAAAGAATTTAAACTTACCATCTTTGTATATATTTCCACCAGATAATTCTTTAAAATGCCCTTCTTTGGAAGGCATACTATTCTACTCCTGGCTTCTCTGTGGGAACTTTCTCTAAAATAGACAACTGTTATCTGAATAAACAATTTGAATGAGTTGACCGACACAGGGCCATTAACATTTGTTAACAGAATTGGGTAGGGGAATCAGGCTGGCTGCATTTCTCACCTTTCTCTTTATACATTTGTGTTGTTTGATTTGGAGCCCTGGTGGCACAGTGGTTAAAGCCTTGGCTGTTTACCGAAAAGTTCAGCAGTTTGAACCTACCAGCTGCTCCACGGGAGGAAGATATGGCAGTCTCCTTCCATAAAGATTTGCAGACTTGGAAACCCTATGGGGCAATTCTACCCTGTCTTACAGGCTCGCTATGAGTTAGAATCAACTCAACAGCAAAGGGTTTGGGTTGTTTGATTTGGTAGAATGAGCAAATGTTTATTTTTTAACTTTTTTTTTTTAAAGTACCTAGTGGAGGAAAAATATAAAGAGAATTTGTTGAGGCAGGCACCACCATTCTTAACACTTTTCAGATGTGTTTGGAAGCACTTTAGCGAATATCGAATCTGGTACCCTTCAGAATCTGGTACCTTCCATTTAACAGTGGAAGAATAGGGTGGACTTGAAAATAGTGAACCATCTATGGCTTGTAAAAAAAGTCTTGTTAGTTGGGACTTTTCACATGATGTGCATAGTCTTCAGTTTCTCCTAGATAAGCATTGGGATAATGACGCTGATAGCTAATACTAACCTCTCTCTACATGCAGAAACTGTTCTAAAAGCTTTATATCAATTAACTCATTTAATGTTGAGTTTCTATACATGGTATATAGTCAATGGTATTTTTTCCCTGTTTCAATCAGTTTCCAATTTTTTATTGTTTGTGTGTTATAGAATTTACATTTTGTATTTCAGAATCATCCTCATGAACAAAGGATTAAGCCGACGTACATCTAGGACATCTGTGATTTTTCTCACCATTTTCAATTTTTAAAATATTGTTCCCACTTTTGTGTAGTCATAATCACATATATGTTCTCACTAGTACCTAATTCATAATATTAAAACTCTTTCTGCTTAAAATAGCCAGATGAGTTTCTCCTCACCAACCTAAAGCAAAATTTCTTTCAGTCTGCTTTCTAATCTTTCTACTTCTCAGTTTTAGAGTTTCTCCAAGTTTCTCTCAGCTGTCTGTAACTCGGTATTTCAGGAAAGTAGCATTGCAAAATACAGAGTGCACTGTTCTTTTAGTCAAATAACAGGTTCACACCTGAGCTCTTTTCCTTACTAGCTACATGACTCTAGACCAATAACTTAATCTCTTATACCTGATTCTTCATCAGTAAAATGAAGAATTCCCATGGTTATCCCGATTAAATAAGATTACCACCTTAGTATGTTAGAAGTTTCTGCAACATGAGTCTGAATCCGGTTTTCTGTATTCTGAGAAATCAATTTTTAACCAGAAATATTTAGCACTCAGACTTTCCTGATCACTGTAAGCCAACAGCCCCTGTGGACTCAGACTCCTGGATTCTCTTATTTATTCGAGGTCTGACTCTGGAGCAAATTTGGGGCAATTGGATACAAAGAAGGTGATGCCACCTACTGAATCAGGGCTTAGGGTCTTTGAAACTTGGAGATAGATCAGTTTTGAGACAGAGACCAATCAAAAAAATGTTGCCAGCTCATTATGCCTCATCAAATACAATTCCTAAGCATGTGTAGACACAATGCACACTGTTTTCCCTTCCTCGGCCTAAAAGTAGAGGTCATAAGACCCACAGCAGGGTTAGTATTGCTCTCTCAATGAGCAGGGTGTTATATGGCTGTGGGGTTTACACAAAGAATTTGGTTATGTCCTTGGTTCCTGAGAGATAACCTCTAAAACATTAGAATTTACCAGTGATTGAAGTGTCTTCTATCTATAAGGTCTTCAAATCACAAATAAGGGTTTATGCTAATGAGATGATTCTTGGGTGGAGACTGGCCAGGCCAAAAAAATCCCTTGTGTGATATGAACCCACCCTCAGGGAAGGGGGAGCTGGAGGTTGAGCTTAATCAATTATGTCTATATAATGAGGCCCCAGTGAAGGCTCTGAACACAGAAGCTCCATGAACTTCCTGGTTGGTAAAAGATAGCCATACTTGGATGATACTCATGAAGAGAGAGTGCTTCTTAGCTCAGGTAGATACATGAAACTAAATGGGCAGTTCCTGTCTGGAGGCAAGATGAGAAGGCAAAAAGGGACAGAAGCTGGTTGGATGGACATGGGAAATCTGGGGTGGAAAGCAGGAGTGTGCTGTCACATTATAGGGAGAGCAGCTAGGGTCACATAGCAACGTGTGTATAAATTTTTGTATGAGAAACTGACTTGAACTGTAAACTTTCACTTAAAGCACAATTTAAAAAAAAAAGATATCAATACTTGGGAGGGTATCGTGTCCTTTGGGATATGGAAGCTTCACATTGGGAAGCCTCCCAGATCTTGCCGTATGCATCTCTTCATGTTTACCCTTTTCGCTATAATAAAACTGTAATCGTTAAGTACAGCACCTTCCTGAATTTTGTGAGTTGTTCTAGTGGATCCTCAGACCCAAGGGAGTAGTGGGAGCTAGCAGGTGAAAAGTGAATGGGGTCTGGGGACCCCCAACCTTACGGCTGATAATCCTGAGGTGGGTAGAGTGAACCCCTGAATTTATAGCCAATAAGTCAGAAGGGAGAGAGGTACCTGGGAACCCCTGAGCTTACAGCTGGCATCTTGAAGTTGTAGCGGGAAAACTCTCAATGTGTAGCCAGCAGGTTGGAAGTGAGGGTGTCGTGGGGACCCCCAAGCTCGAGGCTGGCATCTGAAGTCTTGAGCGGACTTAGCAGTCTGGAGGACTGTGCCCTTTAACTTGTGAGGTCTGACCTAGTTCCAAGTAGTTAGAGTCAGAGGAAGAAGTAATGCATTTTAGTTCCTGTCAGAATTGAACAGAATTTAACAGATTTGAGTGGGCACTAGGTTGATTGAATCCCTTCATTCACTTGTGAGCAGTGGAATAGATTGCATTGATGGCAAAGAAGTTTTGCATGATTCCTATGTTTTTTGTGGTAAGGGGTTGGAAATAGGGGCATAAAATGACAGAGATATTCTAAACTGCATTTATTGTATTTTCTGGGGCAGAGAATTTGGGGTGAGAGAGCGAGCTTATGGTAAAAGTACCTTTCCACAATCTCTGCCTATGCCATAATCCT
Source organism: Trichechus manatus latirostris (assembly GCF_000243295.1). Taxonomy (NCBI): domain Eukaryota; kingdom Metazoa; phylum Chordata; class Mammalia; order Sirenia; family Trichechidae; genus Trichechus; species Trichechus manatus. The sequence continues at coordinate 2,463,877 of NW_004444179.1, forward strand.
TTTAGACCTTCATGCTTAAAACTTATTAGAGTCCAACTCATGGGAAATCTCTACAACTTTTTTTGTTTTCTTGACAAGACAAAGCCTTTGCTGGGGAGACAGAGTTATGTATCAAATGAGCAAGCACACAGAATTCCTAAACAAAAGGATGTTAAGCAGATGACTTTCTAATGTTATTTAATCTTTCTCCAGGCAGACATCTATGTAATGGGCAGAGGTCCTTGCCTGGCATATCTTGCTTAAGAACAAAGAATCGTGGGTATACACATTACAGAAACGATGGCTGATGTCCATCAGAGAACACAGACGGGCATGTTAATAGCAGCTAGCCCCAAACTAGAAACAGTGCAAATCAATCAAGATAAAATGGGTCAATAAATTATAGAAGACTGTGTTACATAACAATGAAAAAGAAAGAACTACTGATATATACAATGACACAGATGAATGTCCACAGACATAGCAATGATAGAAATAAGGCAGAAAAGAATGAATACAAATCCACTTGAATGACATTCAAAAGCAGACAAAACTATAGTATGGTGATAGAGGTCACAATAGGGCTCATTTTTGGAAGGGGTGGAAATTTACTAAGGGTCACTGCTGGAAATGTTCTATATCTTGATCAAGGTGGTAGTTACATGGGTAATTTTTTTATAGGTAGAAGTTCATCAAGTTGTACTCTTAAGATTTTTTCAGTTATATAGACTTACAAACATACTACATAATAAGTATAAAAAAAAGTATATAGATAAAAAGTACATAGATAGCTATGGATTTAGATATAGTATAATTATATACCTCAATAAAAGTAAATTAAATGAAAATAATAATAATTGTCACAATTTATGAGTAATCAGTTCTCATAAGAAGAAAAATCAGTTACATAGCAAGTGCCAGGAAGTTTTGGTTCCACATACAGACTTTTTCTAAGGATATCTCATAATACACATATATGAGCAACCAAATCCAAGGATGTATACAATAATTCTTAGGCAAAGGAGCGATAGACAAAATACTGATTTTGGGTTCATCACCACCGGTCAATCAGAATGGATACCTGGCTATTAGAAGATATCTATTATGAAGTAACTGTGTGTTGCTTGAATATCTACCTGCCTTTTGTGAAGCTGACAAAAGAGTTCATTGAAGAAGATAGAAACCACAATCAGAAATTAAAACTTTCTACAATTTGTAATGCATTGTTCTATTTGACAAACTACGAAGTTCATAGTGTGGATCCCTGTATCAGTCTTTACTTAGCCCTCATTGAGAAAAAACAGTTAACATTTATTGACTCTCTACCAGTTTCTGTTTTATACTCATTAAGTCCCTTGAACCTTACAACAACCATATTAGGTAGTTTCTTTTACCAATCCCATTTAACAGATGAGGAAACTGAGATCTAGCAAGGCTAAGTAATGTTTCCAAAGCCACTCAGTTAATTAGTGGCAGAGAGGGATTCAAACTTTGACTCTAGAACATGTAGTCAGCAAACTTGCTGAGCTTTCTTTACACCAAGACACTAGGAATAAGTATCTGAGTTCTTTTATTAATAAAGTTCAACTTTTTTTTGCACTAGCTCAAATATATTTTTAATTATGGAGCCTGTATCAACTAATTTATATGAAAGGTTTGTTCTCCTTCTTAGGTTCTGGGGATGACTGTATGTTGTTTCAGCTCTGTATTTCCAAACTTAGTCTTGTTTGTCTATATTTTCTCAGAGGGATTGCATTTTTCTGGGCAGTGTGATGGGAGTCCTGGGCTTTTAAAGTCCTCATGGGGAGAGCTCCTGCAGCTCTTCCACTGGGCGGACTCAAGTGTGCCATGACACTTTCTATTTATCCCTATCTCTTCTGAGAATAGCACCTCAGAGAGTTACTGTTTACACACTTCATGCCCAATATTGCACACGTCATGCCTATAGTTGTGAAATGGATTTTTAAGGTCATCTAGCCCATTCCCAAGTCTACAGAAATTATCACATTTACTTCATGTGAGATAAACAAGAAAGTTTATAACCAACCAACCAAACAGGGTAATTTCTATTGTAATATCTAGTAAATTTCATTGTCAAGAAATCTCTCACATTTAAATAACCTAATCCTTTGGGCTTCATCTTAACCAGTTTTTTTTTTGTTTTTGTTTTTGTTTTTTTCATTTCATCCTCAATAGTTACTAATCTTGAAATACCACCAAAGCTGTTGAACGGGATGAAGAACTTTGGAAGATGGAATGACTCAGAATAAATTTTAGACACTTAAAAAATGTTTATAAATACCCAAATTCATTTGAATACTTACAAATTTTACTAATTCAGGAGATTATAACCAACCTCTCATTTTCAAAAGAAAGTGAATTCACAGTAACTGAACAGGCAAAGTCACTAAAAATTAAATTCCCTTACATTTTTCCCTCCCAGTCTATCACCTTCTCTTTGTAATGAAGAGGATATCTGCCATCAAAGGGACTTTTAGGCAGCATGGTGATTTTGGTAAAATTATTTTTCTAATAGTGATATCTCTAACACCAAATAGCAGAAATTTTTAGTTTTTTATTTATCTATACTTTGACATTTAAAGGTACAAAAGCATGTAATAATTTTTTTAAGTATTCAAAATGAAAAAAACAAAGGAGACTCTGTCTAAAAATTAGCAGCTGCCCACAGTTACAATCTGAAAAGAAAATAAGAAGGGTAGCATGTGCTTAGAATCTTTGTAAATGTCTTTGTTTTCTCCTTGCTAGCTTAATATCACTCTTATTTTTGTCTGGTGATTTCTCTGATGCCAAAGCTTGCCCTTCCATGCTCCAAGGAGTTGCTTCAATTACTATCAGCCCCAAGCAGTCCTGGGAATACTTCCGGAATAGAGATGGGGTCCTATAGAATTTAAATGGTGGGTTTCCTTATTTTGTAACCTAAGAATTAGTAGGATTTTTAAAAAAGTATTTTGGAAAAATTACTGATGAACACATAATCCTGATATCATTTCCAAACCCCTTTTCTCCTTAAATTTTCTCTCCCCAGCTAGCATATGCAAAAGGGATTATAAATGAATTCTAACAGGATACTTTCACTGGTTTATTTTAGACCACTCAAATCTTTAGAAATAATAAACTCAAGCCTATATTATTAAAATTAAGTATTTCTTCAGGCTTTTCTTCTATTTAAAATCAAAGGGAAATTAAACTGCAAAACTTGAATGTACTTTTATTTGAATTTTACATTATTATTTTTATCTCTACTTTCTGTTTACTCTCATAAGCCCCCCTCCCCCGCCCACAAGATTGTCTCTAAACACATTCTGAGAAGAAAACTGTCTTTACTGAATAATTTTCCCATACACAGGCACATTCACTTTTTTGTTTGTTTAAATTGGCAAGTGAGGCTGGCAGAAGAATGTTGCATCTAGAGATAAAAAGTTAGTTTTTCCAACCAGAAGTCTCAGGGTAGAATAAAGTAAATTAATTTTAAATAAAGAAGAAACCCATTTATCTCCAGATTGGCTAAATTATTTGACAGCTTGTATACATAATATATAATTCTACCCCACTCATTAATATATCCCAATGTTATTTGCCTTAGATTAAATTATGTATAGAACATTCCCTAACTGGAATATTGCAATTACAGTTAAATTCTGCTCTTTTAAGATGATAAAATTAATAAAGATTAATTTCATAATATAGATGGTTACATAGCATATAATACAGAAATGCCTGAAAACACCAGAGTAGATGGATTTTTTGAGGTCTTTTTCTTTCTGAAGACTGCATATTAACCACACACACAAAAGGTCAAGGCATTGTTTTAAGATCCTTTCCTTGAAAACGTGTGGAATTGAAAAAAGAGGTATGTAAACTCAGAAATGACTACTGTGAAAAATTTTCTCGCTTTCCCGTATTTCCCACACCTGCAGACATAATTCTGGCAATTGGGCTAATCATCACCTTTACTCTCTTACTCAGCCTTTACAGATCACTTGATTTTTCTTTCCACCGTTCAGAGAGATGTGTGAAGCCAGGCAATTTCACTGCAGATTGTCCCTATACACATACGATTTGAAGAAGGCCAAAAAGCTTCATTTGCTTTAACAATTTTGTTTTATTTCATACAGAGAAAAGGAAATGACCGTACAGTTTTTTGTTTGGTTTTATTTTGGCAAATGCTATAATTGAAAGTGTAAAATCAATCAATGACATCTCTGGTTAAAATTTATTTCTGAGAACTATCCCAAAGGAGTGATTTCAGAGGAATAATATGCAGCCTTCAATTTACTTTATCACAGCTGGATATGAAGTTAAATCCCCGGCTGGAATTTAACCACCCAGAACCAAGCACCAGATGGCTTCTCTGCACCTCAGCCTGACAGCTGTGCCCTGATACGCACAGCTGGTCTTCACATTTGAATGACAATATTTAAATGATAAAATTATGTAATTCAGAAAAATGAGTCTTGAAAAGTAGATTGCACAGTTCCTCTTAACGGTAAATGTGCAGCCTAAACTGCTAATTCACATTCCTTCTGTTCGTGTTGATGGGTCTTGGCTGGAGATAAGAGTTTAGTGCCACATGGAAACATTCCAGTGCCGTTCATATTGTACTACTATCTGTCCATAATGACTCTCCCGGGTGCTCACCATGTTAGATTTTCCTTCATGGTTAAAATAAGCACAACATAGTTTCCATTGTGAAGTAGGAGACTTTTAAAATTTTGTGATAATTAATAGATACTACATCCTGCCAAGATGGAGGAATTAAAAGGAGCTTGGTGGAAAGCAGCTGCTACAGAAGTTCTTCAATGGTTTTGGGATGTTATTATTCACTTCCTAGTTGAGTCACAAATGTCAACGGATCAACAAAACATAGCAAAATTAATACTAAAATTTAGCACTTTTTTCAAAAAACTCCATGAAGGGCAACCTCTCTCAAGGAAAATGTATTTGAATATGTTTCAGACACGAATGAAAAATGTGACATATTTTAAATGAGAGATGGATGAACTAATGTACAAGGCTTTAACTAATAAAATATATAATGGCAAGTATTCTATTTTCACAATTTGACAGAGGCTCTCTACGCTGCTGCTCAAACTTCGATGAATGTATACGTTACCCCAGTGATTCAAAGAAAATTTATCCTTAATATTTATCAAAAGTAGTTGTGGATATAAGAAAAAATGTTCAGATCTGCTAATCAGGAGACCTAGATATAATACTTCACTGCTACTTTTAGTAACTGTAAGTTTGGTCATGTCTTTTAACTTCTATAACTTAAATTCTTTCACCTATAGAATAGGAGCCTCACTATTTAGGACAAAAATGAGATACAATGTCACAGATGAGGTTACAAGTTTTGTAAACTCATGAAACAGAAGGTGTTGCGACTATTATTGTTGTTTTGTTCTCTAGGGAGACTAAATAAATAGAACTCCTCTCCCCCACCCATGGGACAAAGATGTGGCAGTCTGCTTCCATAAAGATGACAACCTCGGAAGCCCCATGGGGCAGGGTCTTTTTTTTTTTTTTTGCTCCCCCACCGGGTTTCTGAGTAAACTGAAACATAAAAGCAAGAAGTGGCAAAATAAAATCAAGAGATCTGAAGATCGTGTTCATAATTGATAAAGGCTAAGTCAGAGAATATCCCTCAGGGCAAGAGTCAAATGAGTTCCCTAGCATTAAACCCCAGAAAGACCTAACCATTCAGGCAGGCAAAACAGGGGCAGAAAGCCTAGTCCTGTGAGCAGCTCAGGCTCCAGAGAAAAAAAGGCAAAGATGAGCCTCGCATGTCCAGGGTAGTCTTCTCAAATTTATGAATCAAATAAGATCCTATGAGTAAAGGAGCAGAGAGTCCCAAGAGTTCAATGAATACCCTTCACATGGAAGAAAATATAAGGAGTTGGGAAAGTGTCTCCCCCTAACATTCCTCAGTGTTTTGTTCTCTTACTCAGTTGACTTACTCATTAAGTTTTGGTCAACTAGGGATATGGCTCTCCTCTTTGGAGGAGGATATTAAGAGAGTACTGCTACTACTTTCATGCAGTTAGTCCCCCAATACCAGTTATCACTCCTTGGAGTATCCTCCTCAGACCACTGGTGGGCAAGATAGATTTTCCCCTCAGAAAACTCAGAAATGGGTCAGAGAATACTACTTTAATTAAATTAACTACAAGGTCACTCTGTCTGAAGCCAGAAATTCCTCCTTATTCCATTTCCCACCCTAAGTTCTGTCTAGTAGCATAATCCAAATAGTTAGCTAAACCTTGAAGCCAAACTGAACATCTCTTTTTCTCTTACACCACATATCTATATCACTAGTACATCCTGTATGCTTTTCTTCCAAAACTAGTCTGGAATTTCTCCACTTCTCATCACCTTCATAAGCAACCCATCCCAGCACTCCCAATCCCATCACATTATATTATTTTTTCCATGGCTTCTGTCTCAGTCATCTAGTGCTGCTCGAACAGAGATACCACGAGTGGATGGTTTTAACACAGAGAAGTTTATTCTCTCACAGTCCTGTAGGCTACAAGTCCTAATTCAGGGCTTCGGCTCCAGGTGAATGCTTTCTCTGTCAGTTCTGGAGGAAGGTCCATGTCATCAGTCTTCCCCTGGTCTGGAAGCTTCTCTGTGCAGGAAGCTCAGTTCCAAAGGACACACTCTGCTCCCAGCACTGCTTTCTTGGTGGTATGAGGTTCCCATGTGTCTCTGCTGCTTCTCTCTTTTATATCTCAAAAGAGACTGCATTAAGACA